>NC_083110.1:35896971-36236130 GCF_949774975.1 Lagenorhynchus albirostris | reverse complement strand
GGGACAGTCATTATTTAATCATAGGAGGACAACTATTCTTTAATTAAAAAAATAATAGGAGAAGAAAAAAAAAATTTGAAGGAGTAATTAAAGAAGTAGAACTAGAAGAGCACAGGGTCATAGAAGCCAGCAGCATTTCATGAAAGGAAAAATGGCAACTACTACAGTGATTAAAGAGCATGAAACCTAAAAACAGACAATTAGAAAGTCATGAATATTTCTCAAAAGAACTAACAGACCAGCTTGGAAGGGACAGAAGGATGATGAACGAATGCTATAAGGAAGCAGAACCTACTATTTAAAGAGGAAAAAGTATAGACCACTTCACAAAAGTGTATGTTCTGGTTTTTATTTTTTATTTTTTTATTTTTTATTTTTTTGTGCGGTACGTGGGCCTCTCACTGTTGTGGCCTCTCCCACTGCGGAGCACAGGCTCCGGACGTGCAAGCTCAGCGGCCATGGCTCACGGGCCCAGCCGCTCCGCGGCATGTGGGATCCTCCCAGACTGGGGTACGAACCCATGTCCCCTGCATCGGCAGGCAGACTCCCAACCACTGTGCCACCAGGGAAGCCCCCTGGTTTTTATTTTTTTTAAAGTACAGATCCCTGAAGGATTAAACCTTTTACCTGATAACCTGTCTCTATGGATTTGAAAATAATGAACTTGATTTCTCTGTACATGTTGTCTTAGAATGACTTCTTCTCCCCTGTCCCTTATGTTACTGCAGTTCCCATTTCTTTGAATAAATTCTACCTCCAAAGATCTATTATTCAAAGTAACAATTTTATCCTAAGTGCTAAATATGTGAAAGTTTCAGAATAATGTAAACATTCATCTTAATATAATCCTCCATTCTAACCTGTTTTGTCATCATGAGAGGAAAGAAATTATTACATACATCATTTAATGCTTATTTGCTACAATTAAAGAAAGTTGTATTAGTAATAAATACTTTTTACTCCTGAAGAGGTTCAACATTTATAAGGAGAGAAAAATATGTTATAACTATTGATACTTATGAACTCATAAGGAAGGTGATTAAAGAATAAAGAAGCTAACATAAAGCTGCAGTGGTAATACAGAAGGACTATTTTCAATTGTTAAGAAATGAGAATTTTCATATTATTCTAATTATTTTCTTAAAAGTTTTTTTCTTACCTCAGAGATGTGGCTAGATAAAACTGTACTTCCAATTTCCTCCAAACAGCTTTGACCTATGCTTCCATCTCATGAATTCCAAGACAGTATTAAACTGATGCATATTTTCATAAATCTGTTTAGAAAAAAGGAACATATTCAAGACTGAAAGAATGTTTATTTGTCAGAATAACACATGTAGAAGAAATACCAAAATTTTATCATGCATAAAACTATACATTTTCAATGTAAAGTCAACGAAAACTTCTACAGTACTTTAGAAATCTATCACTTTACAAACTTCTGCCCAAAGAAGTTTCACATTTTGAGTATTTTCAACTTTACAACATAGTAGTTCTGCAGAAAAAATTACATGTAAAATTTCTGTCATCGGCCTAAGCTTTTGAAGAAAAAAAAATCACATCTCAAATTGAAAAATGATAACAGCCAGAAGCAGCACTAAAATTTACAATTCTACAATATTCAGATTCCTACTTGAACAAAAATTGGACCACCCAGCCAGTATTTCACTTTCTATCACAAAGTCTCAGTAAGCAGTTTTAATTTCAAACTTCAGCCTAGAACATTAGGAATTGTGAGGGTCAAGAATTAATTGCACTGCTTGGTCTAAGTCCATGGCATAGGTTTCAACTGTGTTACTACTGCATTAGTACCCTACTGCTTTAAGAGACAACGTTCATAAATCTAAACGAGGAAAAACGTTAAAAATTTTAATTTACTGAAAGGCAGGTGTGCTGTTTACTTACAGATCATAAAAATAATTTCATTGAATGTATCTTTTAACTGAAATGTCAAATAGTACAGTATTCTGTTTCATATTTTAAAAAGAAAAATTTTAAGCTGTATGAATATTACTTATGTCCCACTGCAAGGTCAGAATGCCTTTGTCTTCAAGCCCATTTCGAAGTATCACTTGTGTCACACTGAGGTTTAGTACTCTTGGCAATAATGACTAAATTCATGTAAACTGGGGCAACCTGAAACGGTCTAGCATATCAGATAGCCTTTCTTAAGGACAAGAGTCTCCACTCAGCAGACAGGCTGCCATAGGGCCATGCTAAATCTTTCATGGTCCAACTAAAGACAGACTGACCCTGAAAGCAATTAGTAATGCTTTGTCTGCATTTAGAAGCCTTTTAACAGTCTTCTCAATGCACTAGTTACCTACAACTTCACCAGGCCCCTGACATTTTTCAGGGTATTCATATGACTATAAAACTCTTAGACCATCACTCAGAGAAATCAGGGAGAGCAGTAATGGAGACCTGGTATTTAGGTGTTTTTTTTTTTTCTCTGAGATGATCAGAGTCTTAAAAAATCTACCTTATACTAATCAAAAACTAAATGCATTGTGCTTCCACTTTAGAAATGGCATAAAGATTTTCCTCCAAAGCCATTCTTTGCCAATAACTCCGTTCTTCCCTAAGGGTGTATGGAAGAGAGGGGAGGCAATCAGTACATTAAACAAAGCTCAGATTAACCTAGTCTCATAAAGTTTTAAATAGTCCATCAAAGTGACTATGTTTAAAAATATATGGCCTATATTCGTACTTCCCTGGTGGCGCAGTGGTTAAGAATCCGCCTGCCAATGCAGGGGACATGGGTTTGAGCCCTGGTCTGGGAAGATCCCCACATGCTGCGGAGTAACTATGCCCGTGCGCCCTAGAGCCCATGAGTCACAACTACTGAGCCCGTGCTCCACAACTACTGAAGCCCGTGTGCCTAGAGCCCACGCTCTGCAACAAGAGATGCCAACCGCAATGAGAAGCCCACGCACCGCAACGAAGAATAGCCCCCAATAGCCACAACTATACAAAGCCTGCGTGCAGCAATGAAGATCCAACACAGCCAAAAATAAATAAATTTATTAAAAAAAAATATGGCCTGATTCTAATTCTACCAGATATTTACAATGGATCAAACAATAAATAAAATTAGCATGTAAACCACTTATCAACCATTGTTTATTATAGCACTATTTATTACAACACTGCTTCCTTGGTGTGAAAAAAAAGCTACAAGCTTTACGCTAAATCTAAAGTTAATTAAAAAAAAAGGAAAATACATAATCACAAAGAATCTTCAAATATATCATCTGCAAAGTCCAAGACCCTGAATTATCTATCCTCCCTCAATTCTCTCATATGTACAAATACATGACAAATCATACACTTCAGAAAACCTTTTCTAAGGATTGAATTTAAGACTGGCTAAGGAAAACCAAGTAAGATTTCACTTCATTACTAAGAGGAAAATAAAAGGCAATCAAAGGACAGGATGTGCTTCACGATTCAGGTCTGCAAGTCACTTTTTACATACTAGAAATTGTGTGAGTCAAAGTAAACCGTTTCCTAACCTTTGCAACTACAGTCCTTTAAGCAGAGATCTATAAATATGTATAGGCACAGAAATAGGATTTACATAGGCAAAATGCCTGCAACAACTTTAATCACTCTATTTATAAGGTAATTTGCCACAGGCTTTCAGCACTATAAACTGTGTTTAACAGTGACAAGGGATCCAGTCAGAACCAAACACTAAACAATTGTAAGGATTAATATTTTCACCAAAGATTTTGTGCCTGGGCTTCCCTGGTGACACAGTGGTTGAGAGTCCGCCTGCCGATGCAGGGGACACCAGTTCGTGCCCCGGTCGGGAAGATCCCACATGCTGCAGAGCGGCTGGGCCCGTGAGCCATGGCCACTGAGCCTGCGCATCCGGAGCCTGTGCTCCGCAACGGGAGAGACCACAGCAGTGAGAGGCCCGCGTACCGCAAAAAAAAAAAAAAAAAAAGATTCTGTGCCTGAAATTTTCAAGCTTCTTAGTTCTAGAAAACATATTAAGGAAAGGTAATTCTTTTAAAAACACATTAGAGCTTCTTAATGACTCATAATAAATGAAAGGTGAATCTTTCTGGATATATTCTAGTACTTTGTAATTCAGAGCGAACATTGGAATTTCCTCAAAGTTAATAAGCATTTGCAAACATGGGAAAAGTTCATTTTAATCCCATATTGCCTTTACAAAAATCTTTTTTTGCCATAAAAATGTACACATCCCTCTCGGTTTTCAAAATTATTAAAGTGGTTAAATCTTAAAGCACTGGGATACTTTGAAGATCACTAACCATACAGAATCCATCAGTGACAAACATCAATTGTGGATATTCTAGTTATCTTTGTGATGTTAGACATTACCTATTAACTCCTATATTAGTAAGATTTGCAAAGGAACTAGTATAAATATGCTTTTGATAAATACTCAGTCTAAGACAAAATTTAAGATTGCTTTTCTATTTGTACCAGATGTCAAAAAGTAGATTTCTTAGTACTCACAAAATCAGCAATACTGATTGTACATTTTTCCTTCCACCACTCCAAATCCCCTTTCTTCATTTCCCCTCTCTTAGCATTCATAAAAAGCACCCCACATACTGTATAAGTACTGCTGTAAACATCATAGCTGCAATTATAGAACCATTTTTAAAAATAGCAAATTACAAAATAATCATTTTACAAAACATTTCAGTTGGGCTCTTAAACTATAGGTATTACTATTAAAACTTTCAGTACATTAGCTAAAAAACTCAAACATTATGCTTCAGAAAAACATAATACAGTTTTAGCTGTAACTCAAATGAACAGTATAATTTAGATTAGTTTATCATGCATTTCTATAATAAAGGATGTAATCCACTTAATACAGAAAGGGGGGTCAAACGTATTAACAAGTTATATTCTAAATGTTCCAAAAGTTCATTTATAAATTGAATATAAGCTTGATTTTGAAACTCAAGATGCCTTTTCTCATAAAACTAAAGATATAAACAGTGGCATTAAACCCCAAATACAAATGAACTTTAGTGTATAATTCTATGACAGCACTCTTCTGCTTAAGCATATTTCCGTATCAAACTGTAACTTTCTTATTCATTGCTATATCCTAGAACTTAGCACAGCTAATGACACAGAGTAGGATTTCAACAAATATTAGCTGATCTGAAGTACTGAATAGCAAAAACTCAGTGATGTGAAACTCAGTTGTCTAGAGAACAGAGAACCAAAAGGCATGGGGAAAAAAGCTTCTTCCAAAGAGATATGACAAAAGGATGCCTAACACCAGGGTTAGAAAGCTCTAGTCTAAGCCAAAAGTGTCAATTTCCATCCCCCCTGCCAATGAGAGGGTTAGCAATAAGCATCTGATGCAATTCTGGACAACAAGACAAGACACTAAGTTTGCTGGGGAGCTTCTGGGAAAGGTTTTCCCAGGCTGATGAAAAGAGACACCCAGGTGAAAACACGTACTTTTTGCAGGTAACTTTGGGTTTGAATTGTTAAGCAGAACAATGGCAGCCATCTTAGGACCATGAGGAGAGAAATTGCCTAAGAGGACAACCCAACAGAAAGAGAATGGCAGTGTTAAAAGACGGAAAAAACCTGGGTGGTCCTTGGTGATGCTGCTATGCTTGAATGAAATAATCCTAGAATCATTTTACTAACTTGGATCTTTTTATTATAGTATATTCAACCCTTTTATTATTTACGTAATTTTCAATTACCAAAAGTAACCCAGTGGATACAGCCATTTAGGGATAGATACACTATTTCAATGAATTCAACTGTTATTTATACAGTGGTAACTCTCTTAAATTTATATCTTTTTTTTTTTTTTTGCGGTACGCGGGCCTCTCACTGTTGTGGCCTCTCCCGTCGCGGAGCACAGGCTCCGGACGCGCAGGCTCAGCAGCCGTGGCTCACGGGCCCAGCCGCTCCACGGCATGTGCGATCTTCCCAGACTGGGGCACGACCCCGTGTCCCCTGCATCGGCAGATGGACGCTCAACCACTGCGCCACCAGGGAAGCCCTAAATTTATATCTTAATCCAGATCCTTCTTTTGAACTAGATACATATTTCCAAACTATATTATAATATATACTATATACTATACAAACTATATACTATAATACAGCTGTATTAAATATTTATTCCAGTGACACATCAAGAGAACAGAATATAACAGCCATCATCTACCAGCACAAAAACTGTTTATGCACCCATATTCACTTTTCTGGCTAATAACAGCACCGGCTACCTGTCAAAGGTTAAAATCTCTGGGTCACTAGTCCCACATCCCACTGCTTTATTTACTATATTGGGCAGTTATTAATTGCTGCCTGTTCTAACTCTGATATATCTTTGAAATCTGTCTCTCTCAACTCTATACACATCTAGTGCAGCCTCCCATCTCTTGTGGAACACACCTCCATTCTTGCCTCTGCACTGCACTCATGTTTCTAAAATACAACTGTGCATCATGAAAAGATTATAAACATCATAAGTCATTAGGAAATACAAATTAAAACTATAATGAGATACCACTACAGAATGGCCATCATCAAAAAGACAGACAACACCAAATGTTGGTAAGGACGTGGAGAAACTGGAATTTCCACACATTGCTGTAAAATGATGCAGCCACTTTGGACAACAGTTTGGTAATTTCTTAAGAAGTTAAATATAAACATAAACTCACCAAAATTCCAAAATTCCCTTCATAGGAACCTATCCAAGAGAGATGAAAATATGTGTCTATATAAAGACTTATATTCAGGGACTTCCCTGGCGGTCCAGTGGTTAAGACTCCACATTTCCAATGCAGGGGGCATGGGTTTGATCCCTGGTGGGGGAACTAAGATCCCACATGTCGCCCGGAGTGGCCACCCACCCTCCACCAAAAAAAAAGACTTACATGCAAATGTTCTCAGCAGCATTACTCAATAGCAAAGAACTGGAAACAATCCAAGCATCCATCAGCTGATGAATGGATAAACAAAGGGTAGTATCATCAAACAATGGAATATTATCAGGTAATAAAAAGGAACAAAATACTGATACGTGTTATAACATGAACGCACCTCAATAATATGCTAAATAAAAGAAGCCAAATGCAAAATACTACATGTATGATTCCATGTATATGAAATACTCAGAAAAGGCAAATTGAAAGAGAGAGAAAGCAAAGCAGTGGTTGCCTAGAGCAAGCGGTAGAAGTGGGAAATTTGGGGCGGTGATGAAATGTTCTGAAATATTCATAGCACAACCCTAAAATTTTATTAGAAATAATAAAAATACAAGTGTGTTTTAAAATTTTTCAGTGATTTCCAATTATGTACAAAATGAAGTCCAAATTCTTTAGGAAGACATTCACAGAATGCTATAATCTGCTTTCAATCTATTTAACCTGCTTTATCTTCTGCTACAATCTCTGCCAAAAAGCCTCTTGCTGGCCATATTAAACTATTTGCTGTTCCTAAATATGCCAGGCTATTTAATGCTTCTACCTTTCTTCAAACTTGCTATTCTAATTCATAAATCAAAATGTTCTTATCTTTATCTTTTGTCAAGTGAAGTTCCATTTGTCCTCACAAAGATCCATCTCAAATAACTCCTCTGTTGAACCTTCTTCACTCCTTATGTAGCTAGCTGTTCCACAGGAGTCTGGTAATAACACATTATAGCACTTTTCATACTGAATTACGACTGTCTATTTATAGGTATATCTTCTTTATTAAGACAACCCCTGAGTACAGCTGTGTCCCCTATGTTTTAATAAGCACAGTCCAGTGACTAGCACACAGGAGGTAATCTATATATTTTTGAATAAGCGACTGATGAAGAGTGACAGGGAAGAGAAAAATCCAAAAGTAGGTAAAATGAGCTCTGTATCACAGATAGTTGTATAAGGATGGTTATTGTCAATGTTATTTAAGAAAGAAAAACAGAAGTCACCCAATGTCACCTAAATGTTTTTCAGTGTACTATCAGTTAAATAGCCACACTGAACACTCTATGGTCATTAAAAAAAATGAAATACATCTTATCTGTCTGTACTGACTTGGAAAGCTATCCCAAATACTCTTAAGTTTAAAGATGCAGACGTAGAGAACAGATTAGAGGACACAGAGCAGGGGGGAAGGGGAAGCTGGGACCAAGTGAGAGAGTAGCATTGACATGTATACACTACCAAATGTAAAATGGATGGCTAGTGGGAAGCTGCTGCATAGCACAGGGAGATCAGCTCGGTGCTTTGTGACCACCTAGAGGGGTGGGAGGGAGGGAGGCGATATGGAGATATATGTATACACATACCTGATTCACTTGGTTTGTTGTACAGCAAAAACTAATACAACATTGTAAAGCAATTATACTCCAATAAAGATACTAAAAAAAAAACATAAAATAGTCACTTCTCCACTATTAAAAAGAAAACTATACACACATATAGTAGTATGTACATGCACACACGCATGCAATAAATGTGAGGAAGGTAAGGGGCTGAAAGGGCACACACCAACTGTTCTGAGTACAGCCAAAAAAGTGGAAACAACCTAAATGTCTATCAGTTCATGGACAGAGAAACAAAAGGTGGAATATCCAGCCAACGGAGTATTGTTCAGCCATAAAAAAAGCCATAATAAGAACCAATTCAGATATAACAGGAATGAACCTTGAAAATATTTTGCTAAGTGAAAGAAAGAAGCCAGACATAAAAGACCTCATATTATATGATTCCATTTATATGAAATTCCAGAATATGCAAGTCCATAGAAACAGAAAATATATTAATGGCTGTCTGGGATTGGGGGTAGAGGGTGGGACTGGAGAAAAACACCAAAAGGATGATCCCTAAAAGAAAAAAAATGGATAAATTGGACTTCATCAAAATTTTAAATGTTTGCTCTGCAAAAAACCCTGTTAAGAAGATGAAGACACAGGTACAGACTGGGAAAATATATTTGCAATCCATATATACGACAAAGGACTCATCTAGAATACATAAAGAAATCTCAAAACTCAACATTAAAAAAATTCACCTAGAAAATGGGCAAAGAATATGAAGAAGTATTTCACTGAAGAAGATATCTGGATAGCACATGAAAAGATACGGCCAACAACACTAGCCATCAGGGAAATGCAAATTAAGACTATGCTGAGATATTACTACATACCTAATAGAACAGTTAAAATAAAAAACAGTGACAATACCAAGTGCTGACAAGAATGTGAAGAAAATGGATCTTTCATACATTGCTGTTGAGACTATAAAACGGCATAGCCACTTGGAAAATGGTTTGAAAGTTTCTTTAAAAACTAAATATACACTCACATGTAACCAACTGCACTCCTGGGCACCTGTCCCAAAGAAACGAACATGAATGTTCACAGCAGCCTTATTTTTAATAGCCAAAACCTGGAAAAAATAGAATGCTCTTCAAAAGATGAATGGTTAAACAAACTATGGTACATTCATACCATGGAATCCTACTCAGCAATAAAAAAGAATAAACTATTGATTCATACAACTTGGATGGATCTCAAAGGATTAGGCTGAGTGAAAAAAGCTCATGTACTGTATGATTCCATTTAAAAAACACTCTCGAAATGACAAAATCATAGAGATGAAAAAGAGATTAATGGTTGCCACAGGGGGCAAGTGTGTGGGTAGCTTAAGGGAGATCTTTGTGGGGACAGAACCCATGTCTTGATGCTGCAGTGGTTACACACATCTACCACCACAGTGTTTAAATGGGTCAGAACTATATATACAAAATGTACCAGTGTCAACTTCTGGATTATACTGCACTACATGTATGAAGTAACCACTGGGGGAAGGTGAAGGATACAAGGGCCTCACCTATTATTTTTTCAATTTCCTATGAATCTATAATTATTTTAAAATTTAAAATGTAAAAAACTCTACCTTCTAAAAATATTTTTACCTCTGCTTTAGATTTGGAATAGCAAAATAACTGTTCAAAGATTATTTAAGATACATTATTTTTTTCAAATCAGCTAGACAACTTCAATTCCCCAGTGGTTTCCAGTACGCTGTGGGAATGATGAATCCCCATAATAAAAGTCTAAAGAAACCAGCAATTCCTAGACCAAATTCTGGGTCTTCAGTCCCCTCTGTACCCCTCACCCTCTGGTTCTGGGAAAAAGCAGTTACTCCTAGGTGATGTCAGATCTGTTTTAGGGGTAGCAAATGTAGCAAGTTTGATATAACCACCTACAGCAGAACGAACCCCCAAATAATCATCTCCCTGTATGCTCTTTTTCAATTTATTCTTCTGACAATGGAGCATAAAAACCACTACTATATTTTCATTTTAATTTTCTCTATAATTTATTAAGGTAATATTCACAGTAAAAGACATTTAAATGATTTGATACATCTTCTTTTCCTTTCCAAATATATCTAGTTCAGTCAGTAGAGAAATATGTATCACCCATTTTTTTCCTGTAGAGTTTTGAGAAATTATCCATAGATCATTTGTTTTATTAGCTGATAGGTAAACACAGCATACTACATATAAACAATAAAATTTCTGCTATTAGGAATCATCAGGAATTTATTCTAGAGTGCTAAGCGTTCACCAGTTCTTCTAAAATGTGCATTGTTGCACCTTCTCAAATGAAGAATAAAGATTATTTAGAATTAACGTTATGAACACCAATTACAGAGTTATGCTACAACATAGTGAAATTATCAGGGACTATTAATACATAGTGCTGTTGGCCCCAGTTCTAAATGGTCCCAAGAGTGCTGTGTTTATTTAGATTAAGTCCCCTACATACGAACAAGTTCCCTTCCGAGAGAGCTTTAAGTCCAATTTGTTCGTTAAGTCCAACAAAGTTAGCCTAGGTACCCAACTAACACAATCGGCTATATAGTATACTGTAAATAAGTTTATAATACTTTTCAGACAGATAATACATAAAAAACAAACACAAAAAAATAAAACATTTTTAATCTTTCAGTACCTTGAAAAGTACAGTAGTACAGTACAACAGCTGGCATACAAGGGCATGTCTGCATCCTTGAAAGTTTGCAACTTGAAGATTCGCATGTACGGGACTCACTGTACTTATTTACTTGCTTGTCTGCTTATTTGTTTTAGCTTGCATCCCCATTTTTTCTTGTTAAGTTTTCTTTCCCTTGCTAACAGCTACCTAGAATGCATGTTTGCTCATAATAACAGTATCCTCTCCCCACTTTTCATTTACATCATCCCTGTACTAGCTTAATATAGCTCTATGTTTTGAAGTCTATAAAAATAAAAAGGCTGGGGCTTCCCTGGTGGCGCAGTGGTTGAGAATCTGTCTGCCAATGCAGGGGACACGGGTTCGAGCCCTGGTCTGGGAAGATCCCACATGCTGCAGAGCAACTAGGCCCATGAGCCACAACTACTGAGCCTGCGCGTCTGGAGCTTGTGCTCCGCAACAAGAGAGGCCGCGACAGTGAGAGACCCGCGCACCACAATCAAGAGTGGCCCCCGCTCGCTGCAACTAGAGAAAGCCCACACACAGAAACGAAGACCCAACACAGCCAAAAATAAAAATAAATACATAAATTTTTATAAATAAATAAATAAAAAGGCTGCATATGACAGCCTGAGACTGAGGGTATAAAAAGTGAACACATCTTCTATTATGATCAAATAATGTTTATGTTGTGATATAACAATTTTTATAAGGCCACTTCAAGGAGAAGGGATAGATGAGACACCTGAATGAGACAACCAAGGAAAAAAACAAAGATGAGTGGAGCTAAGAACTATAAACACACCTCAAATCCCTACTCAACATTTCTAACAAGACGCTAAGTTCAAAATACATGAAACAGAACTCATTATTTTGTTTTTCCATCTTCTCACAAACCTGTTTCTCTTTAATTCCTTATTTGGCTTAATGTACAACTGTTTACAAGAAGGTTTTTTTGGTCACTACCTAGTAAAGTTGACATTTTACATACCCAAAGACCCCAAAATTCTAGCTCAAGGTATATAATCTGGGGAACCTTTTGCACATATCTACCAGAAAGCATGTACAAGAATATTTACAGCAGCATTTTCTTAACAGCAAACACTAGAGGAAACCCAAGTGTCCAACAACAGTAAAATGGATAAACTGTAGTATATTCATATAATGGAATTACCACATAGTAGTATAAATGAATGTACCTCAGATAAGTGTGTCAACATGAATGAAATCTCGAAACCATAATGTTGAACAACAAGTCCAGGGCTTTCCTGGTGGCGCAGTGGTTAAGAATCTGCCTTCCAATGCAGGGGACATGGGTTTGAGCCCTGGTCTGGGAAGATCCCACAAGCTGTGGAGCAACTAAGCCCGTGCACCACAACTACTGAGCCTGTGCTCTAGAGCCTGAAAGCCACAACTACTGAGCCCACGTGCCACAGCTACTGAAGCCTGTGTGCTCCGCAACAAGAGAAGCCACCACAATGAGAAGCCTGCACACCGCAATGAAGAGTAGCTCCTGCTCGCTGCAACTAGAGAAAAGCCCGAGCGCAGCAACGAAGACCCAACACAGCCAAAATAAATAAATAAAATTAAATAATAAAATAAATAAATTAAAAAAAAAAAACACGAAGGTTGGAGAGAGCACCAGAGGGGGGGGAAGAAAACGAAAAAAGCCCAACAAGTCCAAGAAGAACACATATATACAGTATGAATCCATTCACACAAAACTCAAAAATAGTAAACACTAGGAAAATGTATGTTAAAGGAAAAAATACAAAAGTGTAAAAACTTAAGGAAAAGTAACAGAATAACATTTAATAATTTAGGATGATGGTTTCTTCTGGGAAGGAAGAAGCCATTGTCCTGAGGCCTGGAGAGCTTCTAAGATGCCATTACATTTATTGAGATAGGAGGTTGGGACAGACATATTCATTTATTATTAAAACTTTGTAAAATGTACATCTACATCATATGTACCCTTGTATATAGGATAGATTTTAGAATAAAAATTTTAGTTTAATCTGAAGTAAGTACGGTTAAATGTTAGTATTTTTAAAGTCTGGGTATCAGGTACACAAATGTCTATTATATCACTTCCTATATTTTGGAATCTATCATAAGTTAATTAAAGAAATTAAGACATAAGCATTACAAAATTGTATTTTGAAATTTAAGGACATGATATGACAAATCTTTAGAAGCAATAAAACAAATACTAAGCTAAATACTAGATCCAAACAAATACTATTATAAAAAGAAAGAAAATTTACTTCATCTCCTGAGATAATGCAACAGAAAATACACAACACTACCTATATATTATTCATTCCAAAAAATTTTATCTTTAGTCATGAAATACAAAAATGCAAACAGTAAATGTAGGGTATCCTATTAAAAAAAAACTAGATGAGATTTCATAAAAGACCATGAGGGTAAGGGTGAGGGGTGGTGGAAACAGTGGCTATTGCAGCTTTCAAATGGCTCAGAAAAAAAAAGTGTGGGTATTTTTATAAACAGAGAGAGAGAGAGCAGATGAGGCAAAATGTTAGCAAGTGAACTGGTAAATATGGCTGAAATGGGTATTTACTATCTGTTCAAATATTATACCAATTTAAAAGTTTTTAAGGTAAAAAAGTTGGGGAAAAAGAGGTACTTTATCCGTTATGAGTTATAATTTTACACATAGCTTTTAGTAAACAATGTCAGTATGACAGAGATTATTAAAATCAAATATTGAGGGCTTCCCTGGTGGCGCAGTGGTTGAGCGTCCGCCTGCCGATGCAGGGGACGCGGGTTTGTACCCCGGTCCGGGAGGATCCCACGTGCCGCGGAGCGCCTGGGCCCGTGAGCCATGGCCGCTGGGCCTGCGCGTCCGGAGCCTGTGCTGCGCAACGGGAGAGGCCACAGCAGTGAGAGGCCTGCGTACCGCAAAAAAAAAAAAAAAAAAAAATCAAATATTGACAGATCTACAAGGAAGTCCCAGAGATCTTTCCTCCATCAGCAAATTTTTAAATTTATTTCCTATAAATTATAAATTGTAAGTTGTTCAAAAGGATGAAAAATACATTTATCTTAACAGGTTGAGAATTACAGCTGTGCTTCAGAAACAGAGTATCATAATCAATTTAAAGGCATATGGGCTTAAAAAAAACTGTTTAGCAAGTCAACTGTACTATAATATAAAAGACTTAAAAAAATTTTTATAATTAATTTATTTTTATTATTTATTTATTTATTTTTGGCTGCACTGGGTCTTCATTGCTGTGCACGGGCTTTTTCTAGTCGCGGTGAGCGGGGGCTACTCTTTGTTGCGGTGCGTGGGCTTCTCATTGTGGTCGCTTCTCTTGTTGCACGGCATGCGCTCTAGGCGCTCGGGCTTCAGTAGTTGTGGCACATGGGCTTAGTTGCTCCTCAGCATGTGGGATCTTCCTGGACCAGGGCTCGAACTTGTGTCCCCTGCATTGGTAGGCAGATTCTTAACCACTGGACCACCAGGGAAGTCCCTACAAAGATTTTATTTGATACTGCCTAAATACATATAGCAATACCAATATATTAGAACACAGTACTTTTAAATGTCCTATTTAGCAAATAGAAGAATGTTTTAAAATTTCTTTCTCAGAACAGATTTACTTCCTAATGATGCATACCCATATTTTTCAGGATTGCTAAGGCAAGGCAGTAAGGATGGAATGAATTTCTTTAAACATGGGTAGTTTCCAGAAAAAAAAAATTATACATCATTAAAATGGATAACCATCCTATTACCTAAGGATGTACTGATGGTCAGAATTTAATCCAGTTAACCTGTGTTCAATATTTGGCTTTCTTTTTATTAAAAACTAAAAACTACCTTCATTAAATATTCAACTGTCATTCATCCAAACGTGTGCATCAATGAAACTAAACAACATTCTAGAAATTACAGAAATACAATTTTCAATTAAGAGCACTCATATAAAATTCATCACTTGTACAGGCACATGCAAGCTAATCATTTCCGACAGGAGTGGGATATGGACTACAGATATTTCCTCCAAAAGGACAGTGTTGCTTCATGTTCACAGATAGGTAAACACATAGGGAAGAAAGTTTTAGGTGGGAAGGCTGCATTTAAGTTCTCATTTCTATGTGATGAGAGGCAGGTAGTTAATTACTGAACAACGCTGTCTTTTAAATCAGTGAGTCACATGCCTAAGGGAGGGGCTTGTAAGCAGGATGAGCAACAACCAGGGCAATCAAGTAAGATTTCAAAGAGAAGTAACATCAGGTTTTGAAGAGTTTCAGACAGACAATTAGAAGCAACTACCCCAATATAATGCACATAATACAACAGCCTGACTATGGACTACCCACCTTCTTCAAAACACACCTGTACTTTAGGGACTAAGTTTGTGAAGCTAGATATGTTTGAATGTCAGAGAACAGCTCTATTATCAATAAGCAAGTGAGGTTGAAAGAGAGAGAAAAAAAGATTACTGGATAATACTTCTGAGGGCACTACAGTAAATTTTAAAACATTTTAGACATAGTTCCCTGCTGGCAAGCAACATTTAATCAACTTGAGGAGTCAAGCCGTAATATATTAAAGCTTAAACAACAGTACCAGATGACACTACATATACTGTTGTACCACCACACACGACAATTGAGAAATAAAAAAGACTTGCTTCACAGGTGGAGAGATCACTGTGGGCTGGATTTAAAGTGGCCCTTCTAAAGACTGGCAGGGTTTGATAGTATGCAAGGAGGGAGGCATACAGGTTCAGATGGGCTTTTTACTGGGAGGGCTGGGGTGTTGGGGGCTGGGAGGGTGCACTGTGCCTGGCTACTGTTCCACCTGGGGCCCAGATTCTAGAGTGATGGAACATAATAATCAATGCATGGTCTGAACCAGATGATAAATTCCCAGCCACCCTGAAGCCCATGTCCATAGCAGATTATCAATACTTGTTTTAGTTCTCCTTACAATCAAGCATCAAAGATTTCACAATCCTTCTTAATATAGAACTCCCCAAAGCCAAGATGCCAAGATGTTTGAAACCCACCTACCATTCTTTTAAGAAGGAGAGAATAAAGAGAAGAACACAGGGTTAAGAGCATGGGCTTTGTAGCCAGACTGAGTACCAAGGTTAGAATCCTGGCTCTACCACTAACCTGTTGTAATACTTTAGACCAAGCTGCTTAACTTCCTTGGTATCCAATCTATAAAGCAGGGAGAATAACTGCATGTATCTGAAGGGTGAGGATCAAAGGAGTTAATGCAGGTATAGCACTTAGAACAGTGCCAGGCAAATGTAAGTACTTTCTAACTGTAAGCTACTATTACTGTTTTCTATCAACAGGAAATCAACTGTATTCTCAGAGAGTAATGAGAGTTTTACATGAGGGAAAATAATATAAAATGTATAAAAATGTTGCTTAGGTACAGAAAACATTCTGAATCATTGATAGAAACAACATTCAGTACTTAACAATGCCTAATAGCATCAAATATTTGCTAGTTGATTTAAAAACAGAAGTGCAACATCAAACATATCATTCTTTATATTCACTGAACATTTACTATGTGCCAGTTACTGTACTAAATTCTATACATTTATTATCTTGTTTAACCTTTAAAATAAACTCTTGAGGCAGGTACCTCTACTAATTCCATATTATAAGAAAACTGAGGCTCAGAGTGGTTGAGTAACCTGACCAAAGTCACACAGTTAATATATATAGGACTGGGATTTAACCCAGGTCAGTCAGACTCCAGAGACTGTACTTTTAATCTAAACTATGCTTTCTCTTTCCAAATCCTGAACCAACAGGCTTTGATATAACGAAATAAATATAAAATACTATTTTAAAATAATAAAATTATGGGAGGGTGATACCTACAGGGTATGATGGTTTCATTTTTAAATTTTTTTAATTGAAGTATAGTTGTACAACATTATACAAGTTACAGGTGTACAATATAGTGATTCACAATTTTTAAATGAAGGTTTCATTCTGAGGTAATGAAAATGTTCTAAAATTGACTACACTGATGCTGCACATATCTGTGAATATGTACACAAACTGTACACTTTAAATGGGTTAATTGTATGTTATGTGAATTGTAGCTCAATAAAGCTGGTTTAAAATATTCTTAATGGACTTCCCTGGTGGCGCAGTGATCAAGAATCTGCCTGCCAATGCAGAGGACACAGGTTCAAGCCCTGGTTTGGGAAGATCCCACAAGCTGTGGAGCAACTAAGCCTGTGCACCACAACTACTGAGCCTGAGCTCTAGAGTCCACAAGCCACAACTATTGAGCCCGTGTGCCACAACTACTGAAGCCCACGTGCCTAGAGCCCATGCTCTGCAACAAGAGAAGCGACCACACCACAATGAAGGGTAGCCCCTGCTTGCCACCAACTAGAGAAAGCCTGCGCACAGCAATGAAGACCCAACGCAGCCAAAAATAAATAAAATAAATTTATTAAAAAAATATTCTTAGTAAAATTAGGGTAGATGGTAATTAGGGTTTTACCCACACAAAAACTGATACAGATTAAGAGAGAGAGACTTGAATTTATTTAGGACAGAAAAATAATTATTTTCAGTACCGAAAGATTTATAATCAATAAGAAAAAAACTAAATATATACCTATACTTAAATTAGACCTAAATAATGAATGAAATACCTGTGGGTAACCATGATGTAACAGTGATCCCCTTCTAAACAAGCCCAACATTTTGACGAGAGGGAAAATAACACATTCATCACATAGATACTCACTTTTAGCAAGGGGTGCAGTACAAAATGTAGGCAATAACATGAAGTTTTTGAAAAATGTAATGAAGCTAATGATCTCTTACACCACCCTCGAGTATAAATGAGGATAACCTCTATAGAGGGCAGTTTAGCAACAGGCATAATGTACCCACTAGCCCAGCAATTTTAGTTAACAGAGATTTTTATATTTCACTAATAAAAATCTACCAAAAAAATCATGACATTCATTTAGCTATATGAATGGTCCTACAACAGTCTTAATGATAGCAAAAGAAATAAAACAAATAATTTAAACAAACTATAGTAAACACATACTATTATCATGATAGTTAACATTTATTAAGTGCCAAGAATTATTTTTTATGTACTATCTCATTTATTACTTACAGCAACCCTAGGAATTAGATAAGAATTAGATAAGAATGCCATCTTCATTTTCCAGATGAGGAAACTAAAACCCAGAGTAGCAACTTGCTCAAAGTCACACAGCTAGTGAGTATTTGCAGCCAGGATTTCTACCTGGGCAGTTTCAACACTGCCAATTTGTGTGGCTACTATATTGTACTACAGAAGAATAAGGACTTGGAAATATACTCATAATATACTAAAACAGAAAAAAATCAGATATCAAAACAACAGGCATAGTTTGATCCTTCTTTTGTTTAATGCATTAAAAAAAAAAAAAGATGAAACAGATATGGCCCCAAATTTAACAGTGAGTATCTCTGAGAGGTGACATTACAGTGGATTATGACCTTTCTTATATTTTTCTGTATTTTCCACATTTTGTAATGCAAGGTAAATTTTTTAAAGTGAGGTTCTTAAAAAAAAAGTAAGGGCTTCCCTGGTGGCGCAGTGGTTGAGAGTCCGCCTGCCGATGCAGGGGGACACGGGTTCGTGCCCCTATCCGGGAAGATCCCACATGCCACGGAACGGCTAGGCCTGTGAGCCATGGCCGCTGAGCCTGCACGTCCGGAGCCTGTGCTCCGCAACAGGAGAGGCCACAACAGTGAGAGGCCCACGTACTGGAAAAAAAAAAAAAAAAAAGTAAAAAGATAATGACAATTTCAAATACTGCAGAAAGCACAAGTAATTTAAAAGCATGGAAAAAGCTGTTAAACTTGCTAAATGGGTTGCTGACGAATTCAAGGGAAGTGGTAGAGGCAAAATGGCAATGGCAAGGAAGTATGTTTAAAAAGTGACAGGAGTGGGGCTTCCCAGGTGGCGCAGTGGTTGAGAGTCCGCCTGCCGATGCAGGGGACACAGGTTCGTGCCCCGGTCCGGGAAGATCCCACATGCCGTGGAGCCATGGCCGCTGAGCCTGCGCGTCCGGAGCCTGTGCTCTGCAACGGGAGAGGCCACAGCAGTGAGAGGCCCACGTACCGCAAAAAAAAAAAAAAAAGTGACAGGAGCTATTCAGGTATAGACTACCATTTTGAGAAGTTCAAAGAAGAATGGTATATAGCCTCAAGGTAATAACAATGTCAAAGGAAGGTTTTGCTGGTTTATTTTCAATTTCAAGGAAATTTGATCAGGCGTTGTAATCTAACTGGAAATAGCCTGTCTAGGATTCATGTCAAAACAGACAAGGAGCGGGAGGTCTCAACGAAGGCAAGGATCTAGCCTTAGAAAAGGGGAAACTTCTTGTGAGACAGGAGAGAGAGAAGAGAAAGACACATAAAAAGGGATCTTTGAGATGAGGAGAAGAAATTTGCAGAACTTATATTTGGTACCTTCAAACTTCTCTAAGAAAGAGAATGAAGTCATCTTCAATAACTGAAAGGGTGGGGATTAGGCACAGGGAGAGATGTACCGAGTAGTGGGAAAAAATGTTGGGAAGTAACTGGATACTTATGAATTTGCCAGAACTAACAGAAACCATCTACCTAATTATCACATGACCATAAAAGAAAATACTGAAGGAAGGTAGGAAAATCATTTCTTTTTCAGTTAGCATGCACGTTAAACTGCACCATTCAAAACCAGGAGAATCTGTGGTATACCTAGAGACAATACCCTATGATTAATCTCTACGATAACAACCACTATAATAATCTATGAAGTTGATGTCATAAAGTGCCATCACTTTTAGGAGACGACATGCATTGTCGAAGGACGCACCAGAGTTCAAGCATAAATTTCTAATTTGACAATAAGAAGGTAGATTTCTAGGAAAAATCAAGTTGCAAAGATCTGAAACTTGGTATAACTGAAAAGTTTCCCCAAGACAGGTAAATTGTACATATACACAGACCTTTCTGAAGCAGCTTAAAAAAAAATAAGTAGCAATCAAGCTCTTCATTTTATGCGAGGATGGAATAAAAGAAAATCTATGAGGTAGGGACTCTTTTCATACAATGAATATTTAATGAGTGCTAACTATGTGTCACATGAACGATTCTAGCCTAGGGATATAGCGATGAACAAAAAGAACGAAAAAAGCCCTGCCTTCTTGGAAATTACATTCTGTTTTACTGTCTGTGTCTTATGAGGTTAAGTAATTTCTCTTTGCAGCCACATCTAGTAGGTGGCAGAGACAGGATTCAAATTCAGATATGTTAGATCACAAGAACATGCTCTTGCACTCAGGTATGATTCCAGCATATATAAACCACTGCTTGACATAAGAAAAAAAAACTTCTACATTTATCTATACTTTTCAATAATAACACTTATTTTAAGAAGAATTTCGAACACTGTACCATTTTGCTTGTACTACTTCTCTCACTATAGGCACACTTTTCCTTCCATCAACTTGTAAATTTTAAAATAAAGGAAAACTGAGCTAGCTGAAAGTAGTAAGATCTCCTCACCTGCTCTCTTAAATTACTAACCGAAGAACTATTCATACTTCAGCACACTTCTTAAAATATACTGGGGTAGGGCTTCCCTGGTGGCACAGTGGTTGAGAGTCTGCCTGCCGATGCAGGGGACACGGGTTCATGCCCCAGTCCGGGAAGATCCCACATGCCACGGAGCGACTGGGCCCGTGAGCCATGGCCAATGAGCCTGCGCGTCCGGAGCCTGTGCTCCGCAATGGGAGAGGCCACAGCAGTAAGGGGCCCGCGTACCGCAAAAAAAAAAGTCTCCTGGGCTTCCCTGGTGGCGCAGTGGTTGAGAGTCCGCCTGCCGATGTAGGGAACATGGGTTCGTGCCCCGGTCCGGGAAGATCCCACATGCCGCGGAACGGCTGGGCCCATGAGCCATGGCCGCTGAGCCTGCGCATCCGGAGCCTGTGCTCCGCAACGGGAGAGGCCACAACAGTGAGAGGCCCGTGTACAGCAAAGAAAAAAAAAAAAAAAAAAAAATATATATATATATATATATATATAGGGGTAATGCGGGATAAGCGAATATTAGAGATGAGCCTCATCACAAAGAGTATATGCTAATCTTTTCCTTTTATTTGTATTATTAGCTGCATTATCCTAATATGCAAACAACTCACCACTACTATTATTATTCTCTTTCCCTTGAGGAGTTGCTCTCGTATTAGAAATTTCCAGCAAATACCTGGTGATCCTTGGGTACTGTTCATGTAACAGTGAAGCACAGGAACTCTGACTGGACAATGCTGTGGGTATAGGAGGGCTTGTAAACTAGTGGGCTTCACTGTAGGGTAACTGGGCAATCACCTGCCTGTGCAGATATGGAGACCCTCGAATGTCAGGCTCTGCTGCTCTTTTCCCTGGAGTCAGTTTCTTAGAAGAGTCCTCCAGTCTCCTAGATGGAGTATACACTTCTGACTGCCACTGCTCTGCAAACAAGTGGGAAAAGTAACATGGGACAAAAAGTAAGGGCACATCTTCTGATCCAGTAAGTAGACTTTTGCTTAACCATCATTTACAGTGTTTTCCTGTTCTGTATTCTCTCCAAATCTAGGGTCTCATTGGTTTAGCTTCTCTAAACACTCAAACATCCAACTTCTGCCAGGACTACTGAATTTGTCCAGGTTGGTTTCAGCACTGTCCAAGATAAATATAAGACTGCAAATGCGACTACATGTGTTAATTTAAAATTTTCTAGTGTCCCCATGAAAAAAACTAGAGAAAAAGCTGAAATTAATAGATTTTGTTTCACCCAATGGATCCAAAATGTTATTTCAATATAATAAATATAAAAATTATTAATAAGATATTTTCTTTTCTTTCTTCATAGTTAAACTTCCAAACCTGGTATGTACATTACCATTAAAGCACATCTCAGTCAGGGCTTGCCACATGTTAAATGCTCAGTAGCCACTGAATAACTCCAAGATTTCAGTGGCTCAACACAACAAAAGTCTACTTCTGTCTCATGTAAAATGCCCAACATAATAAGCAGGATCTGTTTCACAGTCATCCAAGGACCCAGGCTGACTATCTTGTTCTTGTATCAAATGAAACATATGGCTAGGTACTTCCAGATAAAGAAAAAAACCAGCAACTCTTCATGGACTTTTCACTATGTCAACACAGAAATAACACACACCTCCCCTCAAAGTCCACTGGCCAGAATCAGTCACATGATACCACCTAACTTCAAGGAAACAAAGGAATTAAATGTTCCCATATGCCTGGAATGAAAGGAGAACTGAATGTGGAAGAGCACTAAGAAGTCATTATCACAGGCAGGCACCTGGCTGTGAGGACAAGTGTTAGAAGATGATATAAGCCCTAGATCCTAGGGTATAACTGTTTCTTATAAAGATTTTTAAACCTGTTTTCAAAGTGCCTTTGATGAACTTCTTAGTAGACTACTACACACGGCTGAGGAAAGACCTTTGGAGCTTGAGGATATGTCAGGGAAAATCTCCAAAATTGAAAAGCAAACCAAAAAAACACCAAAAAAGAACAGAATATCAAAGAACTGTGGAACAAGTAGAAAAGGTGTAACATATGCATAATGAGAAGGAGAAGTAATACAAAAAGGAGAAGAAAAAGAAAAAGAGAAAGGAACAGGAAACATACTTGAAACACTGATTGAAAATTTCTCCAAATTAATGTTAGACACCAAACCACAGATCCAGGAAGTTCAGAGAACACCAAGCAGGTTAAATGACCAAAAAACTACACCTATATAGATCATTTTCAAACTACAGAAAGTAAAAGATTAAGAAAAAATCTTGAAAGAAAATAGAGGGAAAAAACACCTTACCTATAGAGGGGCAAAGATAAGAATTACACCTGACTTCTCTTTAGAAACCATGCAAGCAAGAAGAGAGTGCAATGAAATATTTAAAGTGTCAAGAGAAAAAAAAAACCAACCTAGAATTCTGTACCGTTACATGGACTATTCATCAAGACAGACCACATTATGGTGGTATATAAAATATACCTTAACAAATTTAAAACAATAGAAATCATACAATATCTCCTCTCAGACCATCACAGAATTAAACTAGAATCAAAAATAGAAAGATAGTTGAAAAATCTCAAAATACTTAAACAATGCACTTCGAAAGGAAATGGGCCAAAGAAGAATTTTCAAGAGACATTTAAGAATAATTTGAACTAAATGGAAATGAAAGCATAAATTTTCAGAATCGATGGGATGCAGTGAAAGCAGTGCTTAGAGGGAAATTTACAGCATTCAATGCATGTATTAGAAAAGAAGAGAGATCTAAAATCAATAACGTAAGGTGCCATCTAAAGAAACTAGGAAAAGAAGGGCAAATTAAATCCAAGAAGAGCAGATGAAAAGTAATAAAAATCAGAGCAGAAAATAATAAAACTGAAAACAGGAAATCAATAGAGAAAAATCAATGAAACCAAAGGTTCTTTGAAAAGGTTCTTTGCAAAGATTCTTTGAAAAGATAAATAAAATTGATAAAAAAGAAAAATGACACAGATTACTAATATCAGAAATGAAAGCGGAGACACCACTACAGATCCCATGGTCATTAAAAGGTTAATCAAGGAATACCATGAGCTCTATGCCAACAAATTAGATAACTTAGATGAAATGGCCCTATTCCTTGACAGATACAATTTGCTAAAACTCACACATGAATAAACAGACTATCCAAATAGGTCTACATTTTTAGAGAAATTGAATCATAATTAATAATCTTCCAAACCAGAAAGCATCAGGCCCAGATGGGTTCTCTAGTGAATTCTAGCAAACACTTAAGAAGATATTATAACAATTCTCTATTATCTTATTCAGAAGATAGAAACAAAGGGAATACTTCCTAACTCATTCTACGAGGCCAGCATTACCCTAATACCAAAACCAGATAAAGACATTACAAGAAAACTAGAGACCAATCTCTCATAAACATATATACAAAAATCCTGAACAGAATATTAGCACATCAGGAATTCCCTGGTGGTCCAGTGGTTAGGACTCAGTGCACTCACTGCTGGGGCACAGGTTCAATCCCTGGTTGGGGAACTAAGATCCTGCAAACTGTGCAGTGTGGCCAAAAAAAGAAAAAGAATATTAGCACATCAAATCCAACAATATATAAAAAGAATTTATACCATGACCAACTGGCATTTAATCCAGGTACACAAGGCTGGTTCAACATTCAAGAAATCAACTAATTCAATCCATCACATCAGAAGACTAAAGAAAAAAAACCACTAAGATGCTATCATTAGATGCAGAAAAAGCATTTGAGACTATTTTACACTCATTCACGATTAAAAGAAAAATCTCAGCAAACTAGGGATAGAGGGGAATTTCCTCAATTTGAAGAACACCTACCAAAAACCTATAGCTAACATCACATTTAATAGTGAGACACTCAAAGCTTTCCCACTAAGATCAGGAACAAGGCAACATATCCCTTCTTACCACTCCTTTTCAAATCACACTGGAAATCCAAGCTAATGGAATAAGACAAGAGAAAGAAATAAATGGTATAAAGATTGGAAAGAAAGAACTGTCTTCGTTCACAGATGATGTAATCATCTATATAGAAAATCTACATGAATCAACGACAAAAAAACTCCTAGAATTAATAATCAATTACAGCAAAGTTGCAAGATACAAGGTTAATATACAAAAGTCAATTGCTCTCCTATATGCCAGTAATACGCTTGTGGAATTTGAAATTAAAGACATATCATTTACATCAGCACCCCCAAAATGAAATTCTTAGGTATAAATCTAATAAAATACATATAAGATCTATATGAGGAAAACTACAAAACTAATGAAAAAAGTCAAAGAACTAAATAAATGAACAGTCCATGTTAATGAATAGGAAGACTCAATACTGCCAAGATATCTGTTCTTCTCTATTATCTATTAAGTCAATACAATCCCAGCCAACATCATATGTCACTAAGGAATTATAAATTAAAACAACAATCAGGTAAATGTTACCACACATTTATTAAAATGGTCAAAATCTAAAGCACTGACAACATAAAATGCTGATAAGGATACAGAGCAAAGGGACCCTCATTCATTGCTGATGGTAATGCAAAATGACAGAGCCACACTGGAAGAATTTGGCAGTTTCTTACAAAAACTAAACATACTATTAGCATACAATCCAGAAATCCTGCTACTTGGTATCCCAAATGAGTTGAAAACTTGTGTCCACACAAAAACCTGCCCAAAGATGTTTAAAAGAACTTTATTCATAACTGTCAAAACTTGGAAGCAATCAAGATGTCCTTCAGTAGGTAAATGCATAAATAAGCTGTGGTATATCCAGACAGTGGACTATTATTCATTGATTAATATAATTCATCAACACATTTTAAACATTTTAACAACTGTGAAATCAGAATGTGTCTTAAAATTGATATAATATCATTGTTTAATAGGCATCATTTTTCTTTCTTAATGGATCTTTTCACATTTTAACAACTGTAAAATCAAGATACGTCTTAAGATTAATATCACATCATTGTTTAATAGGTATCATTTATTTTCTTTCTTAATGGTACACAAAATAACAGTACATCAGTGCCGAGGAATTACACAGATATATTTTTTAGGGTTGATGTAATACATTCCAGAATGTATACCTCAACTTCAGAACAAACTGGACGAGTTTGCTAGTACTAACAACCAAATATTTCTCACATATATATATAAAACTTGTCAGGTTTATACTGTTATTAACACAATGTAAGTACTAGCAAAACCTGGCTTTTTATTAACTACTGTTCTTTCTACCATAATTACTAATTTTTTGCCAATTTTCTTTTCATCTTTTTGGTAACATCGCCAGTCCTGCAAAATCTTCCTGACCTGGCTTTACAGAGTCAACTGTAAAATTAACTCAAAGAGCCAAACGAATTCTCCACTCTAGAAATATCCTTTTAAAATAAAACTCATCGGGACTTCCCTGGTGACATAGTGGTTACAATCCGCCTGCCAATGCAGGGGACACGGGTTTGAGCTCTTGTCTGGGAAGATCCCACATGCCACAGAGTAACTAAGCCCGTGAGCCACAACTACTGAGCCTGTGTTCTAGAGCCCGCGAGCCACAACTAGTGAAGCCCATGCACCTAGAGCCCGTGCTCCACAACAAGAGAAACCACCACAATGAGAAGTCTGCACACCACAACAAAGAGTAGCCCCCGCTCACTGCAGCAAGAGAGAGCCTGCGTGCAGCAACGAAGACCCAATGCAGCCAAAAATAAATAAATAAAAAATAAAACTCATCAATTCTGTTCATTCCTATTCCACTAGTTAATAAAAGACTGCTGTTGCAAATTATAAATTTCTGTGGACAGTGCCACCAACTGACAGAAGGGTTCAAGAAAAACCTGACCAAACTCCAGGAACTACAATGTACTTCACCCACTCATAAGGAAATACACACTTTGCTTTCTTTACCATCACAATTTGCAATTAGAAAAATGTAGTGATACAATCCTTGAAGAAACATCAACATTTTTTCAGCCCAATTCTAACAAAATAAAATGCAAATGACTAGTGAGAAATAATTGTATCTGCATTAACCCACAGAATACAGAAGACCCTTTTTTTGTTTGTCTGCTTCGTTGGTGAAATACCAGTAAACTTACTTTGGCTTATGGCTGTTCAACTGAAGTGCAAATGAATTTGTGAATGGGCACATTCAAGGATCAAGTATCTAAAAGTAAACAAATCAATATTATCCACAATGAGAAACAGTTTTAAAAAATTATAATCAGTATCTTGATAGGGGTATGGATTACAAAGGTGTATGCATTTTCCAAAACTGATTGAACTGTATACATAAGACCTGCACACTTCACTTTATATATATGTTTACATATATATACATATTATACTTCAATTTTTAAAACTTAATAAATTGGAACATGGAATGGGGAAAAGCAAAAAAAAAAAAAAAATCCTGTGGGGTTGGACGAGAATTGAGGGTGTTAGTATAAACTAAAATTATTTTTTAAAAATATAGTTCCTAACTATGTTCACTGGAAGGGACTGGAAACAATGACACCAGTACTAATGACAATACCTAATGCCCAGATCTTGGTTTCTATATATTGTTTCTCCACTAAGAGAAACCTTGCCTCCTTAAAATCATGACTGATTCTGCCCCACAGATGGGGCACAAAAGGTCCAACATGAGCCTGGAACATCACTGTGTCAGAAAATGATAGGGCCACACCCAAAGGACACCAGAGCCAGGATGAAGGGACTCCCACTGTCAGAACCTGGGACAATATGAACATCAAAAAACATAAAGGTTGTAAATGAAAGGATAAAGAGGATGTGGTATATATATATACCCCCCCCACACAAATGGAATACCACTCAGCCATAAAAAAGAACAAAATTTTGCCATGTGCAGCAACATGACTTGGAGGGCATTATGCTAAGTGAAATAAGTCAGACAGAGGACATATACTGTACGATACCACTTTTTTGTGGAATCTTAAAAAAGTACAACAAACTAGCGAATATGACAAACAAGAAGCAGACTCACAGAGAGAGAGCAAACCAGTGGTTACCAATGGGAGGAGGGGAGGCAATATAGGAGTGGGAGAGTGGGAGGTACAAACTACTGGGTGTAAGATAAACTCAAGGATGTATTGTACAACACAGGAAATATAGTCAATATTTTGTTATAACTGTAAATGGAAAAGTAACCTTTTAAAATTGTGTAAAAATTTTTAAATACAAATAACTACAAAAAAAAATAAGGGCTGTAATGGATTATAACCCACTGGATAAAGTAGAAGGCCATCAGTCCATATTGATGATAGCTAGATAAAGAGAATAAATAAAGACTAAGATATTCAAGTATTCAAGTATCTCCCCACAGTTTGTTTATTAATTGTAAAGGGGGAAACAGTGACTATACAATGAAGAAACTGGACAACACCCTAGCCAGGTGATCAAAACCAATATTACTAATGCCAAGTAAGGTCAGACACATCATGCTTCTGAATGTGATAGCCTGAGAAAGGACACATCATCATTTATGTAGAATTCTCGCCAGAGATGCATCACCTAAATCTAACAATGAGAAAATGTCAGATAACTCCAAACTGAGGAACACTGTATAAAATAACTGGCCTATATGCTTTTTTTAAAAATTTCTAGCACTATTTTAATTATTTATTTTTAATTTATTTATTTTATTCATTCATTTTTGGCTGTGTTGGGTCTTCGTTGCTGCATGCGGGCTTTCTCTAGCTGCAGCGAGCGGGGGCTACTCTTCACTGCGGTGCGCAGGCTTCTCATTGCGGTGCTTCTCTTGTTGTGGAGCACGGGCTCTAGGCGTGCAGGCTTCAGTAGTTGTGGCATGCAGGCTCAACAGCTGTGACTCACGGGCTCTAGAGCGCAGGCTCACTAGTTGTGGCGCACAGGCCTAGCTGCTCCACAGCATGTGGGATCCTCCCAGACCAGGGATCGAAGCCGTGTCCCCTGCATTGACAGACTGGTTCTCAATCACTGTGCCACCAGGGAAGCCCATGGCCTATATTCTTAAAACATGTTACTGTCATGAAAGACAAAGGACAGCTAAGGAACTGTTCCAGATTAAAGAGACATGACAACTAATAACAGTATGTGATCCCACACTAAATCCTCTGCTGGGGGGAGGCGGAGTCTAAAAAAGACTTGAGATAGTTGAGATAACAGACAAGAGTGTGTAATAGGTTAAAGTACTGTATCAATGTAAAATTTCCTG
The DNA here is from genome assembly GCF_949774975.1 of Lagenorhynchus albirostris. NCBI lineage: Eukaryota > Metazoa > Chordata > Mammalia > Artiodactyla > Delphinidae > Lagenorhynchus > Lagenorhynchus albirostris. The sequence continues at coordinate 36,207,288 of NC_083110.1, read as the reverse complement.
AATTTGATAACCTAAGTGTGATTACATATGAGAAAACCCTTGTTTTTAGAAAACAGAAACTGAAATAGTAAGGATAAAATACATACAACTTAATTCTCTCAAAGAGTTCATCAAAAATAAATTGTGGGTGGCCAGAGGGGAAGATGGTGGAAGAGTAAGACACGGAGATCACCTTCCTCCCCACAGATACACCAGAAATACATCTACACGTGGAACAACTCCTACAGAACACCTACTGAATGCTGGCAGAAGACCTCAGACCTCCCAAAAGGCAAGAAAGTCCCCACGTACCTGGGTAGGGCAAAAGAAAAAAGAATAAACAGAGACAAAAGGATAGGGACGGGACCTGCACCAGTGGGAGGGAGCTGTGAAGGAGGAAAGGTTTCCACACACTAATAAGCCCCTTCGAGGGCGGAGACTGCGGGCGGCGGAGGGGGAAAGCTTCGGGGCCGCAGAGGAGAGCACAACAACAGGGCTGCAGAGGGCAAAGCAGAGAGATCACGCACAGAGGATTGATGCTGACCGGCACTCACCAGCCCGAGAGGCTTGTCTGCTCACCCGACGGGGCGGGCGGGGCTGGGAGCTGAGGCTCCAGCTTCGGTCGGAGCGCAGGGAGAGGACTGGGGTTGGCGGCGTGAACACAGCCTGCAGGGGGTTACTGCACCAGGGCTAGCCGGGAGGGAGTCCGGGGAAAAGTCTGGACCTGTCGAAGAGGCAAGAGACTTTTTCTTCCCTCTGTTTCCTGGTGCGTGAGGAGAGGGGATTAAGAGTGCTGCTTAAAGGAGCTCCCGAGACGGGCGCAAGCCGTGGCTAACAGCGCGGACCCCAGAGACGGGCATGAGACGCTAAGGCTGCTGCTGCCGCCACCAATAAGCCTGTGTGCAAGCACAGGTCACTATCCACACCTCCCTTCCGGGGAGCCTGTGCAGCCCGCCACTGCCAGGGTCCCGGGATTCAGGGACAACTTCCCCGGGAGAGCGCACGGTGTGCCTCAGGCTGGTGCAACGTCCCGCCGGCCTCTGCCGCCACAGGCTGGCCCCGCACTCTGTACCCCTCCCTCCCCCAGGCCTGGGTGAGCCAGAACCCCCAAAACAGCGGCTCCTTTAACCCCGTCCTGTCTGAGGGAAGAACAGACGCCCTCCGGTCCAAAGATGAGCCCCGGGAGCTGTGAGAACAAAGAAGAGAAAGGGAAATCTCTCCTAGCAGCCTCAGAAGCAGCGGATTAAAGCTCCACAATCAACTAGATGTACCCTGCATCTGTGGAATACATGAATAGACAACGAATCATCCCAAATTAAGGAGGTGGACTTTGAGAGCAAGATTTATTATTTTCTTCCCTTTTCCTCTTTTTGTCAGTGTGTATGTGTATGCTTCTGTGTGAGATTTTGTCTGTATACCTTTGCCTTCACCATTTGTCCTAGGGTTCTATCCATCCGTTTTTTTTAAATTTTTTTCTTAATAATTATTTTTTATTTTAATAACTTTATTTTATCTTACCTTCGTTTCTTTTCTTTCTTTCTTTCCTTCTTTTCTCTCTCTCTCTCTCTCTCTCTCTGTCTCTCTCTCTCTCTTCTTTTTCTCCCTTTTATTCTGAGGTGGGAGAGCCAACTTCAGGACACTGGTCCACAAGAGACCTCCCAGCTCCACATAATATCAAACACTGAAAATCTCCCAGAGATCGCCATCTCAACACCAACACCCAGCTTCACTCAACGACCAGCAAGCTACAGTACTGGACACCCTATGCCAAACAAACAGCAAGACAGGAACACAACCCCACCCAATAGCAGACAGGCTGCCTAAAATCATAATAAGTCCACAGACACCCCAAAACACAGCACCAGACGTGGACCTGCCCACCAGAAACACAAGATCCAGCCACATCCACCAGAACACAGGCACTAGTCCCCTCTACCAGGAAGCCCACACAACCCACCGAACCAACTTTAGCCACTGGGGAAAGACACCAAAAGCAACGGGAACTACGAACATGCAGCCAGCAAAAAACAGACCCCAAACACAGTAAGATAAGCAACGTGAGAAGACAGAAAAACACACAGCAGATGAAGGAGCAAGATAAAAACCAACCAGACCTAACAAATGAAGAGGAAATAGGCAGTCTACCTGAAAAAGAATTCAGAATAATGATAGTAAAGATGATCCAAAATCTTGGAAATAGAATACACAAAATGCAAGAAACATTTAACAAGGACCTAGAAGAACTAAAGATGAAACAAGCAATGATGAACAACAAAATAGATGAATTTAAAAATACTCTAGATGGGGCTTCCCTGGTGGCGCATTGGTTGAGAGTCCGCCTGCCGATGCAGGGGACACGGGTTCGTGCCCCGGTCCGGGAAGATCCCACATGCTGCGGAGCGGCTAGGCCCGTGAGCCATGGCCACTGAGCCTGTGTGTCCAGAGCCTGTGCTCCGCAACGGGAGACGCCACAACAGTGAGAGGCCCGCGTACCGCAAAAAAACAAAACAAAGCAAACAAAAAAACAAAACAAAACAATACTCTAGATAGGATCAATAGCAGAATAACTGAGGCAGAAGAACAGATAAGTGACCTGGAAGATAAAATAGTGGAAATAACTACTGCAGAGCAGAATAAAGAAAAAAGAATGAAAAGAACTGAGGACAGTCTCAGAGACCTCTGGGACAACATTAAACACACCAACATTTGAATTATAGGGGTTCCAGAAGAAGAAGAGAAAAAGAAAGGGACTGAGAAAATATTTGAAGACATTATAGTTGAAAACTTCCCTAATATGGGAAAGGAAATAGTGAAGTCCAGAAGCACAGAGAGTCCCATACAGGATAAATCCAAGGAGAAACACGCCAACACACATAGTAATCAAACTGTCAAAAATTAAATACAAAGAAAACATTAAAAGCAGCAAGGGAAAAACAACAAATAACACACAGGGGAATCCCCATAAGGTTAACACCTGATCTTTCAGCAGAAACTCTGCACGCCAGAAGGGACTGGCAGGACATATTTAAAGTGATGAAGGAGAAAAACCTACAACCAAGACTACTCTACCCAGCAAGGATCTCATTCAGATTTGATGGAGAAATTAAAACCTTTACAGACAAGCAAAAGCTGAGAGAGTTCAGCACCACCAAACCAGCTTTACAACAAATGCTAAATGAACTTCTCTAGGCAAGAAACACAAGAGAAGGAAAAGACCTACAATAACAAACAGAAAACAATTAAGAAAATGGGAATAGGAACATAAGTATCGATAATTACCTTAAATGTAAATGGATTAAATGCTCCCACCAAAGGACACAGACTGGTTGAATGGATACAAAAACAAGACTCATATATATGCTGTCTACAAGAGACCCACTTCAGACCTAGAGACACATACAGACTGAAAGTAAGGGGATGGAAAAAGATATTCCATGCAAATGGTAACCAAAAGAAAGCTGGAGTAGCAATTCTCGTATCAGACAAAATAGACTTTAAAATAAAGACCATTACAAGAGACAAAGAAGGACACTACATAATGATCAAGGGATCGATCCAAGAAGAAGATATAACAATTGTAAATATTTATGCACCCAACATAGGAGCACCTCAATACATAAGGCAAATACTAACAGCCATAAAAAGGGAAATCGACAGTAACACATTCATAGTAGGGGACTTTAACACCCCACTTTCACCAATGGACAGATCATCCAAAATGAAAATAAGTAAGGAAACACAAGCTTTAAATGATACATTAAACAAGATGGACGTAATTGATATTTATAGGACATTCCATCCAAAAACAACAGAACACACATTTTTCTCAAGTGCTCATGGAATATTCTCCAGGATAGATCATATCTTGAGTCACAAATCAAGCCTTGGTAAATTTAAGAAAACTGAAATTGTATCAAGCATCTTTTCTGAACACAACGCTATGAGACTAGATATCAATTACAGGAAAAGATCTGTAAAACATACAAACACATGGAGGCTAAACAATACACTACTTAATAACGAAGTGAACACTGAAGAAATCAAAGAGGAAATCAAAAATTACCTAGAAACAAATGACAATGGAGACACAACGACTCAAAACCTATGGGATGCAGCAAAAGCAGTTCTAAGAGGGAAGATTATAGCAATACAATCCTACTTTAAGAAACAGGAAACATCTCAAATAAACAACCTAACCTTGCACCTAAAGCAAATACAGAAAGAAGAACAAAAAAACCCCAAAGTTAGCAGAAGGAAAGAAATCATAAAGTACAGATCAGAAATAAATGAAAAAGAAATGAAGGAAACGATAGCAAAGATCAATAAAACTAAAAGCTGGTTCTTTGGGAAGATAAACAAAATTGATAAACCATTAGCCAGACTCATCAAGAAAAAAAGGGAGAAGACTCAAATCAATAGAATTAGAAATGAAAAAGGAGAAGTAACAACTGACACTGCAGAAATACAAAAGATCATGAGAGATTACTACAAGCAACTCTATGCCAATAAAATGGACAACCTGGAAGAAATGGACAAATTCTTAGAAAGGCACAACCTGCCAAGACTGAATCAGGAAGAAATAGAAAATATGAACAGACTAATCACAAGCACTGAAATTGAAACTGTGATTAAAAATCTTCCAACAAACAAAAGCCCAGGACCAGATGGCTTCCCAGGCGAGTTCTATCAAACATTTAGAGAAGAGCTAACACCTACCCTTCTCAAAGTCTTCCAAAATATAGCAGAGGGAGGAGCACTCCCAAACTGATTCTACGAGGCCACCATCAATCACCCTGATACCAAAACCAGACAAGGATGTCACAAAGAAAGAAAACTACAGGCCAATATCACTGATGAACATAGATGCAAAAATCCTCAACAAAATACTAGCAAACAGAATCCAACAACACATTAAAAGGATCATACACCACGATCAAGTGGGGTTTATTCCAGAAATGCGAGGATTCTTCAATATACGCAAATCTATCAACGTAATACACCACATTAACAAATTGAAGGGGAAAAAGCATATGATCATCTCAATAGATGCAGAGAAAGCTTTCGACAAAATTCAACACCCAGTTATGATAAAAACCCTGCAGAAAGTAGGCATAGAGGGAACTTTCCTCAACATAATAAAGGCCATATATGACAAACCCACAGCCAACATCATCCTCCATGGTGAATAACTGGAAACATTTCCACTAAGATCAGGAAAAAGACAAGGTTGCCCAGTCTCACCACTCTTATTCAACATAGTTTTGGAAGTTTTAGCTACAGCAATCAGAGAAGAAAAGGAAATAAAAGGAATCCAAATTGGAAAAGAAGAAGTAAAGCTGTCACTGTTTGCAGATGACGTGATACTATACATAGAGAATCCTAAAGATGCTACCAGAAAACTACTAGAGCTAATCAATGAATTTGGTAAAGTAGCAGGATACAAAATTAATGCACAGAAATCTCTGGCATTCCTATACACTAATGATGAAAAATCTGAAAGTGAAATCAAGAAAACACTCCCATTTACCATTGGAACAAAAAGAATAAAATATCTAGGAATAAACCTACCTAAGGAGACAAAAGACCTGTATGCAGAAAATTATAAGACACTGATGAAAGAAATTGAAGATGATACAAATAGATGGAGAGATATACCATGTTCTTGGATTGGAAGAATCAACATTGTGAAAATGACTCCACTACCCAAAGCAATCTACAGATTCAATGCAATCCCTATCAAACTTCCACTGGCATTTTCACAGAACTAGAACAAAAAATTTCACAATTTGTATGGAAACACAAATGACCCCGAATAGCCAAAGCAATCTTGAGAAAGAAAAACGGAGCTGGAGGAATCAGGCTCCCTGACTTCAGACTATACTACAAAGCTACAGTAATCAAGACAGTATGGTACTGTCTTGATTAGTACTTGATACTTGATAGTACTATGGTACTTGATACTTGATAGTACTATGGTACTATCTTGAAAGATAGATCAATGGAACAGAATAGAAAGCCCAGAGAGAAACCCACGCACATATGGTCAACTTATCTTTGATAAAGGAGGCAGGAATGTACAGTGGAGAAAGGACAGCCTCTTCAATAAGTGGTGCTGGGAAAACTGGACAGCTACATGTAAAAGTATGAGATTAGATCACTCCCTAACAGCATACACAAAAATAAGCTCAAAATGGATTAAAGACCTAAATGTAAAGCCAGAAACTATCAAACGCTTAGAGGAAAACATAGGCAGGACACTCTATGACATAAATCACAGCAAGATCCTTTTTGACCCACCTCCTAGAGAAATGGAAATAAAAACAAAAATAAACAAATGGGACCTAATGAAACTTCAAAGCTTTTGCACAGCAAAGGAAACCATAAACAGGACCAAAAGACAACCCTCAGAATGGGAGAAAATATTTGCAAATGAAGCAACTGCCGAAGGATTCATCTCCAAAATTTACAAGCAGCTCAATAACAAAAAAACAAACAAACCAATCCAAAAATGGGCAGAAGACTTAAACAGACATTTCTCCAAAGAAGATATACACACTGCCAACAAACACATGAAAGAATGCTCAACATCATTAATCATTAGAGAAATGCAAATCAAAACTACAATGAGATATCATCTCACACCAGTCAGAATGGCCATCATCAAAAAATCTAGAAACCATAAATGCTGGAGAGGGTGTGGAGAAAAGGGAACACTCTTGCACTGCTGGTGGGAATGTGAATTGGTACAGCCACCGTAGAGAACAGTATGGAGGGTCCTTAAAAAACTACAAATAGAACTACCATATGACCCAGCAATCCCACTGCTGGGCATATACCCTGAGAAAGCCATAATTCAAAAAGAGTCATGTACCAAAATGTTCACTGCAGCTGTATTTATAATAGTCCAGACATGGAAACAACCTAAGTGTCCATCATCGGATGAATGGATAAAGAAGATGTGGCACATATATACAATGGAATATTACTCAGCCATAAAAAGAAATGAAATTGAGCTATTTGTAATGAGGTGGATGAACCTACAGTCTGTCATACAGAGTGAACTAAGTCAGAAAGAGAAAGACAAATACCGTATGCTAACACATATATATGTAATTTAAGAAAAAAAAATGTCACGAAGAACCTAGGGGTAAGACAGAAATAAAGTCACAGACCTACTAGTGAATGGACTTGAGGATATGGGGAGGGGGAAGGGCAAGCTGTGAGAAAGCGAGAGAGTGGCATGGACATATATACACTACCAAACGTGAAATAGATAGCTAGTGGGAAGCAGCCGCAAAGCACAGGGAGATCAGTTCGGTGCTTTGTGACCACCTAAAAGGGTGGGATAGGGAGGATGGGAGGGAGGGAGACGCAAGAAGGAAGAGATATGGGAACACATGTATAACTGATTCACTTCGTTATAAAGCAGAAACTAACACACCATTGTAAAGCAATTATACTCCAGTAAGGATGTAAAAAAAAAATAAAATTGTGTACGTGTAGATTAGGTAAAGGAAAGAAGTAGAGACCCAGAGAACAATGCAAATGTGGGAAAATGTTAAAAATTGATGAGTCACAAATAAAGAGTATATGCGAGTTTTACTGTGCTTTTGTTTTTTAAGGTTTTATTTTTTTAAATACATCTTTATTGGAGTATAATTTCTTCACGATGCTGTTAAGTTTCTGCTATACAACAAAGTGAATCAGCTATATGCATACATATATCCCCATATCCCCTCCCTCTTGAGCCTCCCCCCACCCTCCCTATTTCACCCCTCTAGGTCGTCACAAAACACGGAGCTGATCTCCCTGTGCTATGCTGCTGCTTCCCACTAGCTATGTGTTTTACATTTGGTAGTGTATATATGTTGATGCTACTCTCACTTCGCCCCAGCTTCACCCTCCACCCCATGTCCTCAAGTCCATTCTCTACGTCTATGTCTTTACTCCTGCCCTGCCGCTAGGTTCATCAGTATCCTTTTTTTTTTTTAGGTTCTATATAGCCAGGACATGGAAGCAACCTAAATGTCCATCGACAGATGAATGGATACTATGCTATTCTTGCATCTTTTCTAAGTATGAAGTAATTTCAAAATAAAAAGTAAAAATAAAAACATAAATGAATTACGTTCATGTGTTGTAGTCCTAACCTCCAGTATCTCAGAATGTGACCTTGATTTGAAGACATTGTCTTTACAGAGGTCATTATATTAAAATGAGATCATTAGAGTGGGCCCTAATCGAATATGGCTGGTGTCCTTATAAAAAGTGGAAATTTGTATAAAGACATGTCAAGAGAGACAGGGAGAAGATGGCCATCTACAGCCCAATGAATGCTTGCGGCTATGAGAAGTTAGGAAAGAGGCCTGGAACAGATCCTTCCCTAGCACCCTCAGAGGGAGCATGGCTCAGGCAACAGCCTGATTTTGGATGTTTAGCCTCCAGAGCTGGGAGAAAATAATTTTCTGCTCTCCTAAGCAGAAATAAACAAAAGAATTAAAATAGTCAAACAAACAAAACACACCTACAGGACATTATGCTAAAATAAATTAAATAATTTTTACAGACATCTGAGATATACTTTCACCAAATAAAGATGTTTAAAAAGCACAGATATTTTAATTACTCACTACTATTCACCAAATAAAGAAGAAATCATCAAACACCAATCTTGCACTGTAAAGAAAATCACGTGATATAAAGAACCAAAAAAAAAAAACCAAAAGAACTAACCAAACTCAATGCACTATCCTATTGATATAAGTGCTTTTAACGTAAACTAAATCCCATATGAGAATAAGTATACTAAAATTCATTTAACAGGTATCATTATTTAAAGACATATTTTTAAAAAATCTCCCATTAGAATCAACCAAAAAATTATTAAAACTAAAAGAAGGGTTAAACCTGTGAAGTTTATTAAATATACACGTTTTTCATATATTAACAAAAGTTTACAAAATATAATGAAAAAATAATCTCACTCACAGCAGCATCTAAAAATATACTAAAAATTTTACTGAAAGTCAAAGAAGATTAATAAAAGAAGGGGTACCACTTTATGAGTTAGAATACTATATACTGTAAAGACATCAGTTCTATCCAAATCTATCAACAAATGTTAACAGGGTTTTGAATGGAATCAGACAAAAAGGACTCTAAAGATATTTGGAAAAATAAACTTTGGAATATCCAAAACTTTTGGAGAAGTAACAAAGAAGTATCTGCCTTACCATGTATTAAAATATACTGGAAGCTACATCAATATAAACAATGTGTTGTACTGTCAAGAGACACATTATAAGAGGAGGCCAAAAGTAGATCCATATATATATAAGAACGTAATAAAAGCAGCATCTCAAATAAATAAAAGGTGTTGAATGTGCTGCCCATTTGAGGAAAAACTGAACTGGATCCTTATCTCATGCAACAAAATTAATTCCAGATAAATAAAAGGTTAAGATGTAAAATGTGAAACTATAAAAGAACTTGAAAATACTATTGCAACGGGGAAGTAATTTCTAAATTTGACATTAAAAGCAGAAACCATAAAGAAAATGGCTGGTGTAAACTGTCATTAAAGACAACACTGAATACATTTTTTGTAGCAATCTTAATAAACCTATAACATTATTACACTTATTATTATGCTTTTAGAGTTGTGGCTAGGGCAGTAAAATCAGAGTATGTTATTCTACCCATGTGATTTCATTTTAAAGGGAACAATTTTCTACTTTGATTTGACAACTGGCTTTTCCTGTAATGCTTAGGAGTTATTTGAGTAACAAAAAGTACTTAACTCCTATTTTTTCACACTTCTGTGTTTGTTATCTTTAGTTAGAATTTTTAAAAAAATCTAAAATTTGGGTGACTTCCTATAATTTGACACCAAGTTATTAAAATGTTATGTTTTTTAAATTGACTGAAGTTAATATTCTAGGTGAAGAAATAGTAAGTACCTACAAGGACTTTTTTTTCAGCTTCAGACCCACTGGATCTAAGTGCTACTTGCACCTCAACTTATGTTATAAGCAAATGTTTGTTCTGCAAGGGAAAAAAATGCTTATTTAAATGTGATATTTCATGTCAAATTCCTAGATTCTTCTCCCTTCCCTTTACATCACAGTCATTCAAACATTTGCATTTGCAATACAGAGGCAAGAAGTATTCATAATGGAGTTCAGATTCTTTTTTTTTTTTTGCGGTACGCGGGCCTCTCACTGTTATGGCCTCTCCCGTTGCGGAGCACAGGCTCCGGACGCACAGGCTCAGCAGCCATCGCTCACAGGCCCAGCCACTCCACAGCATGTGGGATCTTCCCGGACCGGGGCACGAACCCGTGTCCCGTGCATGGGCAGGTGGACTCTCAACCACTGCGCCACCAGAGAAGCCCTGGAGTTCAGATTCTTTAACATGATTATTTTTACTTTCGAAATCCTCTTTTTTGTCCTTTCATAAATTAGCCTAAAGTGCAGGATAAAAGGTATAAAACCTGAGTTATGATACAGAATTTACACAGGATTTCAGGGCTTAGGTGTAAAGGCTTAAACCAGCAAGAGTCCATTCCTCAGCCCTGACTTATTAGCATGTTCCTCAGCCACCATTTGGACTTCGCTGAAAGACCTGGAAGGCAACAGATTACTACAGCAGATAAGAGTTCCATGCAGAGGAGGCAGTTGTGTCAAATACCACTGAGCAGCTCACGATGAGTACAGAAAATCTGGCACATGGAAGCCATCAATGACACTGACAAGAATGGTTTTTGAGACATTACTCATGGCAAACAGGTAGATGGATGATAGGAGCAGGCTAAATAGTCAAGGGAAGGTGAGGGAGAGAAGGTACTGCAAGTAAACAACTCCCCGATGCATGTGGCTACTAAGCTGGAGGCTGGTAGATAACTGTTTTCTTACTAAGTCTATACTAGAGATTATTTGCTGATGGAAGTAAACCAACGAAGAGGCAAAGACTAGAAAAAAGAGAGGAGAAATAGTCAAAATTCTCACTGATACCAAAACCAAATAGAGTTAACGAGGTGATATTTATCTCTGTGCTTACATCAACCTCAACAGAAATAATTTAGCATTTTTGTAGAAGCTGCCCTGTAAATTTCGTGGTCATATTTTTTTAAGTTTTTTTTGAAAAGATTTATTTACTATTTTTTTTATTTACTAAGACTATGTTGGGTCTTAGTTGCGGCATGCAGGATCTTCGTTGAGGCATGCAGGATCTTTTGTTGTGGCGTGTGGGCTTCTCTCCAGTTGTGGCATGCGGGTTTTTCTCTCTCTAGTTGTGGCACACAGGCTCCAGGGCACGTGGGCTCTGCAGTTTGCAGCACGCAGGCTCTCTAGTTGAGGCATGTGAGATCAGTGGTTGTGGTGTGCTGGCTTAGTTGCCCTGCGGCATGTGGGACCTTAGTTCCCTGACCAGGGATCGAACCTGAGTTCCCTGCATTGTAAGGCAGATTCTTTACCACTGGACCACCAGGGAAGTCCCTCTTGGTCATATTTTCAACACTTAAGCAGTATTTCCATATGAACTCATGTCTCCAAATTATTGGTACTAAAGCATACTAATTTCTTTGCTCTCTAAACACTCTAAGTAACTCAACATACGTAAGAGATTTTATGCCCAGGAAATTTCTCTTAATAATATGAGTTTTCCCTTCATAGCAGCTTCACTAATTTTATTTTATTCTCATTTTTTAAAAACTCCCTGTTGATGTTTGAGTTCGTATTCTAGTAAAAGTTTTTCATTACACATATTTTCCACACATCATATTAAACACAGTTCCTACTATGATTTTTTCTTAAGTCCTAAACTGTGACCTTTGACAGATATATGTAAAAATGTTCTTTATTTTCACAAAGAATTAGAAGCTTTCCTATTTTTCTTAAAACACAAACGGCTCTATTTTAGGCTTCCCTTTTCCGATAGAGTCAAAAAAGCACTGTCACTTTAGGATTGGGGAGACAACACAGTACCAGATTAGAGCATCCTCTACTTAGCTCCACTGATTGTTGCAATTGGGGAATGTAGGTCCTATGCTGCCATATTCCAGTTTTTCAAAATAAGCCAGAGAGCTGGATTTTCTTTTTGGGAAATCTCCCAACTTTTAATTGCTTGTAACTAATTAAAGAAATACAGCGTAAGCCAAATACAGCATGCCCGCAGGCCAAATCCAGCTAAGAGGCCACCAGTTCACAACTTCAAGGTTAAAGAATCATAGTAGGTCTGCTTATTTTTCTTTCACATTTTTCTTGTTTTTAGGTAATTCTTCCCTCCAAAAAGGGATATCACAAGTTTTTCTATAATATAGCCATTCAGAGATTCAAAGCAAGGTTAAATAAGCTCCACCGTCACCAAGTGCCATTTAACATCTGTCTTTTTTAAAGTAATATATCAAATTTGCATTTTGATACTAGTTTGCAATGGGAAAGAAATTCATCTTTAAATTTTCAGTTGCTTTTGTGAAGGGCAGTTTTCTTACACCTACAAGATAATTAACATTTATAGCACACCTAATTAACATTTATAGCACACCTACAGTGTGCAAGGGACACTACTAAACACTCACATTTAGGTATTTCATTAAAGCCTAAATTACCTTGTGAAGTAGATTTTATTATCTCGTTTTAGAGACAACTTGCAACAGTTCACAAACTTCTCAGTTTTTGTTTCTCAGCACTCAGAATCCAGCAGAAATAGTTGGTTAGGCTTATTTTTTGACAGGTATCATCAATCAAAAATAATTACAACCATCTTAAATCACAGTAACAAAAATGCAAAGCAAAAGTATTGAAGGATGATATCCTTTGAAAATACAGCTAAACCTTAATTTCAACTCCTAATAAATTCTTCACTTTCATTGATCTTACAATCATTGAAATGGCCAGTTATTTTCAAGACAAGTAAAACTGAAGTCAGCTCTGCTTTTTGGTTAATACGTTTCTTTCCAGGGTCTCTAAAAAGACTAAAAGTTTTATAGAATCAAAGCTTTTTTCATTAATTAAAGAGGACTAAAAAAAAAGAACACTGGCTGCTGCCACAAAGAAGTTACTGAACACGTGTGGTGGGCAAGGCACTGTGCTCAGCCCAGTAACACACGGAACCAAGTAAGATTCCCTCCTCACATAGAGCCTTACAGTTTCTAAGAATGGAAACACAACAGATCCTGTTAAAAATGTTCATACAAATTATAATTACAATGATGATAAGTGCCAAAAAAGAAATGTAAAACAAGGTATTATGAGAGCTTTGACAAAGATGTGTAAGTTTAAGTAAAAAGACAAAATCTTTTTTGTAAAAAAAAGTAAAAGTAAAGTAAAAGTAAAAGTAAAAAGACATTAAGTAAAAAGACAAAATCTCAATATAATAAGGGGGATAAAAAGACAACTGCTCTGTTACAGTGATGTGGCTCCTTTAAAACTATTACAGTCTGGGCCCAGAAGGACCAGGGGCTCCCCTGGGTCCCCAGCTGCCCCAGGAGAGAGAAGGGTCATGCTGAGAGCACTCTGGGACCCAGGGCCACCTGCAGGTTTGGCTCAACTTCACAGCAGCCAGGCCCTGGACACCCTCAACCACAGCAGAACATCTGCCTGTGCCTTCTTCCCTAAAGTCATTTTGATTCCTCTTTTTAGCTTAGCTCTTGTTACTTAATTGATGCTGCAAAAGTTCTTATTAAAGTTTCATATAGTATTATAATTGTAAAATAGTGTTTTTAAAATTAAAAAATTGTTTAATATAATTCATATGAATACATAGCTCCAGGTCGTGAGACCCTCTAGAAATACATAGGTCTTTATTAAATTTTAATAAAGAATTGCTATTTACTACAACCATCAGTGAAATCTGACATGGTAGAAATGTTTAAACAATAAAACCAATTTGTATGTTAATAGCTGTTACTATAAATGTATATATAAATTTACCTGAATAAATTTCTTTTTGGCCATGCCAAAAAATAAAATTACAGTCTGAAGGCTTACATTAAAATACTATTAGTACATAATTCTATTTATATTTCATATATGCTAGTGTTAAGTTTCTATGTGTAAGTTTCTACTTACACTTCTAAGTGTAAGTCTTCACTTTGATGTTTTTAAAGCCATTCTTTTCCCTACAAGACACACACACATAACCTCAATATTTAAAAAGTAAAACCCTTATCAGGATTTAATTCCAAAGCTCAATGAACAAAAAATAATTAATACATTATGTATTTATAAAAATTAAAAACAGACAAAACCAATAACATTTATCAAATAATGTGGAGAAAATGGTTAAAATGCTTTTATTGATAATGTGTTAAACAATATTAAGTTTTGAAGTATGGATATTGTAATAAATTTGTCAATTACTTGGTTTTTGCAAAGATATAAAAATAACATGGGTTAGGAAGCTACAAAAGTAAAGCACTAAAATGGGGCACAGGGCCTCCCTGGTGGCGCGGTGGTTGAGAGTCTGCCTGCTAATGCAGGGGACGCGGGTTCGAGCCCTGGTCTGGGAGGATCCCACATGCCGCGGAGCGACTAGGCCCGTGAGCCACAATTGCTGAGCCTGCGCGTCTGGAGCCTGTGCTCCGCAACAAGAGAGGCCGCGACAGTGAGAGGCCCGCGCACCGTGATGAAGAGTGGCCCCCGCTTGCCGCAGCTGCAGAAAGCCCTTGCACAGAAGCAAAGACCCAGCACAGCCAAAAATAAATATAAAAACATAAATAAATAAAATGGGGCACAGTTTTCTAGTAAAAAATTGGCACCATAGGAATAAATACAAAAATTTTAAAAATATGCTTAAGAAAATGTGTCCAGGGACTTCCCTGGTGGTCCAGTGGTTAAGAATCTGCCTTTCAATGCAGGGGACATGCGTTTGATCCCTGGTCAGGGAACTAAGATTCCATATGCCGGAGGGCAACTAAGCCTGCATGCTGCAACAAAGAGTCCATGTGCTGCAATGAAAGATCCCGCAGGTGCAACAAAGATCCCATGTGCCGCAACTAAGACTTGATGCAACCAAATTAATTAAATAATTAATTTTTTTAAAAAAGAAAGTGTGTCCAAAATGTCTCAACTCTCACTAGCAATTAATGATTTTTATGTCAAAATAACAAACAGCAAATGTACAAAGTGTTCAAATACAATAAAAGATTCAAAACTCAAAAATATCTCATGAGATTTATCTACATTCTACATCCAGTTTTTTAAATATATAAATATATTCACTTAATGATTTAAATAACAAGATCCTACAGCAGCATACTCTATATTCTCACAGGTTACTTTCAAACATCTTCCCTGCTTCATGCAGTCATAGATTTTTAAGCAATGTAGGGAACCACACGTCAATTGTTTTGGAACACGTTCTATTTTTGAACACATGGAAGTTTAGAAGAAAAACTCATGATGGTGCTGGACATGCCATGCAACTCAAAGAACGATAAATTCACAAATCCTAATAGACTCAGCTTTTCTCGCCCTTTCCAAAAACCATCTTTAAAAGGAAGAGGGAACCAAAATATCAGTCATCTAATCACCCCATATTTATTAAGAACCTAATATGTTTAAGGTTCCCAATATGCATGATAGGAGCCAAAGACAAAAGACGTGACTAAACTTCCAGCACAGCATAACTGTTCACTTTCCTCGTGTAAGTAGGTCAATACTTACCTTACCAGCTATTTTTAAGATTAACAATAATGGCACAGCATACCGTAGAAACACAAATGGTAGCTAGTATAATTATTTTAAATCAGAGACAGAGGACAAATACTTAGAAAGAAAAATAGTACAAACTGTCATTAAAAGCCCTACAGAAGCACAGAAAAGGAAGAAATGATCAAGAGCTCAGATGAAATTAAGGCTTCACTGAAAAGGTAAGATTTAGGTTGAGCCTACTGAGAAGGCTTGGATTTATTAGATAAGAAGAGAAGGAGGGGATTAACAGAGAAGCAAAGATAAGACTACAGAATTAGGGCCACAGAGTATAAAGCCAATCCGACATCTTATTATTGAGCAAAAATATGTAAACAAATTAGAACTTAATCATGAGCTAAAGAGAACAAAACCTGTATGAACAGTATACAACAGAACATCAAGTCCCAATGCCCAGCCACAAATTTTTATCAGTTTTATCTTTCCTCTTTTGGAAAAAGTGTGAGGGGACAATAGTCTTGTTTAGAAAATATGACACCTACTCTCAAAATACTAAAAAGATTGATATAAATGGGACTATATTTCTATGACACAATCTGATTACTAATAATAATGACTTTTTTCTGAAGAGTATTAAGTAGATTGATGCACGTTATTAATACTTAAAATGACCTAGATATGGGGAAAAAAATCAATACTTTTTAATGGACTGATAATGTTTAACAGAGGTATAATTAGTTTACAAATAATGCTTAAGTTTCTTAAACCCTCAGAAATGGGACCAGTTACATATAAACATATACTTATGAAATATATTCAAATTTTTTAAGTGATTCCTTAAAAGTTAAAAAAAAGTTTATATATATTCTAACTAAAACTTAGAACTTGAAAAATTGTAACATAAAACAGTCAAATTAACATTCAGAATATGACACTGGGAATTTTATGACAGTTTTTATGTGAAAAATCTTTTTGAAGTCTTCATTTATCTAAGAGCAGCAAGGAAATAGAACAAAAGAAATATTGTAACTGCTTTCGGGTCTTTTTCCCATCACATTTGTGAAATATAATAACAGTCCAATTCATGACATTTTATGCCAGGAAGGTTATTTTTTTTCTCAAAAGAAAATATAAAATACTTTTTAAGTTTAACTCAATATTAATTTGAGTTAAATTTGTGTTTAACTGTAATATTAAAATATAATTTGTAGGCCTCTCAAAAAATTACCATTTTTTAAATACCTTTGACTAGACAAAGAAATAATCTTCAGGCTCACTTGGAAGCTAAACTATATAAAAGACTGTAAAAGAAAAAACTAAGTAGCAATTTTTACAAATTTTTAAGTTAAAATGGTTCTCTTTTGGGGGCCCCGCCAGGGAAAATGTCTAAGTCTCTGGCTCCCTACGTGGGGGTGGGACTGAAGATACTGTGGCAAATGCATATTCTAGCCTCACCACTGTGGCTCCAAACTTCAAGTGCAGTGGTAGGCTCTGGAACAAAGAATGTGTAACCTGATCTCTTTTCCTTCTCTCCTCCTTCACAGCAACATTTAGAAAGTAATTTAACCTCTCAAAATGGCATCTTTGTGCTGCTTAGGGGAAAAACATCTATTCACTATTACAGTGTAAGGGAAAAAATAAGAAATCAAATCACTTTTTAAAAATGGTTTTTGCTTAATATACAGTGATATTTTTGTATCAAACATCGAGTACAAAGATAACCCAATTATAAATGAAGACTTCATTTCTATTACTTGAATGTCTACTACCCAAGATTAACAAATGCAGCTCAGGTTTTAAGAACAATTAGTTTTATTAATACAAGGTGGAGTTAGTATTTATTTTGCTTCTATAACAAAGGCAGTAATTAGCTCCTAAGAAGTTTTGAAGAGAAAATTATTTTAAATTAATACAAATAATCTAGATAAATTTGAGTTTTAAATCTTAGTGACTAAAAAAAAATGCAGCTTATATACTTTTAATTCCCATATTATCTTTTCATTTATCATTATTTAAAAAAAGGAGACAAGTTAAGTCCGAAAATATGGGAAAGAACAATAAAAAATTTGCTACCCAGGGATCAAAGAATATTAATATATTGGGAATGTTTAATAACATTCCCACCATTGACAAAAAAATTTTTAAGGTATTCTAAAATTAATACCACAGAAATTTTATATAATTTTTATACATTTCAAAGCAATTCTATAGTCATAAGTTATTTGACCCTCGCAACAACCTTGTGAGTTAGGAGATCACAAATTTGCTTAGTTGAGACAGTCACAAAAAAATTGGTATAAGTCTCCTGACTCCAGGCTATAGCCCTAAACTGTTATTTGTATTTCAATATATACTAGTAAGCACTATTATGCCCCTTTTACCAGAGAGGAAACAGGTTCAGAAGCGAATAACTTGCCTATGGTCACAACTCCAAAGTCTTACCACTTAACCACTACTGTAGTCCTCACGTTTATCAAAATAAATAGATAAAATTAAGTTTAATGTTATATAACTGACTAAAAACCAACTGTGGTAGCAGAACAGTGGTCCCCTCAAAGACATACACATCCTAATCCCTGGAACATATGAATGTTAGCTCGCATGACAAAAGGGATTTTGCAGATGTGATTAAGGGTACAAATCTTGAGATGGGGAGGTTATCCTGTTGGGCTCAACCCAATCACGAGTCCCTAAAAGCAGAGAACCCTTCCCAGCTGTGGTGAGAGAGAGAAAGAGAAGACAAAGGGTCTGAGGGATGAGATCTTGTTGGCTTTGAAGATGATGAGGAAGGAGGCTACAAGCCAAGGATACTGGTTGGCCTATAGAAGCTGAAAAAGACAAAGAATCAGATTCTCCCCTAGAGCCTCCAGAAAGGAACGCAGTCCAGCAGACAGTTTGATTTTAGTCTGATACCTGTGTTGGACTTCTGACCTACAAAAGTGTAAGATAATAATTTTTTCTGTTTAAAACAGTAAGTCTGTGGTAATTTATTACAGCAGCAATCGAAAACGAACTGTACTGTAAAATACCAACTGTACTGTATAATTGACATACAGACTGAATGTTCATGTCCCTCCAAAATTCGTATGTTAAATCCTAATGCCCAATGTGATGATATTTGGAGGTAGAGCCTCTGGAAGGTAATTAGGTTATAAGGGTGGAGCCCTCATGAATGGAATTAGAGCCTTATAAAAGGGAACCCAGAGACTTCCCTTGATCCTTCTGCCATGTGAGGATACAGAGAAAAGATGGCCTTCTATGAACCAGGAAGTGGACTCTCATCAGACTCTGAATCTGTCAGCAGCTTGATCTTGGACTTCTCAGCCTCTGGACTGTGAGAAATGTTGTTGTTTATAAGCCACCCAGTTTTATGGTATTGTGTAATGGCAGCCCGAATGGACTAAGACAATTGACCATTTTGTATTTTAAATTAACTGAACACTATTTTACAATACCAAAAGATATTCTGTCAGTGAGTAAATATGTAATCAGAAATCCTGCCCACCCTGTGTAGATGAAATAAAAATACAGGTACCCATCACTATACAACTGAATGTGATTTGGTTGCCAATGACATTCTGGCCCAATGGTATACCTTTTAATTTTCCTTCCTCCTTCCCTCACAAGTTAAATGTAAATACTAAACTCTGAAATCCCAAAACACAGATCCAACTAACTTTCCTTTGCCTTGTCCACATCAGCATGCGTACACACGTACAGAAGTCAAGAAAATGATCAAAAGGCACAGAGTAATTGGGGAAAAGACTGTAGTGACGACCAAAAAAGAATGGGATCAACTTATTAAGCACAGGTGGCAGAAGAGTTTTCAGAAAGGAACAAGGCAGTGAGCTACTGAACAGAGTAGGGAGCTGAATACAGTTCAAAGAATATTTGACAATGAATAGTTATAGATATAGTAATAAATAAGTTAGTCCTTGACTTAGGTGCTTTTATTATCCCATTGTACAGGTGGGAAAACAGAGCACAGAATATTATGTATATATTAGCAAAGTCACACTGCTAATAAGTGGCAAAGGCAGGATTCAAACGCAAATAAGTGGAGCTTCAGAGCTGGTACATTTAATTAGTGAATTATGTTGCTCTCCAGAGCATAAGCCTCTCATCTAACCCCTTATGCAAAACAGGAATAACTTCTACCTCAAAGATTTGTGGAAGATTAAAGTGATAACATGTATAAAGCACTTTGAAAAGTACTTGGTATGTAGTAACTGTCGAATAAATGTTAGTGACTAGTGCTAAGTGCCAGGTGCTGTGCTAAACATTTTCCTTACCTGATCTTTTTTTTTTTTAAATAAATTTATTTATTTTTGGCTGCGTGGGATGTTTGTTGCTGAGTGCGGGCTTTCTGTAGTTGCGGCGAGAGAGGGCTACTCTTTGTCGCCGTGCCCGGGCTTCTCATTGCGGTGGCTTCTCTTGTTGCAGAGCACAGGCTCTAGGCACGTGGGCTTCAGTAGTTGTGGCTCGCGGGCTCTAGAGCACAGGCTCAGTAGTTGTGGCGCACAGGCTTAGTTGCTCCATGGCATGTGGGATCTTCCCGGACCAGGGCTCAAACCCGAGTCCCCTGCATTGGCAGGCGGATTCTTAACCACTACGCCACCAGGGTAGCCCTACCTGGTCTTATTTAATCTTCACAACACCCCAGGAAGCTGCATCTTTGTTTTTGGTTATGGGAAGACTGCTTAAAGAGATTAAGGTTACACAACCAATAAGCGACAGAGACGTTTCGAACTTGGGACTTACCTAACATACAAAATCTAATCATTTGAGCACTGGCCTTCAATTACTGGTTAATAGTTTTTTTGGCTTGTGTGTCCCCAAATATAACTGTAAAACCCTACATAATCCCTCACACGTTTTAAAGTTGACATCTAAAATCTTTCACAAGTCAGATAACTGCAAAGAATATGATTTCTGGCCTATTGTAAATACCGACATTTTACATAAATCTGTGACATCACTCTTAAATCTGTTCAACAGAATCCAAACACCACTGTGATCTGACACCCAGTATGATCCACTTGAAAATAAAATTTTCACATCATTTTTTTCCCCTCCTTGAACTCATATCATCTTATTCCATTCACCCTGCATGTAATAATTTTTATACTTGAAAGTCTATTATTAATCACTCATACATATCTGCAGTTTGAATGGAAATTTCTTTACAATTTCCTTTGATCATAAATAATCCTCTAAGAGTTTTAAAAATTATTTGAGATTCAATTACCATTACTATTAGCATACATAATTGATTTAAATAAAAACAATACAGATGTGATAGCAATTAACAACATTAAAAGTAAAAATTTTACTGGAAATGTATCTGTTAATGGGCTGGATGGGGCTTTTTTTTCAATTAGTTCATCTGTTCGCATAATTATTGCTAAAATGAGATGATTCAGTGTATCCCTACTTCTCTGTTTTTGATTTTTTTTTTTAAGAAGGTACTGAGAAATTTTGTTCATATTAATAGGTGACTGGAATGGAAGGAATTTTATCAGTAGAGTCACACAATTTTTTAGAGTCGCACAAATTTGCAAAATTCCTTCCTAGTTATTTACTGAAATTGTCATTTACCACCAAAAATATTTTTAATGACTTAGCAGCTAACAAATTATTTTTGAACATTGGAATTGAAAAATCCTTCAAATTTGTTCAAAGCAAAAAACTGGAAACCATTAAAGAATTTGTTCCCCAAAGATTAAAGCTACTTACTTTCACAATACTAACACCAATATCTGGAAACTGCCACTTTAGGAGTCCCTGAAGTTTTGCTTCGTTTTTGGAGACATAATTCACATATAAAATTTACTCTTTTAAAGCATACAATTCAGTAGTTATCAGCATATTCACAAAACTGTAAAAGCATCACCACTATCTAATTCCAGAACACTTCATCACCCTAAAAAAGAACCTTGTAACCATGAGCAATCACATGCAACTCCCCCCCCGCCCCGGCCGCCCAACCTTGTCCACTTTCTCTATGTATTTGCCTATTCTGGATTTTCATATAAATGGAAGCATACAATATGTGGTCCTTTATGACTGGCTTCTTTCACTTAGCATCATGTTTTCAAGGTTAATCCATGTTGTATGCAGCATGAGTCAGTATTTCACTTCTTTTCAAGGGTGAATATTCCATTGTATAGGTAAACCACATTTTATCTATTTATCAGGTAATGGACATTTGGGTTATTTCCACTTCTTGGCTATTATGAATAATGCTGCAATGAACTTTCATATACAAGTTTTTGAGTTAACATATTTTTAATTCTTTTGGGTATATACCTAAGAGTAGAATTACTGGATCGTATGGTAACTCTTAACTTTTTGAGGAACTGTTAAACTATTTTTCGAAGCAGCTGAATCATTTTACATTCTCACAGCAGCATATAAAGGTTCCCATTTCTCCATATGCTTACCAAGACTTGTTTTTATCTGTCTTTTTGATTACAGCCATCCTCATGGGTGTGAAGTGGTATCTCACTGTGGATTTGATTTGCCTTTCTCTGATGACTAATGCTATTGAGCATCTATTTATTTTCTTACCTATCTTACTGGCCACTTCTACATCTTCTTTGGAGACATGTCTGTTCAAATCCTTTGCTCATTTTTAAATTGAGTTTTTTGTTGTTGTTAGTTACAAATGTTCTTTACGTATCCTGGACACAAGTCAATTATCAGACATGATTTGCGTATGAATCTCCCATTCTGTGGGTTGTTTTCTCAACTCTCTTGAAAGTGTTCTTTGAGGTACACCGGTTTTTTAAATTTTGATGAAGTCCAATTTATCTGTTTTTTCTTTTGATGTCGTATCTAAGAAATCACTGCCTAATCCAAAGCCACAAAATTTACACCTATGTTTTCTTCTAAGAGTTTCATACTTCTAGCTCTTACATTTAGGTCTTTACTTTGAGTTATTTTTGTATATGGTATGAGGTAGGGGTCCAACTTCATTCTTTTACAGTTGGATATCCAGTTGCCCCAGCACCTCTGTTTTGGTGTCTTGGAATTGTCTTTTATTCCCTGAGGTATTTCCACCACAGAGCAAATGCATCATGGTAAAAAGTAGCAACAGGAGAAGAGTTATGCCATTATTTTGTAAATGGAAAAGGGGAATGGTAGAAAGGAATGTGGGAAAGAAGAAACCGCTTGAAAGACTGATTCACAAGAAGGTCAATTTTAGGAAAGAGCACATGTGGAAGTTTAGGGTCTATAAATTAATTCACTTGAAATTACCCATGTGTGTGGGTACCTCAAGGAGTTTGTGTCCCCATCCTATGCCCAAGACCAACATTTAAATACTGCTCTAGGGCTTCCCTGGTGGCACAGTGGTTGAGAGTCCGCCTGCCGATGCAGGGGACACGGGTTCGTGCCCCGGTCCGGGAAGATCCCACATGCCACGGAGCGGCTAGGCCCGTGAGCCATGGCCGCTGAGCCTGCGCATCCGGAGCCTGTGCTCCGCAACGGGAGAGGCCACAACAGTGAGAGGCCTGCGTACCGGAAAAAAAAAAAACAAAAAAACCCAAAAAACTCATCTTATGAGCCCAGCATTACCCTGATACCAAAGCCAGAAAAAGATACTACTGGAAAAGAAAACTACAGACTAATACCACTAATGAATACAGATGGAAAATCCTCAAAAAAAGAACAGTAGGAAACCAAATTCAACAGCACAGTTAAAGTGTAATACACCATGACCAAGTGGAATTTATCCCTGTAATTCAAGGATTATTCAACATGAGAAAATCAATAAATGAGATACATCACATTAACACAACTTAGGAAAAAACCCACATGATTATCCAGCAGGTGCAGAAAAAGCATTTGACAGAATTCCACAAACTTTCATGATAAAAACACTCAAACTAGGAATAGAAGGAAATTATTTCAACATAATAAAGATCATATAGTTGACCCTTGAACAATGTGGGTTTGAACTGCACAGGTCCACTTATACTTCATTTTTGTTAATAAATATGTACTGCAGTACGACATAATCCTCAGATGCAGAACCATGAATGCAGAACCACTAACTTATTAACACTGTTAAAATATCCATACTGCCCAAAACGATCTACAGATTCAATGCAATCCTTATGAAAATCCTAATGGCACTTTTTGCATGTATAGTAAAGGCCATCTTAAAATTCATACAGAATCTCAAGAACCCCTAATATTCAAAACGATCTTGAGAAAGAAGAACAAAGCTAGAGGCCTTACGCTTCCTGATTTCAAAACATATTACATAGAGCTACAGTAATAAAAACCATGGTGCTGCCATACATTCAGATGAAATATAAAGACAAACGTACAGATCAATGGAACAGAACTGATATCCTAGAAATAAACCCTTGCATATATGATCAAATGATCTTCAACAAGGCTGCCAACACTGCACAATGAGAAAGGACAGCCTCTTAAACAAACACTGCTAGGAAAACTGGATATGCACACGCAATAGAATGAAGAAGGATCCTTATCTTACACAGTATACAAAAATTAACTCAAAATGGTTTAAGAAGTTAAACATAAGACCTGAAACTATAAAACTCTAGAAGAAAATATAGGGGAAAACCTTCATGACATTGTAATGAACAACGATTTCTTGAATATGACATCAAAAGCACAAGCAACAAAAACTCAAACCTCTAGCCAGGCTCACCAAGAAGAAAAGAGAAAACACCCAAATATACGCAATAAGAAATGAAAGAGGAGGGACTTTCCTGGTGGGGCAGTGGATAAGAATCCGCCTACCAATGCAGGCGACACGGGTTCGATTCCTGGTCCGGAAAGATCCCACATACGGTGGAGCAACTAAGCCCGTGCACCACAACTACTAAGCCAGTGCTCTAGAGCCCGCAAGCCACAACTACTGAAGCCCAAGTGCCACAACTATTGAAACGCGTGCACCTAGAGTCCATGCTCTGCAAAAAAAGAAGCCACCGCGATGAGAAACCTGCGCACCTCAACAAAGAGGAGCCCCCGCTTGCCACAACTAGAGAAAGCCTGCGTGTAGCAACAAAGACCAAACTCAGCTAAAAAAATAAAAATTAAATTAAATCTTTTTTTTTTTTGCGGTACGCGGGCCTCTCACTGTTGTGGCCTCTCCTGTTGCGGAGCACAGGCTCTGGACGCGCAGGCTCAGCGGCTATGGCTCACGGGCCCAGCCGCTCTGCGGCATGTGGGATCCTCCCGGACTGGGGCACGAACCTGTGTCCCCTGCACCGGCAGGCGGACTCTCAACCACTGCGCCACCAGGGAAGCGCCAAAATTAAATCTTAAAAAAAAAAAAAGAAATGCAAGAGGAGAAATAACAACCGATACCACAAAAACACAAAAAATCATAAGAGAATACTATGAACGGTTATATGCAAACATATTGGACAACCTAGAAGAAATAGATGCATTTCTAGAAACATACAGCCTGCCAATACTGAGTCAAGAAGAAACAGATTATTTGACCAATCACTAGAAGTGAATTAGAATCTGTAATAAAAAAAAAACTCCCTGTAAACAAAAATTCAGAATCAGATGGCCTCAATGGGGAATTCTACTAAATACACAAAGAACTTATACCCATCCTTCACAAACTATACCAAAAAATTGAAGAGGAGGGAACACTCCCAAATTCATTCTATGAAGCCACCATCACCCTGATACCAAAACCAGACAAACACACCACCAAAAAAAAAAAAAAAAAAAAATACAGGCCAGTATCTTTGATGAATGTAAATGCAGAACTCCTCAGCAAAATATTAGCAAACCAAATCCAACAGTACATAAAAAGGATCATACACCATGATCAAGCTGGATTCATTCCAGGGTTGCCAAGGATGGTTCAACATACACAAATCAATTAATGTGATACAACAGATAAACAAAAGGAAAGACAAAAACCACATGATCATCTCAATAGGCACAGAAAAAGAATCTGACAAAATTCAACATCCATTTATGATAAACATTCTCACCAAAGCAGGTACAGAGGGAACATATCTCAACATTATAAAAGCCATTTATGACAAACCCACAGCCAATATAATACTCAAAGGTGAAAAGCTGAAAGCCTTCATGCTAAATTCAGGAACAAGACAAAGATGTTCACTCCCACCACTTCTATTCAACATAGTATTCGAAGTCCTAGCCACAGCAATCACACAAGAAAAAGAAATTAAAGGTATCCAAAATTGGAAGGGAAAAGGTAAAACTGTCACTATTTGCAGATGACATGATACTATATAGAGAGAACCCTATAGCCTCAACACAAAAACTACTACAACTAATAAATGAATTCAGCAAGGTAGCAGGATACAAGTCTCATATACAGAAATCTGTTGCATTTCTTTACACTAACCATGATATGTGAGAAAGATAAAGTTAAAAAAAAATTCCATTTAAAAACGCATCAAAAAAATAAATAAAATACCTAGGGATAAACTTAACCAAGGAGGTGAAAGACCTATACACTGAAAACTATACAACACTGATATAGGAAACTGAAGATGATTCAAAGAAATGGAAAGATATCCCATTCTCTTAGACTGGAAGAGTTAAAATGTTAAAATGTCCATACTACCTAAAGCAATCTACAGATTTAATGCAATCCCTATGAAAATACCCATGACATTTTTCATGGAACTAGAACAAAACATTCTAAAACGTATATGGAACCACAAAAACCCAGAATTGCCAAAGCTATCCTGAACAAGAAGAACAAAGCTGGAGGCATAACCCTTCCAGACTTCAGACAATACCACAAAGCTACAATAATCGAAACAGCATGGTACTGGCACAAAAGCAGACATATAGATCAATGGAACAGAACAGAAAGCCCAGAAATAAACCCACACACCTATGGTCAATCTACAACAAAGGACGCAAGAATATAAAATGGAGAAAAGACCATCTTTTCAACAAGTTGTGTTGGGTAAGCTGGACAGCTACATGTAAATCAATGAAATTAAAACACTCCCTCACAATATATACAAAAATAAACTCAAAATGGTTTCAAGACCTAAATATAAGAGAGGACACCATAAAACTCCTAGAAGAGAACATAGGGAAAACATTCTTGGCCGTAAATTGTAGCAACATTTTCTTAGATCAGTCTCCCAAGGCAAAAGAAATAAAAGCAAAAATAAACAAGTAGGGCCTAATCAAATTTAAAAGCTTTTGCACAGCAAAGGAAACCATCAACAAAACGAAAAAACCTATGGAATGAGAGAAAATATTTGCAAACGATGTGACTGACTGAGAAGGGATTATTCTCCAAAATATACAAACAGCTCATAAAACTCAATAGCAAAAAAAAAAACAAAACCCAATCAAAAAATGGGCAGAAGACCTAAACAGACATTTCTCCAAAGAAGACATACAGATGGCCAACAGGCACATGAAAAAATGCTCAACATTGCTAATCATCAGAGAAATGCAAATCAAAACCACAATGAGGTATCACGTCACACCAGTCAGAATGGCTATCATCAAAAAGTCTACAAATAAATACTAGAGAGGGTGTGGAGAAAAGGGAACCTTTTTATACTGTTAGTGGGAACGTAAATTGGTGCAGCCACTGTGGAAAACAGTACAGAAGCTTCTCAAAAAATTAAAAATAGAACTATTGTATGATCCAGCTATCCCACTTCTGGGTATATATTCAAAAGAATTGAAAAGAGGATCTTGAAGAGATATTTGCACAACCATGTTCATTACAGCATTATTCACAATAGCCAAGAAGTGGATGCAACCAGAATGTCCATCAACAGGTGAGTGGATAAAGAAAATGTGGTATATAAACACAATGGAATATTATTCAACCTTTGAAAATAAGGAAATCCTGCCATACGTTACAAACATGAATGAACTATGAGGACATTATGTTAAGTTAAATAAGCCAATCACAAAAAGACAAATACTACATGATTTTAGTGACTTGTGGTATCTAAAGTAATCAAATTCATAGAAGCAGAAAGTAGAATGGTGGTTGCCAGGGCTGGGGAAAGGGGGAAACAGGACGTTGTTGTTCACTGGGTAAAGTTTCAGTAGGGCAAGATAAAAAGTTCTAGTATAACAATGTACATATAATTAACAATACTGTACTGTACACTTAAAAATAGTTAAGGGAGTAAATATACGTTCTGGTTTTTTTACAACAATAACAAACAATAACAACAAAAGTGAAGAGCAGGCACAACTGGATTTATCTAGCAGTGGAGTTTCTCAACTAAGCAATGTAGCAAGTGAGGGCAAGGGTGTTGAGAGTATTTGCAACTGAACAATTGTGACTGACCATAGAATTTAAAATGAATAAGGAGAAAGGATGGGACATAAGGGGGGCTACGGTAAGAAATGACTAAAAGCTAAAAGGGTCAATGGCCCCAGTGAGGTAAAAGGATAGTTTATACAAGAAGGCATGAGCTGAAAAGGTGAGAAGTGAAAATCAGAGAGTACAATACTTGAAACTGAAACTATGGGGGGGGGTATAATTATAAGCACATTATTATTGAATAACAGATCTGAGCTATGACCACAGGTGGCTGAAGTACAGTGGAAGACACTGGAAGAGGTCAAGAAACCAAGAGACCAGGAAGGTAGTGGAAGAATACCCACCTAGATGTTGAGATCCTCAAGAATTAGAATAAAGTAGTACTGGAGATAGTGAGCTACATAAGATAAAATCTTCACAGAATAAGGGGCAATAAGTGGGAAGTAAGCCAAGGTTCAACAGAACACTGCAAGGAGCAGCAGTAGCTGGTATTTTCTGATGAGACGATTCAAAACCACCTCTTTTGTTTGACGTTAAGACTGGAGGGAGAGTGGTGTAGAAGTAGCAAAGAGGGGCAAGGAGGATGACCCATCTCCAGGCCCAAAGGAGAGGTGGTGTGGAAGAGAAACTTCCAACACTTTAGTGGGCTGCAAAAAAATCAGTGTCCTCCAGTGTGAATCAAGTTTCAGTTGCTAGCATTCTTAGTCGGAGGCCCATGACCTCAAAAAATTCAGGAGGTCCATAAACTTAGATGAGAAAAAAATTACATCTCTAGTTTCACTAACTCCTAACTGAAATTTAAATGTAATTATTTAATTATGAGAGTAGGCAAAGCCCACAGTAGTGTTAGCAGTACCTGTAACTTTGTTACCAAAAGAATCATAGTCTCATCAAATTACACTGTTGCAGATAACTCAGAGTATTATTTATGTTCATCATTATTTAAAAATTAGGGCAGTTATTAAAACCCATCTCTGGGTTATTTAATGAGTTAATAAAAGAAAATACACATTACTGTATCTTAAAATTTTTTAATTACTTTAATAGTGGTATTTCAATATAATTGGTTTCCTTTGTAATCCAATGTATTTTATTTTACACACATTTAAAAACATTAGTCTGTCCAAAAAACATAAGAATGCTTGAGAGCAAGAAGATGAATAGAAAGGTCAGAAAAAGAGGCACCATGAAAAGGCTTCAGGGATTGGAGAGCAGCAGGAAGAACGGGTCTGCCAAAGAGATTATACAGAGCCTTAGAGAATAAAGGTCAATGTGAGGTTAAAAACAATGAGGGAGCTACAGAAAATGTTTCACGAAATAGTCAAGCTGCAACACAAAATGCATACCACCTGTACAAAACACAAGAAATGGAAATATATTTTTGTAAATGGAGAGGAAATTTTAGGATACATAAAGTAGCACCAGCGGTTACCAATGAAAAGTAAACTGAGAAAGGGCAGAGCAGAAAGAGAGAAGTAAAGAGGAAACTTCACTTTTCTGTATTGTTTGAATTATTTACTACGAGCATGTATTACACTAAAAACAAAACTACAAAACAAACAAACAAACAGAAAAACAAAACTAGTTGTTTTTAGGGGAATCCCTTTTCTGTTTTCCTTACTAGTTTCTTTGGTATTCTTGCAGGACACTAGTAGGAGGCTAGGCCTCCAGGCTCTCCAGGGAACTCAGTGATACATTCTTCGAGGGAATGTTGTCCAGAAACATTTTTTACGGCAGGGTGAGATGGGCATCATAGGGAATAGTTTTAGCTGTTTGGGGCTGTCATGAAACAATCAGCCTTGTGTTAGCCCTTCAAACATTTGACTTTTGTGCTGAAGCAAGCAGGAAATTGGAAGCTTCATCTCCTGCAGCTCTCTCTTCATGATTCAAAGCATTCTGGGACAGGTAACTGCCAAGCAGGCTGGGACTAACAGGTGCTTCCTATCAAACAAAGCAAACACTGATAGCACTTTCAAGCTGAACTGCTATTGCTGGTATATAAGGAGCCTGATTTTTTTGTTCATCGTGTGTTCAGGAACCTTACTGAACTCATTTATTAGTTTTCCAACTTTATCAATTGATTCTCTCGGTTTTTCTAGGTAGATTATACGCTCTGCAAAGGGCATATGCAGAATACAAGTTTTGACTTTCCCTTTCAAATATTTACAGGCATACCTTTGTTTCATTGCAGTGTGTTTTTCACAAATCAAACGTTTGTGGCAGCCTTGTGTCAAGTAAGTCTATTGATGCCATTTTTCCAACAGTATTTTTGCTCATTTCATGTCTCTGTATCACATTTTGGTAACTCTCACAAAATGACAAACTTTTTCATTATTATTATATTTGTTATGGTGATCTGTGATCTCTGATGTTACCACTGTACGTGTTTTGGGGCACCATGGACCGTGCCTACATAAGACAGCAAATTTAATCGATAAGTGTTGTGGGTGTTCTGACTGCTCCACCAACCAGCCATTCCCCCATCTCTCTCTCTCTCTCCTTGGGCCTCCCTATTTCCTGAGACACAACAATACTGAAATTAGGCCAATTAAATACCCTACAGTGGCCTCTAAGTGTTCAAGTGAAAGAAAGGCCGCACATCTCTCACTTTAAATCAAAAGCTAGAAATGATTAAGCTTAGTGAGGGAGGCATGTCGAAAGCCAAGACAGGCCAAAAACTAGGCTTCTTGCACCAAACAGTTAGCCAAGTTGTGCGTGCAAAGGAAAAGTTCTTGAAGGAAATTAAAAGCGCTGCTCCAGTGAACACATAAATGGTAAGAAAGCAAAACAGCCTTACTGCTGGTGGAGAAACTTTTAGTGGTCTGAACCGAAGATCAAAGCAGTCACAACATCCCCTTAAGCCAAAGCCTAATCTAGAGCAAGGTCCTAACTCTCTTCAATTCTCGGAAGGCTGAGAGAGATGAGGAAGTTACAGAAAAACGTCTGAAGCTAACAAAGGCTGGTTCATGAGGTTTAAGGAAAGAAGCCATCTCCATAACATAAAAGTGCAAGGTGAAACAGCAAGTGCTGATGAAGAAGCTGCAGTAAATTAGCCAAAAGATCTAACTAACATAATTAATGAAAGTGACTAAACAGATCTTCAATGTATGTAGATGAGACAGCTTTTTTTTTTTGGCCACGCCTCGTGACCTATGGGATCTTAGTTCCCCGACCAGAGATGGAACCCGTGCCCCTTGCACTGGAAGCACAGAGTCTTAACCACTGGACCACCAGTGAAGTCCCGAAACAGCCTTATCTTGGAAGAAGACGCCATCTAGGACTTGCTTAACTAGAGAGGAGAAATCCATGCCTGACTTCAAAGCTTCAAAGCACGAACTGACTCTCTTATTAGAGGCTAATGCAGCTGGTGACTTTAAGTTGAAGCCAATGCTCATGTACCATCCCGAAAATCCTAGGGCCTTAAGAATTATGCTAAATCTACTCTGCCTATGCTCTCTAAATGAAACAACAAAGCCGGGGTGACAGCACATCTGTTTACAACGTGGTCTACTGAATATTTTAAACCCACTGTTGAGACCTACAGCTCAGAAAAAAAGATTCCTTTTAAAATATTACTGCTCGGGCTTCCCTGGTGGCACAGTGGTTGAGAGTCCGCCTGCCGATGCAGGGGACACGGGTTCGTGCCCTGGTCAGGGAAGATCCCACATGCCAGGGGGCAGCTAGGCCTGTGTGCCATGGCCACTGAGCCTATGCGTCCGGAGCCTGTGCTCCGCAACGGGAGAGGCCACAGCAGTGAGAGGCCCACGTACCGCAAAAAAAAAAAAATTACTGCTCATTGAAAATATCTGCAGATGATGCAACAGACAGGGGTTTAATCTCCAAAATATACAAACAGCTCACACAACTCAACAACAAAAAACCAAAGAACCCAATCAAAAAATGGACAGAAGACCTTAATAGACATTTCTCCAAAAAAGACATACAGATGGCCAGTAGGCACATGAAAAGATGCTCAACATCACTAATCATTAGAGAAATGCAAATCAAAACCACAGTGAGAAAAAAAAAAAAAAAACACCACAGTGAGATACCACCTCACACCAGTCAGAACGGCCATCACTAAAAAGTCTACAAACAAATGCTGGAGAGGGTATGGAGAAAAGGGAACCCTCCTACACTGTGGGTGGGAATGTAAGAAGATCCATGCACCCCTATGTTCATAGCAGCACTATTCACAATAACCAAAACATGGAAACAACCTAAGTGTCCATCAACAGATGAATGGATAAAGAAGATGTGGTACATATAGACAATGAAATATTACCCAGCCATTAAAAACGAATGAAATAATGCTGTTTGCAGCAACATGGATGCAACTAGAGATGATCATACTAAGTGAAGTCAGAAAGAGAAAGACAAATACCATATGATATCACTTATATGTGGAATCTAAAATATGGCACAAATTAACCTATCTACAAAACAGAAACAGACTCACAGACAAAGAGAACAGATTTGTGGTTGCCAAGGGAGAGAGGGATGGGAGAGGGAAGGACTGAGAGTTTGGGACTAGCAGATGTAAACTATTATATATAGGATGGATAAACAACAAGGTCCTACTGTACAGCACAGGGAACTATATTCAATATCCTGTGATAAACCATAATGGAAAATAATATAAAAAAAAAGAATACCTCTAAGTGTATAACTGGGTCACTCTGCTGTACAGCAGAGATTGGCACAACACCGTAAAGCAACTAGACTTCAATAAAAAAAATAAAATTAAGGGCTTCCCTGGTGGCGCAGTGATTGAGAGTCCGCCTGCCGATGCAGGGGACACAGGTTCGTGCCCCGGTCCGGGAAGATCTCACATGCCGCGGAGTGGCTGGGCCCGTGAGCCATGACCGCTGAGCCTGCGCGTCCGGAGCCTGTGCTCCACAACGGGAGAGGCCACAACAGTGAGAGGCCCGCGTACAGCAAAAAAATAATAAAATAAAATTAAATTAAATTAAAAATATTAAAAAGTAAAAAAATAAAATATTACTGCTCATTGACAATGCACCTGGTTACCCAAGAGCTCTGATGGAGATGTACAATAAGATTAGTGTTGTTTTCATGCCTGCTAACACAACATCCATTATGCAGCCCATAGATCAAGGAGTCACTTCAAAGTGTGAATTGAGTATCTTGTTCATTCAGGGTTTTTTTCTTGAATTTTAACATTTTTTACACAGCAGGTTCTTATTAGTCATCCATTTTATACACATCAGTGTATACCTGTCAATCCCAATCTCCCAATTCATCACACCACCACCGCTTCACCCGCCACGTTCCCCCCTTGGTGTCCATACATTTGTTCTCTACATCTGTGTATCAATTTCTGTCCTGCAAACCAGTTCATCTGTACCATTTTTCTAGGTTCCACATATATGCGTTAATATACGATATTTGTTTTTCTCTTTCTGACTTACTTCACTCTGTATGACAGTCTCTGGTTCCATTCATGCCTCTACAAATGACTCAATTTCATTCCTTTTTATGGCTGAGTAATATTCCATTGTATATATGTACCACATCTTCTTTATCCATTCATCTGTCAATGGGCATTTAGGTTGTTTCCATGTCCTGGCTATTGTAAATAACGCTGCAAAGAACACTGGGGTACATCTGTCTTTCTGAATTATGGTTTTCTCTGGGTATACTGCCCAGTAGTGGGATTGCTGGGTCATATGGTAATTCTATCTTTAGTTTTTTAAGGGACCTCCATACTGTTCTCCACAGTGGCTGTATCAATTTACATTCCCACCAACAGTGCAAGAGGGTTCCCTCTTCTCCACACCCTCTCCAGCATTTGTTGTTTGTACATTTTCTGATGATGCTCATTCTAACTGGTGTGAGGTGATACCTCATTGTACTTTTTTTTTTTTTTTTTTTTTTGCGGTACGCAGGCCTCTCACTGCTGTGGCCTCTCCCGTTGCGGAGCACAGGCTCCGGACGCACAGGCTCAGCGGCCATGGCTCACGGGTCCAGCCGCTCCGTGGCATGTGGGATCTTCCTGGACCGGGGCACGAACCCGCATCCCCTGCATCGGCAGGCGGACTCTCAACCACTGCACCACCAGGGAAGCCCCCTCATTGTACTTTTGATCTGCATGATGTTCAGCAGCTTTGCATGTGCTTCTTGGCCATCTGTATGTCTACTTTGGAGAAATGTCTATTTAGCTCTTCTGTTCATTTTTGGATTGGGTTGTTTGTTATTTTAATATTGAGCTGCATCAGCTGTTTATATATTTTGGAGATTAATACTTTGTCCATTAATTCGTTTGCAAATACTTTCTCCCATTATGAGAGTTTGTCTTCTCGTCTTGTTTGTAGTTTCCTTTGCAAAAGCTCTGAAGGTTCATTAGGTCCCATTTGTTTATTTTTGTTTTTATTTCCATTACTCTAGGAGGTGGATCAAAAAAGATCTTGCTGTGATTTATGTCAAAGAGTGTTCTTCCTATGTTTTCCTCTTAGAGTTTTATGGTGTCCGGTCTTACACGTAGGTCTCTAATCCACTTTGAGTTTATTTTTGTGTATGGTGTTAGGGAGTGTTCTAATTTCATTCTTTTGCATGTAGCTGTCCAGTTTTCGCAGCACCACTTACTGAAGAGACTGTCTTTTCTCCATTGTATATCCTTGCCTCCTTTGTCATAGATTAGTTGACCATAGGTACGTGGGTTTATCTCTGGGCTTTCTATCCTGTTCCACTGATCTATATTTCTGTTTTTCTGCCAGTACCATATTGTCTTGATTACTGCAGCTCTGCAGTATAGTCTGAAGTCAGGGAGTCTGATTCCTCCAGATCTGTGTTTTTCCCTCAAAACTGCTTTGGCTATTCAGGGTCTTCTGTGTCTCCATACAAATTTTAAGATTTCTTGTTCTAGTTCCATAAAAAATGCCGTTGGTAATTTGATAGGGATTGTATTGAACCTGCAGATTACTTTGGGTAGTATAGTCATTTTCACCATATTGATTCTTCCAATCCAAGAACATGGTATTTCTCTCCATCTGTTTGTATCATCTTTAATTTCTTTCATCAGTGTCTTATAGCTTTCTGCATACAGGTCTTTTGTCTCCCTAGGTAGGTTTATTCCTAGGTACTTTATTCATTTTGCTGCAGTGGTAAATGGGAGTGTTTCCTTAATTTCTCTTTCAGATTTTTCTTCATTAGTGTATAGGAATGCAAGAGATTTCTGTGCATTAATTTTGTATTCTGCAACTTTACCAAATTCACTGATTAGCTCTAGTAGTTTTCTGGTGGCATCTTTAGGATTCCCTATGTATAGCATCATGTCATCTGCAAACAGTGACAGCTTTATTTCTTTTCCAATTTGAATTCCTTTTATTTCTTTTTCTTCTCTGATTGCTGTGGCTAAAAATTCCAAAACCATGTTGAATAATAGTGGTGACAGTGGACATCCTTGTCTTGTTCCTCATCTTAGAGGAAATGCTTTCAGTTTTTCACCACTGAGAATGATGTTTGCTGTGGGTTTGTCATATATGGCCTTTATTATGTTGGGGTAGGTTCCCTCTATGCCCACTTTCTGGAGAGTTATCATAAATGGGTGTTGAATTTTGTCAAAAGCTTTTTATGTATCTATTGAGATGATCATATGGTTTTTCTTCTTCAGTTTGTTAATATGGTGTATCACATTGACTGATTTGCGTATACTGAAGAATCCTTGCATCCCTGGGATAAATCCCACTTGATCATGGTGTATGATCCTTTTAATGTGTTGTTGGATTCTGTTTGCTAGTATTTTCTTGATTTTTGCATCTATATTCATCAGTGATATTGGTCTGTAATTTCCTTTTTTGTAGTATCTTTGTCTGGTTTTGGTATCAGGGTGATGGTGGCCTCATAGAATGAGTTTGGGAGTCTTCCTTCCTCTGCAATTTTTTGGAAGAGTTTGAGAAGGACAGGTGTTAGCTCTTCTCTAAATGTTTGATAGAATTCACCTGTGAAGCCATCTGGTCCTGGACTTTGGAAGATTTTTAATCACAGTTTCAATTTCATTGCTTGTGATTGGTGTGTTCATATTTCTATTTCTTCCTGGTTCAGTCCTGGAAGGTTATACCTTTCCAAGAATTTGTCCATTTCTTCCAGGTTGTCCATTTTATTGGCATACAGTTGCTTGTAGTAGTCTCTTAGGATGCTTTGTACTTCTGCAGTCCTGTTGTAACATCTCCTTTTTCATTTCTAACTTTATTGATTTTGAGTCCTCTCCATCTTTTTCTTGATGAGGCTGGCTAATGGTTTGTCAATTTTGTTTATCTTCTCAAAGAACCAGCTTTTAGTTTTACTGATCTTTGCTATTGTCTTCTTTGTTTCTATTTCATTTATTTCTGCTCTGATCGTTATGATTTCTTTCCTTCTACTAACTTTGCGTTGTTTGTTCTTCTTTCTCTAGTTCCTTTAGGGGTAAGGTTAGGTTGTTTATTTGAGATGTTGGTTGTTTCTTGAGGTAGGATTGTATCGCTGTAAACTTCCCTCTTAAACTGACTTTGCTGCATTCCATAGGTTTTGGATCATCCTGTTTTCATTGTCACTTGTCTCTAGGTATTTTTTGATTTCCTCTTTGATTTCTTCAGTGATCTCTTGGTTATTTAGTAACGTATTGTTTAGCCTCCTTGTGTTTGTGTTTTTTATGTTTTTTTCCCTGTAATTCATTTCCAATCTCATAGCATCGTGGTCAGAAAAGATGCTTGATATGATTTCAAATTTCTTAAATTTACTGAGGCTTGATTTGTGACCCAAGATGTGATCTATCCTGGAGGATGTTCCATGTGCACTTGAGTAGAAAGTATAATCTGCTGTTTTTGGATGGAATGTCCTATAAATATCAACTAAATCTATCTGGTCTAATGTGTCATTTAAAGCTTGTGTTTCCTTATTAATTTTCTGTCTGGATGATCTGTCCATTGGGGTAAGTGAGGTGTTAAAGTCCCCCACTGTTACTGTGTTACTGTCGATTTCCTCTTTTACAGCTGTTAGCAGTTGCCTTATGTATTGAGGTGCTCCTATGTTGGGTGCATATATAATTGTTATATCTTCTTCTTGGATTCATCCCTTGATCATTATGTAGTGTCCTTCCTTGTCTCTTGTAACATTCTTTATTTTGAAGTCTATTTTATCCGATGTGAGTATTGCTACTCCAGCTTTCTTTTGATCTCCATTTGCATGGAATATCTTTTTCCATCCCCTCACTTTCAGTCTGTACGTGTCCCTAGGTCTGAAGTGGGTCTCTTGTAGACAGAATATATATGGGTCTTGTTTTTGTATCCATTCAGCGAGCCTGTGTCTTTTGGTTGGAGCATTTAATCCATTCACGTTTAAGGTAATTATCAATATGTATGTTCTTATTACCATTTTCTTAATTCTTTTGGGTTTGTTTTTTTTTGGGGGGGGGTTTGTTTTTGTAGGTCCTTTTCTTCTCTTGTGTTTCCCACTTAGAGAAGTTCCTTTAGTATTTGTTGTAGAGTTGGTTTAGTGGTGCTGAATTCTCTTAGCTTTGGCTTGTCTGTAAAGCTTTTGATTTCTCCATCGAATGTGAATGAGATCCTTGCCAGGTAGAGTAATCTTGGTTGTAGGTTCTTCCCTTTCATCACTTTAAATATGTCATGCCACTCCCT
Organism: Lagenorhynchus albirostris; assembly: GCF_949774975.1. Lineage (NCBI taxonomy): Eukaryota > Metazoa > Chordata > Mammalia > Artiodactyla > Delphinidae > Lagenorhynchus > Lagenorhynchus albirostris. The sequence goes on along the minus strand of NC_083110.1, from coordinate 36,169,735 downwards.
TCTGGCTTGTAGAGTTTTTGCTGAGAAATCAGCTGTTAACCTTATGGGAATTCCCTTGTATGTTGTCATTTCACCCTTGCTGCTTTCAATAATTTTTCTTTGTCTTTAATTTTTGCCAATTTGATTACTATGTGTCTCGGCATGTTTCTCTTTGGGTTTATCCTGTATGGGACTCTCTGCACTTCCTGGACTTGGGTGGCTATTTCCTTTCCCATGTTAGGGAAGTTTTCGACTGTAATCTCTTCAAATATTTTCTCAGGCCCTTTCTCTCTCTCTTCTTCTGGGACCCCTATAATGCGAATGTTGTTGCGTTTAATGTTGTCCCAGAGGTCTCTTAGGCTGTCTTCTTTCCATTCTTTTTTCTTTATTCTGTTCCGCAGCAGTGAATTCCACCATTCTGTCTTCCAGGTCACTTACCCATTCTTCTGCCTCAGTTATTCTGCTATTGATTCCTTCTAGTGTATTTTTCATTTCAGTTATTGTATTCTTCATCTGTTTGTTTGTTCTTTAATTCTTCCAGGTCTTTGTTAAACATTTCTTGCACCTTCTCGATCTCTGTCTCCATTCTTTTTCTGAGGTCCTGGATCATCTTCACTAACATTATTTTAAATTCTTTTTCTGGAAGGTTGCCTATCTCCACTTCATTTAGTTGTTTTTCTGGGGTTTTATCTTGTTCCCTCATCTGGTACATAGCTCTCAGCCTTCTCATCTTGTCTTTCTGTGAATGTGGTTTTTGTTCCACAGGCTGCACGATTGTGGTTCTTCTTGCGTCTGCTGTCTGCCCTCTGGTGCATGGGGCTATCTAAGAGGCTTGTGCAAGTTTCCTGATGGGAGGGACTGGTGGTGGGTAGAGCTGGCTGTTGATCTGGTGGGCAGAGCTCATTAAAACTTTAATCCACTTGTCTGCTGATGGGTGAGGCTGGGTTCCCTCCCTGTTGGTTGCTTGGCCTGAGGTGACCCAATATTGGAGCCTACCCAGCCTCTTTGGTGGGGCTAATGGCAGACTCTGGGAGGGCTCACACCAAGGAATACTTCCCAGAACTTCTGCTGCCAGTGTCCTTGTCCTCATGGTGAGACACAGCCACCCCAAGCCTCTGCAGGAGACCCTCCAACACTAGCAGGTAGGTCTGGTTCAGTCTCCTACGGGGTCACTTCTCCTTCCCCTGGGTCCCGACGCGCACACTACTTTGTGTGTGCCCTGCAAGCACGGAGTCTCTGCTTCCCCCAGTCCTGTTGAAGTCCTGCAATCAAATCCCACTAGCCTTCAAAGTCTGATTCTCTAGGAATTCCTCCTCCCGTTGCCAGACCCCCAGGTTGGGAAGCCTGACGTGGGGCTCAGAACCTTCCCTCCAGTGGGTGGACTTCTGTGGTATAAGTGTTCTCCAGTTTGTGAGTCACCCACCCAGTAGTTATGGGGTTTGATTTTATTGTGATTGCGCCCCTCCTACCGTCTCATTGTGGCTTCTCCTTTGTCTTTGGATGTGGGGTATCTTTTTTGGTGAGTTCCAGTGTCTTCCTGTCGATGACTGTTCAGCAGTTAGTTGTGATTCCGGTGCTCTCGCAAGAGGGAGTGAGAGCACATCCTTCTACTCCACCATCTTGAACCAATACACCTCGTTCAATCAGTTTTAATCTTTCTTATTTACTAATTAATATTTAATTGCCATGAATTTCCCATAAAGTTTCACATTGGCTACACTGGTATTACAGTGTGGTCTCACTGTAATTTACTTCTAAATTGTGTGACTTCAGTTATGATTGTCCCTTTAAGCTATCTAAAAGCTATTTAAAAGCTATGTCTCTTCCCCCCTGCCAAGAATGTAGGTGTTTTTGTTTTAGATTTTTTGTTTGTTCTGTATGTTTTTGTTTTTTGGGGGAGGTAAAGCATCCTCTTGCTGTTCATTTCTATAGGCACCGTGGTCAGAAAATATAACCTGTTTGTTTTTTGCTTTCTGAAAAATCTACTGATTTTCTTTGTGGAACAAAAGATGCTCACTTTTGGGGACTATTCCGTGTGTTCCAAAAGCATATATATTCTCAAGAAATCTATGTGTAGGGGGCTTCCCTAGTGGCGCAGTGGTTAAGAATCCACCTGCCAATGCAGGGGACATGGGTTCAAGTCCTGGTCCAGGAAGATCCCACATGCTGTGGAGCAACTAAGCCCCTGTGCCACAACTACTGAGCCCTCGTGCCACAACTACTGAAGCCTGCATACCCTAGAGCCTGTGCTCCGCAACAAAGAGAAGCCTCTGCAATGAGAAGGCTGCGCACCACAACAGAGAGTAGTCCCCCCCTCACCGCAACTAGAGAAAGCCCACGCGCAGCAACGAAGACCCAACACAGCCAAAAATAAATTAATTAATTAGTTTAAAAAAAATGAATCTATGTGTAGGAACTACAGCCAGTCTTCATTAAGGATCTAGAACTGAGAAACGGAAAGCCACTGAATACCAATAGTTATTTTTTCTCCCCAAATAAGGTACACAACACCTTATTTCTTCAATGCATTTGATTCATTCTTCTCTCTACAGATAAATTTCTGATTGCTTAGGTATTTGAATCCCACCACCCTGACTAGGAGCAAACCCTCTGTGTCTAATGGCCTGAACACTCCAGTCACCAATGGCCCAAAAGCAAACTCCTAGGCAAAACAATCCAACTGGCCCCACTTGAATTAGAGGTCCATCTTCAGTCTACTCAACTATGGCCAGGAAGAGCAAGGTCGTTATTGTAAAGACTTTTTAAAGCTCACCCATAGCCAGGTCTCCTCTACTTCCAGGGACATGGAAGAACTACAATTCTTTACCCCCTTGCAGTTAGGTAAGGCCAAATGACTAGTTCCTACTACTAAAGTTACATACATAATTGCTGGTTACAAGATCCTCCAACGTTCTCCTTCCTTCCATAGCAACCAAGAAAGCCATGTATTCCAGAGGAACAGCTACAAGATGGCAGAGCCTCTGACAGGCTTTCCCTCAACTGCTTACTTGACCCAAGCTGAATATGGAATGAGAAACGAACTTTTCACTCTGTCAAGCCACTGAAATTTGAGAAATTTCTTCCTTAATGTGGCATAATTTAGCCTATTCTGATTAATACTGTCCTGTTAACCAATACCTCCAAAAGCTGCAAGGTCAAATTCTCTCTATATTCTCTATTTATAATAAAATTGACATCACCAGTACAAATGAAATTTGGGGACAGAGTCTTTCTTTTCTATAGTCTCCAAATTTTTCTTAAAATAGTATATATATTTTTTCACAATCAGAGAAAAATACTCTTTAAAGAGCTAATAAAATTTCAATGGAATTAGCACTTTGGAACTAGAAACTTAGCCATTATCTCGTCTAGTCCTGACCGCTTCCATTCTACATAACAGAGAACTGAGACCTAAAGCATGTCCTGAATGAGACTATCCAACAGTCAATACTGGACTAAGGATAACCACTCAGGCCTCTGGACTGTTGAAATCAGTTAAGATAACACATTTTAAGATTTATTCTCTTATCTTTTAAAAATATACTTTCTACGATTTTCCATGGGTCTTTTCCCCCGCTTTATTCTAATTTTTACATATCTCACCACATTCTCAACCTAAATAAGGTTAGGTCCCCTACTAACCACTCTCCTAGTACTCTACACTTTTCTTTCCTAGCACCAATACTGCATTGTCATGACATAACTGGGTGAGTTTGTGTTTTTTTAATCTGGTCTCCCCCACTAGAGCATAAGCTCTATGAAAGCAGAACTCAGGGCTATTTTTATTCACTATTGTATAACCAAGTCTGAACAGTCTCTAGTCTGTAACAGGTGCTCATTACACACTTATCAAGTTGAATTATACTTTCCAAGTCTTAAAGACTTAGAAATAATTACCAACACTAAACTGATCATCTCAGAATTCTTGTCTCTGCTTCCTCAAAAAGACTGTTTCTTTCTCCTTAGAAAAGTTAAGGGCTCTATGCAAGTGCCAAGAAAATAGGAGGTTTTCATAAAGGGTACTGAAGCCTCCTAGAAATCAAGTAAATTAGGAATCAAGCTTTGCGAGGGAGATGGAGTTCAAATGTACTAACAGGAAAACAAAATACACCTATTTTGGTCAATCACACCTTTCCTCCTGTCTTATTAAAAAGGGAATTTGATGTAAAACGTGAAACTAAAATTCCCCCACAATCCATCCAATCAAACTTGACAAAGAGGAAATCCCAATCATTTTAATTTCTTGAGACGGACACTTAAATCGTTTATTTTTAGGCTTTCTACTTTTCTAACATATATTTTTAAAGCTATAACATTTCCTCTAAGTATGGAATTAACTGTATCCCAAATTTTGATATGACATGTATTTTCATTATTCTTGAATCCCAAATAATTCCTAATTCTTTTGTAACTTATTTGACCCATGTGTGGTTATTTAGAAGTGCACTGTTTAATTTCAAAGATTTTCTCATTATCTTTTGTTATTCGTTTCTAATTTAATTCCATTATCATCAGAGGACATTGTGAATGATTTCAATCCTTTGATATTTGTTGAGGCTTGCTTTAATGACCCAGCAAATGGGTCACACTCTATCCTTACTGGGTGTGATGTTCACTATATATTATGTTTTTTTGTTGCATCACCTGACCTTCCGTATCTTTACTAATGTTCTGTCTGCCAGTTTGATCAGCAGTCAGTGTGGTCATGGTCCCAACCTAAAAGTTTAGGTAATGTACACAGTGCTTACAATGGGTCAAATACAGTTCTAAGATATAAAATACATTTATATTATATACATATGTTTTATGTATACATATGACATATATATATATATATATATATATATATATAAAATATATAAACTTACAACCACTCCATGAGGTAGGAGCCGTTTTTCCCATTTTACAGATGAGGAAACAGACACAGAGATGTTACTCAATTTATCAAAACTGCTGATGGCCCTGCTAGGAAGAAGCTGAGCTGGGATTTAAACCCAACCAGAGTCCATGCTCTTAACCACTATATATTTATAACACATGATCCTAGGATAAAATGTTTTCCCTCAAGTAGAAAAAAATTTTACTGAAACAGTACCCCCCCCAAATGGTTAAGAACTATTTTTTTATTAGAAATGCTTAAGATGTGAATTTTAAAAGGATACAAACATTGCATCCTCAGAATCAGGCAAACTACACAAAAACTATGAGTAGAAAAAGAAGACTGAAAATAATTATACTGAATGTCAACAATGGTTGTTATGAGATGCTGGGGATGTGTTTCCTTTTTGTTCTACTTTTCCATGTTTTCTGAGTCCTGAATATGTATCATCCCTATAGTAAGTAAAAACTAAAGAGCATTCTATAAGCACTGACTTAACTGACAGTGTTCTGCCTTAATTTTCAAGAGGTAAAAAATGTTAGCAAAACAATGAATCACCAGAGATAATGGATACTAAAAAGTGCTTTGTAAACTATAAAGCTATTCAAATATTAGTAATTTAAGCATCCCAAAACCAAATAAAAGCTTTTTTATGTCTTTACTTTTTAAATTTCAACTGTTTTATTTATTTTTTTAGTTTTTCTAGTTTTTGGCTGCACCACGCTGGTATGTAGGATCTTAGCTACCTGACCAGGGATCGAACGCACACCTCCTGCACTGGAAGGCAGCCTTAACCACTGGACTGCCAGGGAAGTCCCTCAACTGTTTTTAAATGCCTGATTATTTTAAAACTTAAATATTTTGTCTAAACAAATTCCTAAGAGCTGATTTTTGAAGGGCAGAACATTAAAGTACCACACATCCCTGAATACTAACAAAAACGAAAGCAACCAACAAATTTACAACAGATCACACTCTTTTAGTATCACTGAAAATCCCCTGATCTGTAATCTAATAAAATGTTGATTCAGTGCTGAAGATTTCAATAGGAAACCCACATTTAATCCCCCAAAGTGATCTGTTACTTTTGGAAAAGAATTTTTATAACTCCTTAAGAAAAGGGAATAATTCGTTTAAAGATGACTTAATACACACTGTAACACTAAAATTGTCCATATCATAATTAGTTGTAAGAATATCAGCTCAGTCTATTTAGGATATGTTTCTCTTTCAAAGTTTCTTCTGCTATTTCTGCAACAGAACCTATGAACAAAGAACACACAGCTGCCTCGCAGATGTATAATTTCAGTGTTTAGATTCCATTCTTCCTAGCTTCATTCTGCAAGAGATTTTGGATTTTCTATTTCCATATGGTTTTTGACCTTCCTCAGTTTAGGTTCTACCTCCTTACATCTTACTCTATTTTAGTCCATTATTATAGAAAAACACTTCAAATTTGAAACACCTTAATTTTTTTAAAACTTGCACAGCTGAAAAGAGGAGAATATACGCGAAAAAAAGATGAACAGATAACTAGAACAAGACAGCCAAATTTCCAAAACTTTCTATTTCTATTTAGATAACTCCCCCCCACCCCATCCTCTTAATTCTAAGTTTCTTGTATTTCAGGTTCAGACATAAAAGTTTAATGTATGCACAGAATTTCAGCTTTACTCACCTAATTTCATCAAATTCTTAAGTTATGGCAGAAACATTAAGCAGTAAGATTTTTTTAAATGTACACTGTATATACCAAAATGTTTACAGATGTCACCTTTGAGTAGCATGAATATGACAGATTTTTACTTTCTTCTCGGGGCTTTTCTGTGTTTTAAATTTGTTCAGTGAGCACCACTTCTGTAATAAGGAGGCAAAAAAGGCTTTTGTTTTGTTTTAAAGAGAAACCTGCGAGGAAAAGGATTCTTTTTAAATGTCTACATGCCATAACCACTTATGTTTAAAAATTTTTTATGGAACAACATAAGCAATTTACTAATATTCCAGAGGATAGTCTCAGCATCATTAACAGGTAAAAATCAGGTTTCATTTCTCAACCTACTTTACTCCCAAAACTGCCCCCTAGATGAGCTTATTCACTTTCATTTTCAATTGATGTGGCAGTATTTTTAAATTTTTTTCTTCCTGTTCTCTCACAGGATTTTAAGTGTATTCTAAGAAACAATACAAATAACATAATTATGTTTTACAAATATCTACCCAATTTCAACTACTTTAAGAGTAAAAGCCATGGTAAAGCTGTGAAAAAGGCTTGTCTTTGTGATCATCATCAACAATTAAACTGATATATGTCTCAGAAATGAGATATACAACACTAATTTTATTTATTTTAATTAATTAATAAATTAATTATGGCTGCGTTGGGTCTTCCTTGCTGCACACAGGCTTTCTCTAGTTGCGGCGAGTGGCAGCTACTCTTTGTTGCAGTGTTCAGGCTTTGCATTGCCGTGGCTTCTCTTGTTGTGGAGCACGGGCTCTAGGCGCACGGGCTTCAGTAGTTGCAGTGCGCAGGCTCAGTAGTTGTGGCTCACAGGCTCTAGTGCACAGGCTCAGTAGTGTGGCACACGGGCTTAGTTGCTCCACAGCATGTGGGATCTTCCTGGACCAGAGCTCGAACCCGTGTCCCCTGCACTGGCAGGCGGATTCTTAACCACTGCAACACCAGGGAAGTCCCAGTATACTCATTTTAAAAAATATTTACGAGAAGGGTTCTGGATGTTTAAAAAGTAACTGTATTCCACTGACCTTTTAATATCCTTTTTTCTACAATGCACAGGAAACATTAGGAAAGTCAAAGAATGCCAGTCAAAAAGTTACCCATGAAAAGTTTCTAACAAATCTTAAATATTAAAAAGAGGGGCTTCCCTGGTGGCGCAGTGGTTAAGAATCCGCCTGTCAATGCAGGGGACAAGGCATATTACTGAAATGTAGACAATAAAAGTTATCTGTTATCAAGTGACCATATTTTGTTGATTTGGTGTATATTTAAGATACTTCTGGATACTGTTGAAACATTTTTATTTCATGACATTTTTAAATGATTTTTTGAAAAATATATAAGTTTAACAACCTCACCAAATTTTAACGGCCTTTACTTTAACATTTCCCATCAGGAGCTCCTTTCAGCTAGAAATCTAAAATATTCTTAGTTAAATACAAATTTAAGACATTCAAGATCTTATATTCCTAAAATATATTAAAAAAATTTTAATTTCGAATAAGAAAACTACCTAAAAATTTCAATATACACAAAACAGTATGACAACCACGCCAAGTCTCCTCCAGACTTAACTTCAAAATTGAGAGTCTGTAACATTGCAGATAATTTACCTAAAGGCTATGCTCAAAAGAGGAGATAAGAAAGCTGAGCATGGAAGAATACCACTGGTCACACGCTATTCCCTTCATTAACTGAAATGACTGCCAGGACAGGAAGAGTGACTTTTCAGCCAAAAGTCAGAAATCCAGTGCTGTCATCAGGACCCAAAGCATTATAAGACCTGCAATTTCTGTGCTCTACATTGAAGTCATGGAATTTTCTTTCTTTTTTTCTTTAAGCATAAAATAACCTTAAGGGTTATCAAGTCTTTTCACTTTTTAAGATAAGAAAACAGAGATCAGATAGTTAATGCAGTATCCAAGACCGCACAGTTAGCTCAGTGGTAGTACCAGTACTAGATGTTAGTTTATAAAAAATTAGAAGCCAATACTTAAGTGTTCCACTGCTTCTTTAAAATTTTTCATATTTCCCAAATTATCCACAGTAGGTGTACTGCTTTTATAATTTTAAAAAATCTATTTATTTATTTATTTTTGGCTGTGTTGGGTCTTCCTTGCTGCGCTCAGGCTTTCTCTAGTTGCGGCGAGCGGGGGCTACTCTTCGTTGTGGTGCGCAGGCTTCTCATTGCGGTGGCTTCTCTTGTGGAGCACGGGCTCTAGGCACACAGGCTTCAGTAGTTGTGGCGCATGGGCTTGGTAGTTGTGGCTCATGGGCTCTAGAGCACAGGCTCGGTAGTTGTGGTGCATGGGTTTAGTAGCTCCGCGGCATGTGGGATCTTCCCGGACCAGGGCTCAAATGCGTGTTCCCTGCATTGGCAGGCGGATTCTTAACCACAGTGCCACCAGTGAAGTCCTGCTTTTATAATTTTTTTTTTCGCGGTACACAGGCCTCCCACTGCCGCGGCCTCTCCCGTTGCGGAGCATAGGCTCCGGACGCGCAGGCTCAGCGGCCATGGCTCACGGGCCCAGCCGCTCCACGGCATGTGGGATCTTCCCGGACCGGGGCACGAACCCGCGTCCCCTGCATCGGCAGGCGGACTCTCAACCACTGCGCCACCAGGGAAGCCCTATAATTTTTAAAAGAGCAAAAAATGTTTGCTTTAAAAACTACTAAATACTTCCGGGAGCCCTCTCCCTCTCCTTTCTGGTCCAAGGTCTCACTCTATATAGGCCACTTTCTCAGGAAGGCCTTCCAAAGCACCTGCACCCTAAACAGACCAGGTTCCCTTATTACACACTCTTATAAGCTCCCTGTGATTGTGTTTTGTATATCTTAATATAACTATAATTAGATAATTATTTGTGAAATTATTTAATGTCTATCTTCTCTACCTAGGTCTTAAATTGCTGTTTCTCAGGGCTGTTCTAGGCTCTCTGCTGTTATATACCAGGAGTTCCTGAAATGAGGTCCATAACATAACCGTGAAATTATACACTTGTTACATTAGTGTATTTTTCTTCAGATACTCAAAAAATGACCTTTAAAAGGGTTAAGAACCAAAAGTAGTAGATTTATGTTGTGTACCTACCCAGAGCCATCCTTTCTTTGGGGAAACAACCACTTGCCCATCTCACATGGTTCCAAGAAGGCTATTCGTCCCTGACTGCTCCAGTGGGCATATAAGCCAGTTCTGGCCAATGATGGTACCCCAGACTCCATGTAGACCCGATAACAATCTCCCCATGAGACAGAATACATGCACCTGGGAAAGAAGTGCTTTTTCCCTCTCTTGAATCCATAGCAATAAGGCCCATTATAAGCCTAGAGTTACCAGTGGTCCTCTCTGCCAGATGAGGCCAAAAAAGAGGTAAGCAGAGGGCTTCCCTGGTGGCGCAGTGGTTGAGAGTCCACCTGCCGATGCAGGGGACGCGGGTTCGTGCCCCGGTCCGGGAAGATCCCACATGCCGCAGAGCGGCTGGGCCCGTGAGCCATGGCCGCTGGGCCTGCGTGTCCGGAGCCTGTGCTCCGCAACGGTGAGAGGCCCACGTATCGCAAAAAAAAAAAAGGTAAACAGAGAAGAGAGACCCCCGATTACATCATCTGAACACTTAGATCCAGCCATACCTACTTCCAGTCTTTTCAAAAACGTGATGGGCGGGGTAGGAGGGGAGCCTTTTTCCCCTTTAAACTATGAGTTAGGTTTGTCACTTGCAAGCATAAGTCACCTGAGAGAGCCACCCAATTCCCACTGTTGAAATATACAACTTATATAGTAATCACTCCCAAATGTCTACCTCCAGCCCAAATCACTGTCAAACTCCAGACCAATATATGCAAGCAACTGCCAAGTAGAGCTCTCTACCTGGTGTTTCAGAGGATCAAAACTATTTTCCTCCAGAAGCCAGCTCTCCCTCCACTTTTTTCATCTCAGCCAACAACACACATCTACCCTACCAGGTTTCCGATCTAGAAACCTGGGAATCATTCTTGACAATCCCACTCCTCCTCTCTCCCCCAGCTAATTACCAAGTCCTGTCCATTCTACGCCCTAACTACCTGCCACTATCCTAGTCTGAGCCAGGATGGAACAGCTTCCCTACAGTTTCAGTGTCTTCAGTCTTCTTTTCTTCAAACTGATTCTCCGCTATGTAACTAATCTCACAAAACTGCAAATTTGACTATTTTATCCCCACACTTGACATACCACTATCCTCCTTAAGTGAACACCCAATTATATACAGATAGAGCAACAACCAAGCTCCACAGCTTCAGATGTTATTAGTGGTAGGTATAAAAAATGTATACAGTAAGAAAACAAGGTTCATCAGAAACATAAAAGTATAGAAGAGTAACAATGTCCATAATATCAGGGTAGCTCAAATTCACCAGTTTTTAATAAAAGATACTCAAGAATATCTTTCCTTATCTAGTTTGTGCCTATTCATTAGTTCTATATTTAACTGCCCTTATGAACTTGGTTTAGGGACCCCCCCTGAGTCCACAAGATGGATTCCACTAATCATCTGATCTCCTTAAGACCCTACTCTAGTGCTTTCTTCAAAAAACATTACTGGGATCTTTGAGCATGTCATTTTGTTTCTATCAATATTTTTATTTATTTATTTATTCATTTATTTTTGGCTGTGTTGGGTCTTCATTTCTGTGCACGGGCTTTCTCTAGTTGCGGCGAGCGGGGGCCACTCTTCATCGCGGTGCGCAGGCCTCTCACTGTCGCGGCCTCTCTTGTTGCGGAGCACAGGCTCCAGACGCACAGGCTCAGTAGTTGTGGCTCACGGGCTTTGCTGCTCCGCGGCATGTGGGATCTTCCCAGACCAGGGCTCGAACCCGTGTCCCCTGCATTGGCAGGCAGACTCTCAACCAATGCGCCACCAGGGAAGCCCCTATCAGTATTTTTTTAGCACTGACAGCCTTTAAAATATTGGCTATACAGCACTATTTACAATAGCCAAGACATGGAAACAACCTAAATATCCATCTACAGATGAATGGATCAGATGTGGTATATATATATACAATGGAATATTACTCAGCCATAAAAATGAATGAAATAATGCCACTTGCAGCAACATGGACGGACCTAGAAATTATCATACTAAGCGAAGTAAATAAGACACAGAAAGATAAATATCAAAGATATTTGATATCATATCAAATATCATTTATATGTGGAATCTAAAGTATGACACAGATGAACTTATCTACAAAACAGAAACAGACTCACAGACATAGAGAACAGACTTCTTGTTGCCAAGGGGTAGGGCAATGAGGGAGGGAAGTATTGGGAGTTTGGGATTAGCAGATGCAAACTATTATATATAGGATGGATAAACAACAAGGTCCTACTGTATAGCACAGGGAACTATATTCAATATCCTGAATCAACTTTGCTATCCAGCAGAAATTAATACAACATTGTAAATCAACTATACTTCAATAAAATTTATTAAAAGTTGGCTATAAGGACTTCCCTGGTGGCACAGCAGTTAAGAATCTGCCTGCCAGCTGATTCACTTTGCTATAAAGCAGAAACTAACACACCATTGTAAAGCAATTATACTCCAATAAAGATGTTAAGAAAAAAAAAAAAAGAATCCTGCCAATGCAGGGGACACGAGTTCAATCCCTGGTCCGGGAAGATCCCACATGCTGCAGAGCAACTAAGCCATGCACCACAACTACTGAGCCTGCGCTCTAGAGCCCGCGCACCACAACTACTGAAGCCTGCGTGCCTAGAGCCTGCGCTCCGCAACAAGAGAAGCCACTGCAACGAGAAGCCCATGTGCAGCAATGAAGACCCGATGCAGCCAAAAATAAATAAATATATAAATTTATTTATTTTTTTAAAAAAAAGAAAATCTCTTTCTTCAGAAGGGGTTCCATCCAGAATTAGAAAATGGAGAAGACTTCAAAAAGAGATGGCATTTGAAATGGAGCTTGACGGAGGCAGAACTTGTACATACGACAATTAACTATTTATGCAGTCCCAGTAGAGAGAGAGTTATAAGCAACAGCAGAAGAAGGGTGGAAAGAACTTGTGCAGGAAGCAAAAATAGTGGAAGATAAGAATCTGGCAAATCTGAGGCAAATCCCAAGGAAACAATTTCATTTAATAGAAGACACTGGAAACTTCTAAGTGAGGAAGTGACAAGAATGGGATTCAAGATTAATTTAGGCAGAAATGCATAAGTTAACCTGGATAAAGGTGGAAGTAAAGGCAAGAAGATCATAACATTAGGCCAGGTGGGATGAGAACCTGACTCAGCTAGCAGGAAAAAAAAAAAAAAAAGATTGAAGAGGGAAAATTATCAAATATACAAATATATACACAGGACATAATATTGTATACAAGTATATCGAGTCAAAGAAATTTAAAGAAAAAAGAATTATGTGAAAACCAAATAACATTAGACTTGAAAGCTCAATAAATAAGTTTCTGGAAAAAATATTAAACACTAAAATTCACACAAGAAATAGAAAACCTACACAGATCAACAGCTATTAAATAAACTGAAATGGTACTCAAATTCCTCTCCAGGAAAAAAAATATATATATAAGCCTGAATGCTCTTACAGGTGAGTTCTGCCAAACTCTCAAGTAAAAGATAATCCCAGGGGCTTCCCTGGTGGTGCAGTGGTTGAGAGTCCGCCTGCCGATGCAGGGGACGCGGGTTCGTGCCCCGGTCCGGGAAGATCCCACATGCCGCGGAGCGGCTGGACCCGTGAGTCATGGCCGCTGAGCCTGCGCGTCCGGAGCCTGTGCTCCGCAACGGGAGAGACCACAACAGTGACAGGCCCGCGTACCGCAAAAAAAAAAAGATAATCCCAGTCTAAACTGTTCCTGAAAAGAGAAAAAAAGAAGGAAAGCGGCCCAACTCACTTTGCAATCTATTATAACCTTGTTACCAACATGTATTAAGAACTGTACCAGAGCTGGCATGAACAGATAGAAGAGTGACAATACCATGAAAGCAGAACCAATAGATGTTGGCTACAGACAACACGTGATGGGATGGGGAAAGGACTAGGTTTGGGATAACATCAACAAAAATAAGGAACACCAGGGAAACAAGTTTGGTAAGAAGGACGAGTTCACTTTGAACCTGAATAATCAGGTAGAGGTACGCATAAAACAATGTGAAAAACCAGAATTCAAGGGCAGAAGGGAAATAAAGAATAGAGATTTGAGAATTATTCAGACAGAAGGGTCTGAAACAATGTCAAAGGACCAGAGATGTATGAAAAATGATCTGAAAAGTGAAACTTGGAGAACACTTACATTAATGAGGAAGAAGGAAGAACAGAAAGTGAAAAGGGGCAAAGAGTAACGAGGTCAGTATAATGTCACAGAAGCCCTGTTTTCATCTAGTTAATTCATACTTATCCTTCAGAACTGTCACAGGGTTCCAATGTAACATTTTTAAGAAGGCCTTCTGAGATTCTTCCAACATACACCAGCACCAGGTCAGGCCCCCATTTTAAGCTCTTATAAATACTCTGTACTTTATCTATACAATTATATTTAATTATAGAATTCATTCTTCAATATACGTCTCCTTCAGTAGACTTTAAGCTCCATGAAGGCAAGGCGCCGTATCTGTTGTTGCCTCCTACTGACTCGTGTGTTATGTTAGAATACAGTAAGTATTCGTTGAATGAAATGGACAGGTGAATGGTGGACAAGGAAAAGTATTTCAAGAATGATGGGTCGATGTTAAATGCTAAAAAAACGCTCAAGCTGACTTGGAAAGGGGGCTTTAAAAGTGTTTATTAGGTTACAGGTGACTTTTGTGAAGGTGAAATCCAGATAATAAGGGGTTAAGAAGTGAATGGATCGCCAGGAAGTAAAGGCAGGAAAAGTAAACTGTTCTTGGCAATGTCTAGAGTTGGGATTATGAAGGAGTGAATTGTAATTTTACTTCATTTTGCTCTATTTTTCTTAACAAACATGTATCACTTTTATAAGGACCTAATTTATTTTTATTGTTAATATGATTTGAAAAGGAAAGGCAGCAACAAGACAGGTTGAGGGAGTAGCAGACTCAAGGGAAGGTTTTTGTAAATTGAAGCAATCTTAAGCACATTCGTACTTGTAAGAACTCTAAGACAAAAGAGTAACTTATACTCCATTAAGTAGGAAAGAAGAGAAAAATGAAATAAGGTGTTAACCAGGAGGAAGGACAAAAAATATTCTTCCACTAAGATGGAAGGAAAGAAGATGATAAAAGGAATCCAGTAAATTCTGGAAGGAGCTCCCATTGGATGCCTCAATGTTTTCAGGAAAGGATGTGAAGTGAAGAAAGCAGAAAAAGTTTGAAATGAGTTCTACGGAGAATGTGCGGGCGGGCGGGGGCTGGGGGGCGGGGTGGTGGTGCAAAACAGGAGTGGAACACTGATTCTGTTAAGAGGTCATTCTAAATTTCAACTGGCCTTTTGTAAACTGCAACCCATTTCTAGCTCAGAACTGCCCGTATTTTAGCTTTAATTTTAAATATTTAAATAAAATTCTAGTTCAGAAACTTTCTATTTCAACAACTTAAAAGTTATAAGCATTGATACATTCTACTTTAATTCAGACTTGAACTCCTCTTTTGAAATAAATACAGTAAAGGAGTTGTTTTCAACTCAAGCAACAAATGAGCGATCATTTCAAGTATGAGTTTACTGAAAAGCACTCCTAAACGTCAGAGTGTCTGCAGAGAAAGGCTTTTTGTAGTTGTTGTTTAACTCTTCGCATGCCTCACTTTAACAGATCCTGAATAATAGAGAAAATCTTGGGTTCAAATCCCAGCTCATTTAGACAAGTCATACAACCTCTTAGCGTCTCGGTTTCCTCTTCTAAAAAATGAGGAATATACTAACCAGGATTATCATAGGGATTAAATGACGTAACACAGGTGAACGTGCCAAGTTCGTACTATGTACTCGGAACAGTTTGCTAACCGTCTGAAAGACAAAACCTGCAGCACTTTGACCAAATTAAAACATCCGAGAGCCTGAAAGAGCACAAGTCACAAAACGCCAGATCCTAGCACACAGCACATTATGTTTCTTCCCTGACGCAAGCTTTTTTTTTTTTTTTCCTTGCCAAACCTTTCCACTAGGAGTCTGGAAAGAGAAAAAAAGGGTTACATTCAATCCAGCAGAAAGTTTTCAGAAACTGAAGTGCAGAATCACAACAGACATGGCAGCGGAGGCAGCGCAGGACAACAGGTGAACCTCCGAGAAACCTGGCACCTTCCCGCGGGCAAGTTTTGCGGGAGGGCTGGCAGTTCCTCCTGGCTCTACCGCCCCACGAAACAGACATTCGTTTTCTCTTTCTCTTTCTTTTTTTTTTTTTGCAGAAACATAATGGACAAATCGCGAATATCACCCTCGCAGCTCCCGGGCGGGGAGGTGAGCGCCTTTCCCATTTAAGGATTCAAGAATCGTCCTTGGTGGCGGCTTTCGCCCACACAGCCTCCCCAAACTCGGCCTGAAACCCGGGGGTGGGGAACAAAGAGGGGCCCAGAGGCGGGGACGTCGCGGGGGGCAGCCAGGGGGCCCGGGTCTCCGGCAGGGCCAGGCCCGGGGCGGCAGGGCCCAGTCGGCCGCGGCCTGACACAGCCGGGGCAGCGGGGACCCTGCTGAGCGGCCAGGCCCGCCGGCCCCCAGCTCGGGCCTCCCTCGCACTCCCGGCTCCCCCCGAAACTTCGCCCCGAACCCGCGCCAGCCTCCCTGCCGCGGCCGGCCTCTTCCGACGCGCACACGCACTCTCCGGACGAGCCAACTCACCCGGACCCTGGGGAACTCATCCTGCAGCCCTCGGCGCGGAGCGGGGTGGGCGCGGCGAGCCGCCGGGGCAAGGCGGGGGCCCGGCTCGGCCTCCGCCCTGGGCGTGCAGCGGCCCCAGCCCGGTCGCCCCTCGCGCGGCCGTACGAGTCTCGTCTCGCGCGGACGGACGCGGCGCAGCCCGAGCCTTCCTGCCCGCCCTCCTCCCTCCTCCTTTGCCGAGCGCCAGCAGGCGGATTCCAATCTCGGCAGCCGTCGCCGCCGCCGCCGACACTCGCCTAGGAGGGAGGAGTGGAGGCGGGGGGGCCGGCACGGGAGCGGGGTCTGGGGGGAGGGGCGGGCCTCCGCGAGACTGGTTGCAGCGCGCGCGCACTGGGAGGGCGCCCGCCCCGCCCGGCCGGGGACGCGAAAGGAGCCGAGCGCGCGGCGGAAGTGACCGAAGGGTCTGAGGTGCTCGGCGCCCCACTGCCGGGGAGGACGGCTGGCAGCCGGCAAGGGGGCGCCGGGCTGCCGTAGTGGAGGGGGGGGTTCTCCTCCCCGCGGCCCCGTCGGCCCCTCCTCACCGAGATGCCCCATTGCCGCTGTGGCGGGGCTGGCCAGTGTCCGGAAGCCGTGTCGAGCAGACGCAGTGCTCGCGCCGTACACGACTGAGCGCCGTGGAACGGCGCGGACATCGTAGCCCCTTGCTGCGCGCTGGCCGGGCCCCCCGGCATTGCCAGTGTTCCGGGGTTCCTTCGTGTGGACCCCTCCCCCCGACAAACTCTAACTCAACAAAAATTCTGACACGTGAGGGCAGGTCAGCGCTTGCGGAATAAGCCTAATCGCTGAGAATTCACACGCCACGGCGGGGAACTGCCCGATCGTGGTAGTAGTGGTTGCGACAAAGAAAAGAATAATGTAGCCACAGTACAACCATTATTCACCCACAGCTCCCCGGCTTCTCTTTCTGGGCTCTTTGCCAGCGTGCCGAGGCGCAGGTAGGGAGGTGGAGGTGGACAGGCTCCGAGTGAGCTGCAGGGGAAAGGAGCATTTCCGCGTCGGTCCTGGAGCTCCGAGGCCTGACCCGCCCGCGGACCCTGTGATGGAGCCCGTGAATTCCAAAGGCATAAGATGAGGAGCGGCGTTAACCCAACAGAACTGAAGTCAGCGGACTATAAATATTGCTCCCTTCTCTACCTTTGGCTCACTCCAGGGACCTCGGGTACACTCCGGAGTCTCATTCCCTCCATTTGGAAAACATAAATAATTGTCACTACCTCTTTTCTTCCATTTGTCCTCATTCTTTGGAAAATGCCGTTAAAAGTATTCAATGTCCTGGATGTGAAGAAAGAGTCTAGGTCCCTTTTTAACAACCAAATGTGACCTTGATCTCTTTGGTAAGTCTTTCAACGAATGTATGGTGTTAAGTCTCTTTACAAAAGATACTCTTTTTTAAAGTTACCTTTATAAAATCACTTTTTAAACTGTGGGTAAAAAGAGGCAAGGAAAAGAATGTGCCAGGCCCTGATGTTTGTGTTTTACACACATTCTCCCTTGAGAGACATTTAGATTCCAGGCCTTTAGATTCCATTTATATTCTTCTTTAAATAGCTAAATTCCCTTACATTCTTGTTTAATGGGTTTTTTTGGTCCATCTTTTATTCTGTCCCCCTTTTATACATCCACCTTTGCCCTTAATTCCTCAGATACCTTCCATAATTCCAAGTTATTTTTCAATTCTATTTATTCTTGAATTTTTTTCCTGAACTCTATACCTGTCAGGTTTGAGAGTCATGGATCTTGCTATGCAGGATGAATGTATGTTACATGAATTTACCTGCATCTCCTAAAATTTGTCACTTTTTCAAGTTTTCTACATAGGACACTGCTTTGATATCAAGGGAAAGGGTGGACCTTTTGCTTGAGGAGATTCAGACTGATCGACTAAAGAACTCATTGACGTAAGCTGAGCAATGTGTCATGGCAGATAAAACTATGAGAAGTGTGTTAATATAGCCTCTAGAGCCTAGTTCAATTTTCAGACATATGAATCAGTCTATAAAATAGACAACCTCAGGTTGGTAGTTTAGTACATCAAGTTTCCGAAATGTACAAATCTGTGTTGCCCAGGTTGTGTTATATGCCACTGTAGAAATAAGAGCAAAACTGAAGCATAAAATTTTAAGTCATGACATCTTTGCTTCTCTACAAAAGGATCTCCTTTTCGAGTTTTCGGAAATTTTACTAGACATCCTTTTGCTCTCCTTGGATAAGGCCCACCTTAGTGACCAGGCTGAAATCCTTAGCTTTATCACAGCAGGCAACCTACCTACTGACAACTGAGAAGGGCATGGTGTTTTCTCTGGTTCCTGGCACATGTATGCATGCTGGCCTGTTTCTCTGGTTTGCCTGCCCACTAAATGAACAAGAGCAGCCAGGAAGCCCAAGGAGACATCTGGACACGTATAGTCTGGCCCCCAAACTCAAAGGCAACACCTCAAGGTCCAAATTCAACATTCTCTAATGTGATGGTTTTCCTTTAAGTAGCTTAATAGAATGCTCTGGAAATGGGCCTTTTTTCTCTGCATAGTCTGTTTGAGGTACAGGTCTCAAGAGTGGTAGTTGCATGCCCAAATCACATAGCATTAGTTTGGAATGCAAAATCACCTTTCTCCTACAGTTCTCAGGACCTCAAGGACACTTTCCCTGATCACCTGTCTTAAATTAGCACCTCAACACAGCCAATTTTATTTTCTTTATGCCACTTTTTACTATATGAATTTACCTTGTGCATTTAGTTATTTGTTTATGGTCTGAGTTTCTCTGACCCTCTAGAATGTAAACTCCGTGAGAGCAAAGACTTTGTCAATCTTGTTCTCAACTGTTTCCTCAGAGCCTAGTTCCTGGCACATATCTAGTGCTCAATATTTGTTAAATGAATGAGTGAGATAAGGATAGAATTTCCTGTAAGCATTTCTGAACCTTGTCATCAAGACCCAGGTTTTTATTTATTTATTTATTTATTTTCTATTTTCTTTTAGCCATGCCACGTGGCTTGCAGGATCCTAGTTCCCTGACCAGGGATCAAACCCGGGTCCCCTGCAGTGGATGCGTGGAGCCTTAACCATTGGACTGCCAGGGAATCCCAAGACCAAGTTTTAGAGGGTGGCTTGGACTATGTTGAAAAGGTGAGGATGGATCAGGGAAGCTATGGGTTATACCATCTTCAATGAAAAGGAGACATCTGCTTTCAGGGAAGGCATTAGTTCGATAGATTCATCCAAGTTAATCCATCCAAAGTCATTTTCCTGCTGTAAAGACTTTATGAGGCAAAGGCAGCACTAAGTCATCGTGGGTATGGAGATAAATTAGAGTCCACTAAGGAGGGAATAGTGAAGGGATGCCCTTGACACGGTGATGCTTTAGGTTGGTTTCAAACCCAATATTAATGGACAAGAGTGCTGTGAAGAGTAGAGGAAACAGCTACATTTTTCAGCATGGACACTACTACATCATTTTATTGGTTAATAATACCTTGTCATGGTTTAGAAGGACCAAGCCAAAACAGAAATTGTGTTTGAGAAAAAAAAGATGGTTATATATAAATATAACTCAGTGCACAAGATAGAGAAAAGTTTAAAGATCTGAATTTGTTTTTTCTTTGTAATGGTATAATACTTGATTCCCCATTCTATTTTCACTTATAAATAACTTGCTCCTTTTCCCATTTCCGTTTTCACTTCAACTTGTTTCAAAGGACTTGTTTCCTATGATTAAAAGATGGTTTAGTGAGGCTCTTGCTACAAAGTAGTCACCACTTGGTCCTGCCTAGTCCATGGTCTCTGTAGACCTCTCCCTACTATCAGTACACCTTTTACCATAGAGCCCAATCCTCTCCTGGCCCTGTGACAGGAAGACTTCCCAGAGCTCCAGTCCCAAGCCCAGGACTCAGCCTCCTGCTGCTTCTGCTACCTACTTGGGGAGCCCTAACCTTGGCCCCCGTCTAAGCACTGACTTATAGCCCTTTACTTGCTCTTGAAGCCATGGCCTCTTAGCCTGTGTGGAACTTGATTTTCTCTGCTTGTTGTCTGGACTTTGCTCTCTGGAGTCTGCGCAGCCCTATAACACAGACTCTTCTGTGCACTGATAGCAATGCTTGTTTGCCTTCAGCTTTTTTCCTAGATTCTCTGAGTCTGTATTATATCCATCTATCAGGCCTCCTTTCCCCCGGTTACCTCAAGTTGGACATCCTGATGCCTGCTGCTCTCCTGGACTACCACCTGTTGTTTGCTTACTGCTCTCTGGCTATCAGGTACTGCCTAGAGGGCTGGAGTTCCTCCCACCCAACACCTGGAGCTGGGGCCTCCCTACCCCAGCTCCACTCAGCCCTCGGTAAATCTGTCCTTCCCTGTGCTGTAGCAGTTCACCTCCCTCCCTGCCTTTCTCTGTCCTGAGAGCAGTGGGTTTATAACCTATTACACTTTATCTTTTAACCAGATATAAATAAAGACAGATAGAAAGTATATGTGTGTATATATATATATATATAAACATATATATAGTTGGTTTTTGTTTTTGTCTGGTTAAAAAATGAAGTGTAATAAGTGCTTGTAATATGTGTATATGTGTATATATGTATATATATGTATATTTATATTACACGTATGTACATGTATAACCCATATCTGACTGTACTTACTACTCCTAAACACCGATTCTACTCAAGAATTCCTTTGGAAAAATAAATAAATAAATAAATAAATAAATAAAAAGAATTCCTTTGGCACTAGTAGTCCAGAAATCCCAGCATCTGGAGCTGAGTAAGATTACCTTGTGAATGATCAGTCAAAGAAAGACAAGGTGTCATGATAAAGATTCAAGCTGAGATAACTGAGGAGATAACAATCCTGGATCGGGAATGCTATGTCATTAACAGCCATACTGTATCAACTGTACATGCTGTACCTGGTTATCCAAATGTATTCCTTGGTGTAGTGTGGTGCTACCAATGTGCATAGGTATACTAGTTTATCCACCACATATGTTGGGGTACCTGTCCCTGTGTGGGACACAAAATTCTAGGGGACAGAAACTGTCTTTTTCTCACTCCATTGTTTCCCTAGGATCTAGCACGCTGCCTGGCACACCAGTAGGTGTTCAATAAATACTGAATGAATGAATGACTAAGTGTACTAGGCATTATAGTAGACTCCTGTCCCCTAAAAGCTTAAAATGTAGTAAAATAAGATGTGTACATAATTCCTTTATTTGATGTTTGTTTCTGAGGCAGGATTTATTGCCCTTAAAATAGCTGCTAATTCATTTTGTTCTCTACTGATAGTTTGCCCTCACTCATTTCTTCTATTTTTATCAACAAAGGCAGGGTTGGTTTCTTGGCTTTTGTTTTTAATATTTTTGAGGCTTAGTGTTAAAGCACTTACCTTGAGGGAATGAGAGTCTAAGAAATGCTGTAATGATAGCACGGAACTATCACTGACTATCACTTTTTTCTTTTTTTTTTGCCACGCCATGAGGCTTCATAACAGAGATGAAACCTGAGACCACGGCAGTGAAAGCCCAGAATCCTAACCACTAGGCCACCAGGGAGCTCCCTATCACTGACTTTAAATTTACCAATTCTTCAACAAACAGTGCTTGAGTTCTGAAGTTCCATGTGCTCTTTAAAAAACAACTTCCTCAGTTCTCTCATGGGGAAACATAATCAAATATCCAATCAGTAATCAGTAGCTGTCAGTGTTTCTTTTAAAATGTAGGTTTTACATTTGGTTTGCTACCCACCTTAAAATCTGTCTTCCTCGCTGTATACCTGAATTATACCAGCTCTCCTAATTGGTCATTCCCTCTTTCAACCGATCTTGCTGAGTTTTTCCAGATTTCACTTAATGAAATGCCACTGTCATCGAAATCTGAGAACCACTGCTGTATGGCAGTGTTCTGTTAGACTGGTCACTCCACTTCCTGCAGAATGGGCCACATTCATTCTCCTTTTAATGCCATTTTCCTGCCTGCAATGCCCAAGTACCACCTCTTGCAGGAAGTCATCTTTCACGGCTCCATCCTAAACCCCTTAGGCTTTTCTCTCTATGGTCTATATCACTGATGTTTTTGCATAGTTTAGCTCTTCCTATGTCTTTCTCCCAAATATAATTTCATACCTTTATTCACTTACATATGAATAGGGGCTATCTAGCCTCCCAGCCTGGGGAAGGACAGTGTAGAGGGTATCAAAATACACAAGGTATCAAAATAGCAGCCCCAGGCTGGAGCCTACCATTGTAGTAGTCAAAATTCTTGCCTCTTAGTTTTCAAGGTCCAATTGGAGGTGGAGGGGTGGTCACATACTTTTCAATGCATCTGCTGTGCTGCTCTGTCCCTCAAGGTCAAAGAGGGTACTCCTGTTCCTCCTTCCTTTCTACCCTCCCCTGCCCCGATTGTTAGCACAGTTGCTGTAGTCACTGCACTGAGCACCTCGGGCGGCTACGTTGCAAGACTCCAAGGGGTGCCATCCTGCTTTTTGTGAAAGATGCTCCCTGGAGTTGTGCCGTGCACGACTTGCACCTGGCCCCACTGAACACCATGAAAGAGCCACTCCAATTGCAGGCAGGGAGCCTAGTCCCTAGCTTGCTTAAAGAACCAGCTTTTTAAAATTATTATTAACATTATATATCTATATGTAACATTATATATTACGTAGATATAGATATAACACTGTATTTTATTATATAACATTATATACCTTTCAGGGCAATTGGGGGAAATGAAAGTGGCAAGATGAATATTTTTTAGAATTAAGTCAATTAGAATCTCATATAAGATGTGTAATTAATCAAGATGTTCATTTATTTGATCAATGTAAATGCTCAATAACAAAACTTATTCTGTTGTTATACTTGCAATAATGCATCATGCTAATCAAATTTTATATATATACTATATTTCATCAAAACTAAGATACCATTAATTATAAGCACTGTTATTTTATGTACAACTAGGAAAGAAAAGCACTGCCAATTAAACTATGTTACATCATTAATTGTAAGACATCTTAATTTCAGAGGTGATACAATGTCAAAAAATGTGCATCTAAGAATTGATGAAATACAGTGTGTATTAATGCATCTAAAAGGCAGAACAACACCATGCAGTCCAGTAGTTTGAAACGTTAGGTTTCTGGGTTTTTGACGTGTAACTTATTTGTTTATTATGCATGATCCTCGAATAGCCACACTATGAATGTTAACCACAAGAGCAGAGACAGTACAGTTCAATTGCATATAGACACGTAAAACAAAAGTGAATGACTTATGATTCAGTCACACAAAGTTTAGAAGAAATACTAGCATCAAGTCACAAGCTTGGATTACATTACAAATAAAAAATTAACTTTTTGACATCTGCTTATACTGAAAACGTGCAATGACAAGAGGAATGGACATGTTTTTATCTTTGGAAAAAGTCAAACTAAACAATCAGAAAAATCTCAGCGGTGCAGTAGAATGACTTTACATTTATCCTGTAAGCTGAACAATAGTGCTTGCTGCTTGTGGGGCCATCAGGAAAAGCCAGCTGTGGATTTCTTTCTAGTACAATTAATTGCTTCCGTTGTATATAAAATCGAAAGAATTGGGTGCTTTAGTGCGGAAAAAGGATATCCTGCTACACTGCTCCTATTTCCTCACAAAAGCTATTATTGAGCCTTTTGCCATTAATTCACATGCATTGGATTATCCTGTGATGAAAGACCAAGTGGCTTTTCATTTTTATAGTCTCTTATCTCCTATTTATTTGGCACCTCTCTGGAGATACCCGCTCTTCTCCCAAGACTGGTTAATTGCTAGGATGTCAGAAGGTAGCTAATGACTGACTTCCTTTTCTGAGACTAATTGTGAGCCCATCTCTGTACGTTTTCTTGGAGTGGCCTTTCTCACTGCTGAGAGATATTCCGAGTTCTGATATTACTTGAAATGACAGAGGCATTTTCAGTGCCAGCTTTCAATCCCTGCCCACCGTTTACTCTGAGACCAGGAAGTGACTCTTTTATAAATCCTCTGTATAGACCTGCACTGTCCAGTATGCAATAGCCACTTGCCATGTGTGGCTATGTAAATTCTGAATCAGTTAAAATGAAATTAAAATTTTAAATTTAGTTTCTCAGTCTCAGCCCACTAAGAGCTCAACAGCCACATGAGGTTAGTGGCTACCATATGGGAAGAGTACAGTGATAGAACATGTCCATTTTCACAGAAGGTTCTATTGGACAGTGTTGCTATAAACTGACCTGCTCTGTTCAGGCCTCCTGAACAGTATCTGAGCCCATCTTCTGAATTGATATTTCTGTGCTCACCATTCAAGACAAGTGGTAGAAAGGCTACTTTCAGGATCATCTCTACAGTTTGTTACTTGACAAGTTTCTCTGAACATGTAGAGCACCAGAAATAGGGGGGTTGCTGTTCAACAGGTATAAGGTTACAGTTATGTAAGATGCGTTCTTACCACAATAAAATAAATAGATATATATGTATATTTCTTAACGGTAGAAAACTGACCAAAATGTTAATAGTGTTTGTGGCATCTCCAGGTAGTGGGACCATGATTACTTTTTTTTTCTTCCTATTTATATGTGTTTTGGGGGGGTTTTATTCAATAAGCACATATTCCTTTCTTAATTAGTAAAAATCACATTTAAGATACTTAAACCCATTCATTTTTTTTGTCACCAGTTTCAAACTAAGGTGGTTTTATCCAGCCCCTGCCTTTAAAGAGAGGAAGTAGTCATTTTGAGCAACTGTTTCTTTAAAAATTAAACTCAGCCAACAGCTTTTAGTTGCGAGATCTGTATTCCCTTCTATCCTAGCATGAAAAGCATCAGAGAACCTGTCCTAGAATCCTGCCAAATAGAATCACAGAACATCCATCTGGAAGAGATGGTTCATGATCACTAGCAATTGTCTCACCCAGGCATTTCTTGGGCATTTTGCCAGGATCCATGCATTTCTAGACTATAGTTCAGAGTCTCAGAATCAAGGCCCAACAGGTTAAGGAGGCTCATGGAGCTGAGGAGGGCTCTATTTTTACCACCGAAAAGAGAACCATAAAAAAGAAATCCTTGTTTCCTAAAAGTTCAGGCATGATCATACAGGTTTAATTAGGAACAGCAAGCTGTTTACAGCAAATTATAAACTGTATAAAGCAGACCTCAGTGAACACTCGCAAAGGATGTCCCATGAACCCTTACTTCTCCAAGTCCAGATTCAGCAGATCTGGCTTGGTGAGGTAGGGTGCCGCAATGCCAGCCAAAGGAGTATCCCAAAAGTCCCCTTCCAGAACTTCCCATGACCAAAGGAGAGGGTCAAGAGATCATGGAAAACCTCTGTTTTTCTTTCCTTTTGTCCTTGAAACTTGAAGCCAATCCACAATTTCCTTGACTGCTACTGCACCCGCCAAGTAGAGAGACACTTCAGATACAAGCTAAGCAACATTAAATGGTGGGAAGAACACCAACTTTGGAGTCAAAATTCTGGCTGAACTTCCTAATTTTTGACCTTGGGCAGTTTGTCACCCTCTCTGAATCCCAGTTTCTTCATCTATAAAATGAGGATAAATAATACCAATCTAATGAGGCAGATGTGAGAATTAACTGAGAGTATTTGGAAAACAGTTGGCACAGAATCCACACTCAATTAATTTCACTTACCTTTCCTTTTCGTTCTAGGAAGTGATTGGTCCATTGGTGTTCTATTGAAGGGGAAGGAAAACAAACTGTAAAACTCTTAATGAGCCTTACTCCAAACACAGCCCAGTGCAGTTCAGTAATTAGTATATGAGTTTTGCTTCAGCTTGGGGTGGGCTCCAGTTCTTCGTTCCAGCCCTGGCTCAGGAATTTCCTTCTCTAGAAAGCCTTTGCTGCCCACTCCCAAGCTGATTAAGTGTCCCTCCCGAGTAGTCCCGTGGCACCCCAAGCTTGTTTCTGTCCTATCATTTACCTTGCATTCTACTTCTCAAACCAGGGTACCCAGCATTGGGCATGGAGTGTGGGATGTTATAAGGCATCTTCTCCACAGCATCAATTTTATCTAATAATAAATAAAACAAAGGGCATATATATATATATTTTTTAAAGGCAAAATATTAGATTACATAAGAAATTTCAGGGAATTCCCTGGTGGTCCAGTGGTTAGGACTCTGTGCTTCCACTGCAAGGGGCACAGGTTGGATCCCTGGTTGGGGAACAAAGATCCCGCAAGCTGTGCAGTGCGGCCGGAAAAAAAAAAAAAATTCACAATTGTAGAGGGTTCCTAGAAGACATATGTTCATTGTCCTTTGCTTTTAGATCTGCTTTTCAGAGAAGTCGGAGAAACATTTATTGCCATATGATAGTGAAATCACACGGTAACTAGTCTGTTTCTTCCAGCAGACCGTGAGCTCTGTTAGGGCAGGGATTGTGCCTTATTTGCCTCTGAATCACAAAATTTAGCTACTTAGCATGAGGCCTGGCTCAGAGTAGAGGCTCCATGCAAGTTTATGGAGCTGAACCCAACTCTCTGTCTTCCTCCAGTACTTTGGGGAAACTATAGTATTTCCACCAAGGAGAGGAACTTTGAAATTGTTTAACTGACAGGACTTCACATCGAGTGCCTGTTAGATCACAATCTTAGCTGTACTTTTGGGAAAGGTATTAAACTATCTGACCTTTGTCTTCCCAGCCTGGTAGGGTTGTGAAGACTCAATGAGAAAAGATTCACAAAGTGAATTGCGCTTGGCACATAGAAGGTGCATGGAAAAAAGCTTCTTTACTTTTCTTTAAAGTCACATTCTAGTCATTAATCTACAAGCTAAGAGATGATTCTGGTCATTTCAGTCATTCCAAGCAACCTAAAATGGACATGGTACCCACGGCTCAAGTCTCAGCCACTGCCTGGAGCTGCTTCTGCAGCACCCTGGTCCTTCCTCCTAAACCTCCAACCTAATATTACCATACCATCCAACGGCTTCCTTACTGTCTTGGTGACCTTCCCATTACACCTGGGCTTATAAGATAGAGATAATTCAACTAGAAGGTGGAGAAAGATAACCACCTGTTAGGAGTGTGAGCTGCAGAGTCAGGACCCATTTCAAGTCTTGCTTCACTCAGTAATCTGATTTGCTCTCCCAACTCTGAGGCATGTCTTGATCCTGGTTCTGGAGACAGAACCTGGTCCCGGACAAATGTTGCCAATCCCTAACTTAGAGCATGAGCCAGGGAATCGGGATCCCCAAATGGCTGTGTCCTTCGTTCTGTTGGCCTGGGTCTGGAGTATATTTACTGGGAAACTAATGAAGCTTAAGTTTCAGGGTCCCGCACTTTCAAAGGCCCCTCTTTATGCTGAGAGTTCCTTGAAATGTTCTAGGTTGAGAGGGGAAGTCAGGTTCCAATCGGAGCATTCCTATGTAAGCTTTTCTGATAAGTTTGCCTAAGAGATTTTAGAAGAAAGACACAGAGAGCCATGATTCCAGGAATTTGTTGTGATTCTTTCTTGTCCTTCTAAATAAATACTCAGTTTTGTAGTTAATTTTGTGTTTGAAATTTTATATTCTTTTTCTTAAAGATGGCTCCACAAAACCTGTGCCTACCTTTCTCCAATATCTCCCTACCCTACAGCTCACCAGAAAGTCACAAGTATGAGAGGAGGGTCCGCAGGGGTCTCTGTAGTGATGACTCCATGCGAGGTAGACTCACCCTCACTACCTGCGTTCCATCTTCCCCTACAGGCACATGCTGGGCACCTTGTACCAACTTCCTTCCACAAATGCTAGGACCCTTTAGCATTCCCAAGTACTTCATTAGAAGTAAAAGAGAAAACCTCTGTTAGCTGACTTCTCCCCTGAATCTAAAAACTATTTTGAAATAGTCTCTTTATACCTATTTTTATGCATCAGTAGACTTTGAACTAGAGAGAGGTAAGGGGATAACTGACTTGCAAATGGAAAGGTAGTCTGTAAGAACTTTTGCTTTTTTTTTACATTAAAAATTTTTTTGAATTGAAGTATAGTTGATTTGCAGTGTTACAGGTGTAGAGCAAAGTGATTCAGTTATATGTATTTATATTCTTTTTCAGATTCTTTTCCATTATAGATTATTACAAGATATTGAATATAGTTCCCTGTACTATATAGTAGGTCCTTGAAGAATTTTCTTAATAAGATGTTTTGTGTTTTTTTAATAGAATTAGTTCATGAAAAAAGGAACACAGATCCCAGCTAAGCGATAACAAGGATGGCATCCTTTTGTCATTTCGGTTCTAAATCTCTCCAATCTAATGCCTAACTGTAGATGGAGCCCTCATGATCATTATTACTCAGATAACCTTTAAAATATATTTTAGAGAGGTTTAAGTAGGATCAAACAGTGAAGTTCATAGTTTAAAAAATACACTGTTTTAAAAAGAAGGCAAATCTCAGAACAGTATCTATGGTATGATTCCAATTAAGTAAACACAAAGTGTGTGTGCAGTTTGTGTGAGTGTATATACAAGAATAGGTCTGTGTTTCCCAGATTTCAGAAAACAACACTGTGCTGTATCCACACAGAACTAATGTTTCCCAGACTTTAGACAACTGCATAACACCGTTTTTTTTTTTCTTGGCCGTGCGTCGCGGCTTGCGGGATTTGAGGGATCTGCGGGATCTTAATTCCCCCACCAGGGATCAAACTTGGTCCCCCTGTAGTGGAAGCACAGAGTCCTAACCACTGGACTGCCAGGGAATTCCCTGCATACAACCTTTGCCCGTATTCATCCAGAACTGCTTGATGAACAGCTTTGACATTTTTTTTCAAAAGTCTTATAGGAAAAATAAAATGTATTCTTCTACCAAAAGTGAAGTCCTTCACTTACAGTCAAATATTTATTTCATCTCTTTGCAACTGGCAGGCATTAGAAGGCATCATCTGGCCTGCCTTACCACAGGCTCCAAGGACCTCTGTGCTCTCTCCCTCCTCTCCTGCTGCCCTCTCCTCACCTCTGCTCTCAAGCCCCGTGCCTTCACTGTGCCCAAACTGTACCCTGAAAGCCTCCACATTTCTCTTACCCTCCACTTCAAATTTTGGTGTGGTTGGTTTCTTCTCAACATTCAGACCTCAGCCCAAATGTCACCTCCTCAGCAGGGTCTTCACTGACTGACCACCCGACCGAAAGTAGCTTACTCCAGCCCCCAACACACCGCTCCGTAGCACTCACTAACTTACAGTGTATTGATTATATACTACTTGTTTATTGCTTGTCTCTTCCCTTTAGAGGGTAAGCTTTATGAAAGCAGGAACCTTGTCTGTATTGTCATCTTCTATCCCTACAACAAAGCCTAGCCATTTAGTGAGTGTTTGTGGAATGAAAAGTTATACTTCTGTAATATTATTCAATGCTAAAAAGAAATGAGCTATCAAGCCATGGAAAAATATGGAGGAGAATGAAATGTATATTGCTAAGTCAAAGAAGCCAATCTGAAAAGGCTACATACTGTAGGATTCCTACTATATGACATTTTGGAAAAGGAAAAACTATGGAGACAGTAAAAAGATCTGTGGTTGTCAGGGGTTAAGGTGGAGGGAGAGATGAGCAAATGGAGCACAGTGAATTCTCAAGCAACTTTATATGATATTATAATGGTGGATACATGCCATAATACATTTGTTCAAATCTACAGAATGTGCAACACCAAGAGTGAACCCTAATATAAACTACTGACTCTGAGTGATAAGATGTGTCAATGTAGGTTCACTGATTATAACAAATGCATCACTCTGGTGGGGGATGTTAATAATGCAGAAAGCCGTGCGTGTGGGGGGGCAGGGGGTATATGGGAAATCTGTTTACCTTCTGCTCAGTTTTGCTATGAACCTAAAACTGCTCTCAAAATAAAGTCTATTAAAAAAAATGGTATATTGCCCAAGCTGTTGATGGTTTAACTAAGTGTGTAAGTGGAACATTGAGAAAGATTATTTGACATTAGGATTATCCTGGGAAAGTCAGAGCTCAGGAAAGCCTAAACCAAAACTTTAGGCAACGTTTCCCAAATTGGAGTTCCATACTCTGTTCTCAAATAAGTTAAACAGGTTTCTTTATCGAGGGACTCAGTACCCACACAGCTCCCATGTGTGCTGTGAATCTCTAGGGTGAATAGCATATGCAGCTATTTCCTAACATTTGATCCAGAACCCATTCTTCATGCCATGTTATCATTCACGAGCTTAAGTCCAGCTGAATGCCAGTGCCACTGGGCAGAGCCACTTTAAACAGTCAAAATATTTCTCCTCAGAACTAACCCCAAATAATTTAGTCATTTACCTAAATTATTAGATACATAATTTGGCTGATTCCATTCCATGAGAACAATGTTTTCTGTCTATTTTATTCACTATCACGTTCTTAGTGTCCAGAGCAGTGCCTGGCACACATTCAGTGTTCAATAAATATTTGTTGAAAGAATGAATGAATAAGCAAATGAATAAACATTTTTATTATTTAAGCTTCAGGTGTACAGCATTATGATTCAACATCTGTACACACTACAAAGTGATCAATATCACAAGTCTAGTTGCCATCCATCACCATACAGTTGACCCCCTTCACTCCTTTCACCCAGCCCCCCAATCCCCTTCCCCTCTGGTAACCACTTATCTGTTCTCTGTGTCTATGAGTTTATTTTCTTTGTTCATTTTTTTTTTTATATTCCACATATGAGTGAAATCATATGGTATTTGTCTTTCTCTGTCTAGCTTATTTCACTTAGCATATATCTTCAAGTTCCATCTATGCTGTTACAAATTGCAGGATTTCATTCTTTTTTACGGCTGAGAGTATTCCATTGTGTGTGTGTGTATATACAAACACACACATATATATGTGCATATATATCACATCTTCTTTATCCATTCATCCATTGATGGCCACTTGGGACACTTAGATTGTTTCTATATTTTGGCTATTATAAATAATGCTGCTCTGGCACTATTTACAATAGCCAAGACACAGAAATAACCTAAATGTCCATTGACAAATGAATGGATAAAGAAGATACGGTGTGTATATATATGTATGTATATATATATATATACACACACACACAGTGGAATATTACTCAGCCATAGAAAAGAATGAAATAATGCCGTTTTCAGCAACATGGATGGACCTACAGATTATCATACTAAGTGAAGTAAGTCAGAAAGAGAAAGACAAACACTGTATGATATCACTTATATGTGGAATCTAAAATGCAACACAAATGAACATATCTACGAAACAGACAGACTCACAGATATAACGAACAGACTTGTGGTTGCCAAGGGGCGGGGAGGGAAGGATTGGGAGTTTGGGATTAGCAGATGCAAACTATTGTGTATAGGATGGATAAAAAACAAGGTCCTACCGTATAGCATAGGGAACGATATTCAATATCCTGTGATAAACCATAATGGAAAAGAATATGAAAAAGAACATATATCTATGTGTGTGTGTGTGTGTGTGTGTGTGTGTGTGTGTGTGTGTGTGTGTGTGTATATATAAAATAACTGAATCACTTTGCTATACACCAGAAACATAACATTGTAAATCAACTGCACTTCAATAAAATTTTTTTAAAAAGCTGCAGTAGGGGCTTCCCTGGTGGCACAGTGGTTAAGAATCCGCCTGCCAATGCAGGGGACACGGGTTCAATCCCTGGTCCAGGAAGATCCCACATACTGCGAAGCAACTAAGCCCATGCGCCACAACTACTGAGCCTATGCTCTAGAGCCCACGAGCCACAACTACTGAGCCTGCGTGCCACAATTACTGAAGCCTGCGTGCCTAGAGCCCGTGCTCCACAACGAGAAGCCACCACAATGAGAAGCCCACGCACCGCAACAAAGAGGAGCCCCCCTCGCCGCAGCTAGAGAAAGCCCGCGAACAGTAACAAAGACACAATGCAGTCAAAAATAAATTAAAAAAAAAAAAAGCTGCAGTAATGAAAAAAAATAATGCTGCTGTGAACATAGGTGTGCATATATCTTTTTGAATTAGTTGTGTTCTTTGGATACATACCCAGAAGTAGAATAGCTGGTTCATATGGTGGTTCTATTTTTAATTTTTTGAGGAATCTCCATACTGTTTTCCACAGTGGCTGCACCAATTTACAGTCCTACCAATGGTGTACACAGGTTTCCTTTTTTCCACATTCTTGCCAGCATGTTATTTCCTGTCTTTCCCATGATGGCCATTCTCACAAGTGTGAGGTGATACCTCATTGTGGTTTTGAGTTGTATTTTCTTAATAATTAGTGATGAATATCTTTTCATGTGTCTGTTGGCCAGCCGTATGTCTTCTTTGGAAAAATATCTATTCAGATCCTCTGCCCATTTTTAAAATGGGTTGTCTGGCTTCTTATTGTTGAGTTGCATGAGTTCTTTATGCATTTTGGATATTAACCCCTTATGGGACATACAATTTGCCAGGTATGGCTTTTATTATGTTGAGGTATCTTCCCTCTATACCCACTTTGTTGACAATTTTTCTTATAAATGGATGTTGAATTTTGTCAGATGCTTTTGCTGCATCTATTGAGAGGATCACATGATTTTTAGCCTTCCTTTTGTCAATGGATTTATCATGTTGATTGATTTGTGGATGTTGTAACATCCTTGTATCCCTCAAATAAATCCCACTTGATTGTGGTGTATGATCCTTTTAATGTGTTGTTGGATTTGTTTTGCTAATATTTTGTTGAGGATTTTTGCATCTATGTTCATCAAAGATATTGGCCTATAGTTTTCTTTTTCTGTGGTGTCCTTGTCTAGTTTTGGTACCAGGGTAATGCTGGCTTTGTAAAGTATTGAACAAGCAATTTTTATTTGGTCCACAGTTCCTCGGTGAAGAGGGCAGAAATTTTGGTACCAGGTAATTATGCCAAATTCTGATTCACATGGCTCATACTTCTGGGATATTTGTGGAATATTTATTCTTGCTGCTGGTTTTCCCAATGTACTTTTTCTGAATGGACAAGTTGAAGGCATTAAGAAAATGAAGCAGGAGTGAGGAGTTCTGAGCCCACTCTATTGGCGATAATAACAAGGAACATTTGCATTGCAATTTTCTTCCAAAAGTTATTACATTTGGTTCTCAAAACAAAATGCAGGTGTTATTACCTTCATTTTCAGGTAGATATGCAGGCTTAGAGAGACTCTTCTGATATCATTCAGGTGGTATTAGATCAGCCTTGATCTAGGCTTGATAAGACACTGG
The DNA here is from genome assembly GCF_949774975.1 of Lagenorhynchus albirostris. Classification (NCBI taxonomy): domain Eukaryota; kingdom Metazoa; phylum Chordata; class Mammalia; order Artiodactyla; family Delphinidae; genus Lagenorhynchus; species Lagenorhynchus albirostris. The sequence goes on along the minus strand of NC_083110.1, from coordinate 36,136,101 downwards.
TCTTATCATGTCAAAGTCTATGTTTATTTCATGGCACCTGGCTGCCTCCCTGCTGGTTGTGTATATGCCGGGAAGCCACTTCCCCTTTCTGGGCCTCGGTTCATACATCTGGAAAATGCCCAAGTGATCTCTTAGGTTCCAACTTTAAGTTCTGTGACAATGAGCCTTTTTTTCTCCATCATCTCTGTGAAAAATTGCTATAGCTTTACAAAGTACTAAAATAAAAAGATTTTATTTCTCTTTGAAAATCTGGTTCGGGTACTAAAAAATCAAATAAATTATGAAAAATATCCCTTTCTTTTAAAGTAATGCCTAGAAATAGAATACCTTGAAAAAGAATGAATTGGTTGTGTTAAACACAGTACCCTCCGAGGGTCTTCATTATTTTAAAAAAATGCCGTGAGAGGATTTTACTCTAGCTTATTTCAAGACAAAAGATATGGAAGAAAATATAGCAACTTTTCTAGAAATCAAGTCATTTAGAACAGAAAAAAAAAAACAAACTGAACTATCTAAATAAATCTAAAGTAGCTAAATAAATAAATCTTTCCAAAGGAAAAGGCCAAGCCTGGTCTTCAGGTTATTATTTACTTGGTAAATTCATTTTGTATGCAAAACATTTGTATTATCCGCATATCCTTGTCTGTTTAAACAAGACGATTAAACTGCTGTTGGGCCACATAGCCAAAAGAGCAAGTGAGTTATATGTTTCTTCTCCTTAGGGCATTTTGTTTTGTCTCAAACTTTTATTTGCAGCCATATAGAAATAACCTACTTTTGGTTGTCACATGAAGAAACTTTACACAGAAAAATCTGTATTTGCACATCCGTTTTAGGGTTTTATTTTGCTAAAAAGAATTCACACAGGCCAAAAAAAAAAAACATGCAAAATATTTTTGCGCACACTTCTAACACACTATATTCCACTTCTGAAATGTTAAAAATTTAAAAAAATATCCCAAAGCAAGAGTACTTCGGTTGAAAAGTTAACATTATAAAAGCTAGATTCCTAACACAAACACTGCAGACATAAGTCACTCAGTTGCAAAAAGTTAATGTTTATAAATGTTAAATAAATGTCAACAATGAGGAGACAAGAACTGTAGATCCAAAGTGTACTCCCCACCATGAACTATTAAAAATTGTGTTTGGTGTTGTAGGACATCCACGATGTTAACTTGAAATAGACACAACCTTAACCCAACGCTACGCCAAACTTACAAACATCGAGGGAACCATATTCAGAACTACCTCCTTTTCCTGCTACCTTTAAAATGTTTGTTGCCGTTGTTGTTGATTTTGTGTTTTGGTAAATAAAAGAGTCCCTCAGAATCTACACTAGCTCTGAAATGCAGAAAAAACGATTCAATAAATGACTATGACGAAGTTCTCCTTTGAGATTTTACTTTTCTTTTCCATGATCATACACGTTTTAACGGGCACACTTGTGTGTGTGTGTGTGTGTAAGATCTTTTAAACGATATTTTTGGAAACAACTCTAGGGAAATTTTTTCCCTTTCCTTGAGACCAGTCCCTGATAATTTAAAAGCTGTGGGGTTTTTTTTTGTTATTTTTGTTTTTTAAGAGAAAACCTGACTAGAGCCTTTCTGTACAGTCAGCAACCTCCTTGTTCCTGTGTATTTGAACTTTCCAAAAATAAAAGAATGCTTGTTTGCAACTCTTGAAAAATCTCCAGGCACTCCCTGCAGATTTTACCCTGCCTGGTGCTTTATATTGACTTTTTCCCTGCACCAGAAGTAAAGAAGGGTCCTGTGGTAGGAGCACGCTTATGTCCCTCCTGGTGCTCCCTGGGGGATGTTGGTGACTTCACCCTTGGGAAAAAAACCTCGGGCCTTTTGTTAGAGACACATCTAGCTGCTTCCTTCTCCCTCAGGTAGAAAGGCAGTCCCCTGGAAGCCTCAGTTCTCAGAAGAAAAAGTATTCTAATGCATTCTCATAAAACATTTCAAACATGCAAAGAGAAAATCCAAAACAGGAGTGAGGAGAGAGTAGCAGTGATTTGGAAGAGAGCCTAAATATTGTGCTCAAGGGAGAAACATCCACTCAAACCACCTGCTTCAAGGCCATGTTCAATGAGCATAATAACAGCGCTTCCTAAAAGGGAAAGAGACTATACCACTTCCAACCTCAAAAACTAAGCTTCTCTCTTTATCACCAAACAGCTTTAAAATGCTTGCTTAACTCAAACTATCACTAATACTTTAAGGAAGTTTGAAGACCCAAGTCTATTTCAATAAATGCTTAAATAATTGCTAGATCAACTCAGCTCATACTTTTTCAAAATATTGGCCAAAATGGCAAACGTGTATATATCATATATCATCTTTCCCTTCCAGCAGTCAACACAATTGTATATAATCAGTGTACTGCGTTTAAAGGAAAATACGAGAAGGATGGAGCAGCTCTGAAGTGGGAGGTCCTGCCAGCTCGTGCGTTCTTACTGAGGTTGGCAGAAAGGAAGCTTCCTCTTCCCCACCCAGAGTTTGGGCATGTTCTCAGCCTCTTCTGCCATCCTGCTTCAGACACTGTCTCTCTCTTCTTTTCCACAGGTCACTAAGCCTGTTGGGGGGAGGGGTGCTGAGGAAGACTTCAGCAGTGAGCAGTCATAGTATTGGGAATGAAACACATGCACAAGACTAGACGTTCATGCTAATGAACCTCGTAAAGCCAAACAGAGGCCAAACACAGCCCAGAGTCGTTTTAAAATCTCCTATCACAAACAGCAAAGCAAAACTGGAAAAACCCAATTCCACCTTCCCACCACAACTCAAAAAGAAGCTAAGCTTTCTGCGGACATTGGATGTTTCAGACTGAAAGAGGGTAGCTGAAGAGCCCTTCTTTCTTCAGCTGTCTGTGGTGGGAGCCCGACCCTTTCCTGAAGCCCTGTCGATTGCCCAGAGGCTCCCAGAAGACATCCCTCTGAGGTCTGGGCTCCCTTGAGAATGTTCAAGCCTGTGCAAGGTCTGAAGTCTGATGCGCAGAGGTAGCTCTGTGACGCGAGTAATGGAATAACACTTCCTTTTTTGGTGAGGAAAGCCCAATCGGTCTTAGCTAACAAGCGCTCAGCTATGGCTCTAAAAATACCCTGCAGCGAGGGCTGTTTGGCACTTCATTTTGTTTGCTGGAGGAGCTCTAAAGAACTCCGCAGAATGCTTCAGATTCTCCATGACTGCTCTGAGCTCTGTCCCTGCTCTGGTGACCTCAGGGAAGTGTATCGCGTGGGGAAAGTTACTTTTTCTTTTTCACTTTTGAGTTCTTGGAATTCTGTCCTCAGTGTTTGGAGTACAATTCCAGTCTTGGATTAATTACTAGCTTGGTTCAGGAATCTTCATTTGGCTTCTAGTCTGAACTATGCAAATACACAATCTGTGTGCAGAAGAAAGGACTAAAATTATACTTCAAAAGGGCTCAGTCACTTCCTGTCTTCTCCCTTTTCCCCCCCAAAAAGAAACATCAGCCTCCTTGAATCCTTCGTTGCCAGCAGACACCCTGGGCTCCCTACACGTTGATGGCGTGTGCATGCTTCTTGCACAAGGGTTTGTCCTTCTTGGAGTAGAATGGCTGCCCCTCCAGGTTCACGTGGCAGACCTGGGACAGAGAACAGATAGGCATGAGACAGCCCATGAGGCAGGGGGACACAAACAAAAGATTTCAGCCACCCCTTTAAGACAAAGTGCTGTCACAGGCAGATGGGAGAAAAGGCAACAGCCTGCTTCTCCCTACCACAAGTGCTTGACAGCTAAAGCAGTGTAGATGCGTTGAGCTATCTAAAAATCAAGATTTCCAAAAAGGAACATGGAATAAACTCAAGTTAAATTAAATTTAATTAATGGAATACGGAACATATACACAATAAGGTGATCAACTGATGCTATCCAAAATATATAAGGAACCAATACAAATTCGTAAGTCAATATCCACAGAAGTGGTTAACACCTAAAGAAATATAAAATGTCAGAAAAATGATCCTCACTAATAATTAAAGGAAAAAGTAATTAAAACCTCCATGAGATATCACTAGACACCTGTTAATCTAGCAAAATAAATAAAACAAAAAGCCTCAATAGCTTGTCACCTTTAACCTTATATGACTGGAGCCAGAAAATGAAAAAAAAAAGTAATCAGTCAAAAGTCAGCAATGCCAAAAGGGGATCAGGCCGATCAGGCCTACTTGTCACTGCTAGGGACACATGAATCAGCACGGCCTTCTGCAGGGGATGTGGCAACACTGAAGAGAAGCCATGAAGATGTGCCTGCCCTGTACCCCAGTAACACCACTCTGGAGAATTTCATCTTGCAGCAACTATTGCACAGAACAGGAAAGCAACATATGCTCAACTACAAACTGAAAAACTACTAATATTTCTCTCAATGGGGAGATGATTAAGTTAATTTTTAAGGTGCATTTTTCCAATGACAGGCCACCACGAAAAAATAAATCAAATATGGCAAAGTGTATGCAGGAAAACACTGACTGAAAAAAAAAAGAGGCAAAATTATATATCCCCATGATGACAACATATGAGTGCAGTCTGAAGATGCTGACAAAACAAAAAGAAGGGAGATCAGTAATATTTGTTGAGACTACTGCGGGTCGAGTATGATGCCAGACACTCTGTATACATGGTCTCATTTTTTTTTTTTAATCTTATTTTATTTTTGACTGTGTTGGGTCTTTGTTGCTGCATGCAGGCTTTCTCGAGTTGCAGTGAGCAGGGGCTACTCTTCGTTGTGGTGCACGGGCTTCTCATTGCGGTGGCTTCTTTTTGTTGCAGAGCACAGGCTCTAGGTGCACGAGCTTCTGTAGTTGTAGCATGCGGGCTCAGAAGTTGTGGCAAGTGGGCTCTATAGCACAGGCTCAGTAGTTGTGGCACACAGGTCCAGTCACCCCGCAGCATGTGGGACCTTCCCAGACCAGGGATCGAACCTGTGTCCCTTGCATTGGCAGGCAGATTCTTAACCACTGCACCGCCAGGGAGGTCCCTACATGGTCTCATTTAATTCCCACAAAAACTTTATGGAATAGGTATGACTGTTCCCCATTTCACAATTGAAAGCTGAGGCTCAAAGAGCCCAAGTGTCTTGCTCAAGTCACAGACCTAGAAACTTGTAGAACCTGGGCATCCATATTCAGGTCTGCGAGACTCCAGTTCTAAGCTCATTCTCCCCACATCTCATAGCAGAGAGGGGCTATGTTTACTTGAAATTGTTCTGGGTTTACGGACTTGTATCGAGGTAGTTCACTAAGCTTGCTGGACTACCAGTATGAGGTCTGGTCCTGGGTGGGCAATCTGCCAGTTGCCAGTCAGCTGGGAAGTCACATAGGCTGGGACAGGCCCTAGCCTCAGAGAGGGCACTGAAGATCTCTAGTGGGGAGCAGAATTGGGGACCACATCCAGGACACTGACATGAGAGGAAGTGCAGGTGGAATTCCCAGGTAGAGGTAAGCATGAGGATACAGAAATCACCCTTCCGAGATGAGCTTGGGCCACTGAGCACGTGTCTGCTCCAAGAAAGCTGGAAAGAAAAGTGGCATCATGGTGGTCCCAAGTGTGAGGCCCTGATGGCCCAGTTGAGGACGTTATACCTGAGATCACACAGGGCTGCCAATGGGCTCTGGAAGCCAATGACCTGAGAAAGTGTCTCAAAACATCCCAGGTAGATGCAGTGATATTGAGTGTAACCAGGCTCCTGTGGTGGCCTCAAGCTGTGGTGACAACTTGGAGACAAGTCTAAGATGGTGGCACCCAAGATCCAACTGGTGAGGATGGGTTTTGGGAGAGACAGGAAGGCAGCTCTGGAATGAGTTGGCAAGGAGCTGCTGGTCAACAGCCGGGGCTCTGGCTAGGAGACCCTGCCTGGTCTGAGACAGTGCTGGTTGCTTGTGAAAACTCTGGATGAGTCAGGCTGGAGAGGGTGTTGGGAGACTGAGGACCAAGGAGTGAGGAAAGGCCAGAGCCTCAGAGGTGGCTCACTGATAAGATGAGACTGAGGGAAAGAACTGTCATAGAGAGGTCGTACTCAGTGCCTTGGGCCAGGAGCCTGCAGGTGGGATGCAATGGGGCTCCATGGTGGAGGAGGCCTCCAACCTACCCATCACAGCCGCACAGCAGGGATGGTCCAACCCCCAGGCTCTGTGGTCAAGTGGCAGCAGGGCCTGGCTGGGAAGGAGTGGTGGCCATAGAGTGCTGACGACAGAGTGGAAGGCGATGAAATAGACCAGCTGCAGAGGCCCCTCGACTGCCCACAAAAGTTACACCACATCACATCCCTTCCTGGTACCCACACCAACTAGATACCAACTAGACTTAAAGGAGAAGAAGGGCCAGTAAGACATGTTTCCCCAACTAAGGTAGGACTCACATCCTTTCCATTAGGACTCAAGTGCCAAAGCCAGACAGGAGGTAAACCCTCACCCTGACCCGCACTGTCCTTCTCAGCCTTCATTTTATGTGCTTGGGACTTTAGAGATGTTGTCTTGTTCTGTTCATTAATTGCTCATACATGTCAGCTATGTTTTCCTTTCAAGATTCTAAATTCCTTGAAGGTAGAGACTTGTTCTGGGAGACTTTTGTCTGAAGTATGTGCTCCCCTGAGATCTAACTGATGGGAAAACAGCATGTCAGCCGCAAGAGCTAGTCCTGATCTTCCTTTCTTACTAGTTTTTTTTTTTTTTAAGTTACAGGAAAATATATGCTCATTAAAAGTGATTTGGAAATACAAAGTGATGGAAAAAGGACCAAAGAAAACAAAACCCTGAAAGTTTTCCAATCAAAATATTGCTTTCCAAAAATTAAACCATATTCCACTTTGATATAGCTGCATGGGGCAGTGAGTACTACGCAGGGCTAGTTTGGGGGAAGGCGTAACGATTCTCTGTGCTGATTCTCCAGAGGACGGGATCTGACTGGTTTCTTTGGGCAGACCCTCTGGGCAGTGCTGTGGGTCTTTCACACCTGACTGGAACTTATCTGTAATCTCAGCCTGAACAACCCCAGGCTTTACCGCTTCTTCTTGTCTCTCTCTGGGACTTGTGCCATCATGACTCAGCCAAACACGGCAAGCTTGAGGGAGCAGACCCATGCTCACCTTTGCATGATTCCCTCTCCATGTGACACAGACCTCTCATCAGCCTGCCTTTGGAGAGCAGGCCTTCTACGCCTCTGTCTTCCCTGGACCTCCTCCAAGTCTCTTAGATCTTTCTAGAAGCTGGGTAACCAGATTTGCAGGCAGCATCTTAGGATCAGACAAGCCATGGCTTGAGGGTAAGGGTCAGAAAGCCCTGTACGGTGCCTCGCTGAGCTGTGGCTCTTCAGGGGACAACCCCAAAGCCGGTATATTTATATTGTTGTCCCTTTTTGGAGGGGAGGTCCTGATATAGTTTAAGGACCCTAAAAGGCAATTAGAGAATCTGTTCAAAGGGCTGGAAAAAGTGTTATGGATTGAACTGTGCCGCCCTAAATTCACATGTTAAAGTCCCAACCCCGAGTACCTCCAGCCTATCCAGCACAGGGACATAGCAGTGACCTTATTTGGAAATAGGGTCTTTGCAGACTAAATTAAAACTGAGGTTAAGATGACATCATATGGAGTACGGTGGGCCCTTAATCCAATATGACTAGTGTCCTTATAAGAAGGGAAGAGACACAGAGACAGACACCTGCACAGAGGAGAGTGTCATGTGAAGACACAGACACACAGAGGGAAGGCAGCCTTGTGACAATGGAGGCAGAGATTGCAGTTATGCAGCTACAATTCAAGAAACACCAAGCATGGCTGGCAACCACCAGCAGCTAGGAGAGAGAGCAGGTCCCTGCTGACATCTTGAATTTGGACTTCTAGCCCCCAGAACTGTGAGAGAGTAAGCGTCTGTTGTTTAAGCTATTCAATTGTGGTACTTTGTCACGGCAGCCCTAGCAAACTAATATATGGAGTGAATACAATGCACCCCACAGATGGGAGGGGATATAGAAATGAAGTATAAAAGCTGAAGTGAATTGCAGTAAACATTATGACTATGGTTGTCCTATGTCATAAATCTATAATAATTGTTCAAGTTTAAACTATGTAGACCTTTCACACGTTCCCAAAATTTACCTTGAGCAACTCTGGTAAAAAAAAAAAAAAAAGCAGTAGTAGTACATTGATTTTCCCAAATAAAGTTTAGTCAATTATAGATTCACATTACGGGGCTTTATCAGGGACGACTGTTTTCTAATTCTAATGCAGACTCTAAATGTCGGCAGGCTCATTGCCCTGTCCCTTCCCCAGCCCAAAGCCCTTGGAAGGAAAACGTCAATCTCACGGTAAAAATGACCTGGCTGTTCAGCAGAAATAAACTGCACATGGTTAATACTTAATCTAGGGCTTATCTCCTGGCAACTATATATCGAGAATAGGACCATTTAGGAAAATGCAATGATACTCAGCCCTTCTAAAGGTTCAGTCAAAAGAAAACTTATCTCAGCTTTTCATAGGATTAGTCAATAAGCTCCAATCTAGTGTTCATGGTGAAAATTTAGGGGAAAACCGTTGAATCACATCATCATATCTTAAATGACCTATAACCATGGGAAGCCACCTGCCCCTATTAAATCCCAACATCATTCACTCCTCCCACCTATTGAGAGCATCACTGCTGAGGAAAGCTGCTAGTTTGCCAGATCCTAAGACACTCTTCTGTCCTTAATGAAGTGGAGAGTAACAAAGCCATATTGGTTAATAAATCATTATTAGTAATAAAACTTTGCTCAGCTGTGACATATCGAGGCATCATGGTATTTGCCGGCTTTCAAAAATGACAGAATATTAGAATGCCAGGGTTGAAAGGGATGTAAAGGGTTGGTCATCTGGCCCCACTTGGTCCCTCCTGCCTCTTCTCAGAAAGTCAGAACCCCAAGCAAAAAACATACTGCGCAAATGAAGCAGGTGTCGTGCCAAGTATGCCCCAGGGCTTCGATAAACTTGTCACCGGCCTCCACGGGGAAATCGCAACCGTGACACTTGGTGCTGAACAGATTGATATAGTCTGAAATGAAAGGCAGAGTAAGGACCAGGCATCCAGGCAGGCTGGGAGGAGTGTCCCAGCCACATCGACCCAATGTCAGAACAACCCCCCAAATCACTGGGCTGGGGGCAGCGGATGAAACCTAATTGGTTACTTGTCATCTTGCAGACAAAATACTCAGTTACATGATTGGTTTTTTCCTTTTCCAATAATTTGCACTGGTGTGGTGCAGATTCAGGCTTAGTCACCACCCTGTGTTGGTTTGATCTGCAAACACTTTCTGGAACTGTCATTAACTTTCTGCAGGGTGATTTTCTCCTCTGCTCTGTCACCTCTTACGGTCCAAACAGACCAATCCCAAAAAAGAAAAAAAATCCTATTTCCCAGCAGCTCTGCTTATTTTGGAAGAGTGAGAGCCTTTAACATTTCTTAGAGTTGTAGCATGTTCTTTGCTTGGTCATTCTTCTGTCATTGGGCATCTGTGTTGATAATAAATTTTCACTACTAGAAACAATACCTGAGCTATTTTGTTGGGACATGTTCCCCTCCCCCAGCCAAAGAGATAATAATACCAAATATTATTTACATAATGCTTTACAGTTTACCAAGCATCCTCACATAGATTGTATTATTTGCTAGTATCTCAATGTCAAGGTCTATGTATTAGTTTTCTTTTTTTTCTTTTCTTTTTTTTTTGTGGTACGCGGGCCTCTCACTGTTGTGGCCTCTCCCGTCGCGGAGCACAGGCTCCGGACGCGCAGGCTCAGCGGCCATGGCTCACGGGCCCAGCCGCTCCATGGCATGTGGGATCCTCCCAGACCGGGGCACGAACCCGTGTCCCCTGCATCGGCAGGCGGACGCTCAACCACTGCACCACCAGGGAAGCCCTATGTATTAGTTTTCTTTGTACTCCCAGCACAGTGCCTGGCACACAAGTCAGTAGCCAACACATATGTCAAATGAATGAGTGAATGGATGAATCACTGAATCAATAAATTAATGAATAAACTTAGTCTTGGCGAAATTGTTTTTGTTCTGTTTTGCGGATGAGGCTGGAAGAGGTGAAGGGCCTAGCCAGAGACACACAGGTGAGACAGCGGGCCAGGCCTGTGCTTCTCGGCCCCAGTTGTCTGGGCCTGGTAGTGGGCAGCACTCCCACTGCACTCACTGTAGAACTCTCCCAGATTCTTCTAGAAGAATCTTGATGCCTTTTACAAAGCCTTCATTCTCCTAGAAGTGTACTTGTCTCTCCACAGCTCTGCCACAGTTGGCTTTTTCTTACAGAGGTTTTCTGCTCAGATCTCCTTGTGGACAGTATGCCTAGTCACTGTCTCAGACCACCTGCTGAGAGTCAACATGAAGTGGGGGCTATGAACTATGAATTTGGTATCACAGGTGTGACCCTAGTACATTTTTTAAAAGTAATTAATTTATTTATTGGCCACACCCCACGGCCTGTGGGATCTTAGCTCCCCAACCAGGGATTGAAGCCACGCCCCCTGCATTGGAAGCGCAGAGTCTTAACCACTGGACTGCCAGGGAAGTCCCCTAATACATTTTTTTTAAAAGCTGGTATTTTCCTCATTTATTCTACAAAAGGGGAATGTAATTGGTATTAAATAAAGTTTGTGCATGGGCCTTTCCCACCAGGAAAATAATCTAGTTTCTCACTTATGTATTCCTTCCTTTATTTCTCCTATTAGGTCTTTATAATTTTCTTTGGGACTGGAGGGAGAGGGGAAAAGGGGAGTTGTTTAATTGGTACAGAGCTTCATATTTGCAAGATGAAAACATTCTGATCTGTTTCAGATCAATCAACAGTGTGAATATACTTAACACTACTGTACTGTACACTTAAAAATGGTTAGGATGGATACATGTATATGTATGGCTGAGTCCCTTTGCTATGCACCAGAAACTATCACAACATTGTTAATCGGTGATACTCCAATATAAAATAAAAAGTGAAAAGCCAAAAAAAAAAAAAAAACCGTTAGGATGGTAAATTTTATATGTGTATTTTTTCCCCCACGATAATTAAAAAAAAAAAGACAAGGTCAGAACGAAACACAGTGTCCCATGGTACGGGGACAGGGGCTGACTCTGATATTTTATCTCTAGGGCAGGTTAACCAACAGGCTTGACTTTACCTCACTATTGGATCATCTAGCTCTTCTTTCTTTACTTTGTTTATAAGAATATCACCCTTTATCACATTCAACAAGCATATTAAATTTCTAATGCTCTTTCTAAAATAAAAATTAAATTGTGTTATTTCTTTACTTAAAACATCACAGTGACTCCCATTGCTTAAGGAAGTAGTTTCAAACTGTGCTTCTTGGAGAGCTGTGGGTCTCCCAGAGCCATTACAGAGCTGTGCACCCATTATCTCAGTTAATCCTCACAACAGCCTCTGAGAGTTAAGTGAAGAAGGAGAGACTCAGAAAGGCCAAGCATCCTGTCCATGGTCACACAGCCTGGAAGTGGTCCCTGTGGGCCTTCAGTCAGGGTCTCTCAGGGTGCCTAAGGCTGAGGCTAAACCTGCTTCCTTGCTGTCTTTTCTTAACAGTAGATGATCCCTTTCCTGGGTCTTCTTAATCAAAACATCATTTTTGAAAATCTTTTTGGGGGGGTGCTAGGGAGAGGAGCACTGGTAATAGTGTTAATCTATCATTCTTTCACAAGCCTCACGCATAAATTGTGGCTTATCACACATTATGAAAGTTATAATGCTTTTAGTCGACTAACAATAGCAATTTGTATTGGTACCACAGCACTTTTATTAATTACCAATCATCACCATTTCCTCCTAAGAAGGGAAAAGACAGGTGTTATCTTCTCCCTTTTACCGATATGAACTCTGAGGCCAGAATGACTGAGTGACTTATTTAAAGTCATTCAGTGAGCCTCAGAGCTGGAAAGAGAATTCACCAGTACCTCAGAACCCAAGAAGTTTCTTTTATAATTTATTGTCAGGGGGAAAAAAATTTTAATTTTGTTTTCCTTTTCCCCTTGAAGAACTGGAATGTCTTCTCCTTTCTGGTTTTAAAGTAAACTAACTTACCGTGTTTCTCTTTTTGCTCTCACATTTGCTACCCAGTCAGTGCAGCTCTGTTATTCTTCATAATCAGCATGTTTCCTTTTCCCTCTTCTTCTTGGTGCTGCTTTGCTAGTTCTATTGTCTTAACTTTCATGTTTTTGTTACCTTTGTTGGAACCTGCCTCAAATCCTTATCTGAAGAGGCAGGCTATGAATAAATGAGTGTGTGAATGTGTGAGTGACTGAATGGTTAGTTAGCCAGGATGCCCAACTCTAACAGATGGCTTTATCTTCAGAATTTACCGTAATTGACTCCAAGTTATAAGATAACATATAGCGTCTGGGGAGAACAGAGAAACTCCGAATTCAGACAGGGAGTTGGCTGGACGCTGAAGGAACATCAAAGTCTGGTAAACATCACAGGAGCTGGGAGGGGACCTGCATGTACTTGACTAGTTCCGAAGTTTCTTTGGTTTAATCCTCACCACAACTCTGGGAGGCAGGTGTTGATCTCCCCCTCTTACAGATGGGGAGAGTGAGGCTCAGAGAAGTTTAGTAACTCAATCAGGGTTACAAAGCCAGCCTGAAACAGGAGCCTGGAACAGAACCTAGGACAAAGGCCGGCGCCAAAGCCTTTTCAGACTAGACCTTGTGGTCTTCAAATCAAAATCATCTGAAAGGTTTCCTAAGCGGTCACAAGATGCCGACTTGTGGTCCACATATTTGGTGCAGGGAAAACAGCACAGATTGAATGTGTGCGAAAGGGAACCCCTACCCCTTTCTCCCAGACTGTGGGGCCTCCCCACAGCACAGAGGTCCTACCTTTCTCACAGTAGGGCTCCCCATCTTCCATGTGGAAGAGGCTGTTCCCGAAGGGCTTCTTGCAGGCTGCACAGACAAAGCAGGTGGTGTGCCACGTCTGTCTCAAGGCATGCATCACTTCCTGGGGAAAAGAGCCTCAGCTCAGGACAGAAAGGTCCAGGAGGGAGAAGAAGGCAGGCTTAACTTCCACACCAGCCCCGGTCACTGCCGGAGCATCCCATCAGGGAGCAGGGCAGGAGAGCCCAAGAAGCGGGCCTTGGACACGCCGCAGAAGGCTAGGGGCGGCAGAGGAGAGGCTCCTACTCGTGCAGCACTTGCTGGGTGCCAGGTTCTATGCGTGCTTCCATAAGCTGTGACGCTTCACCCTCCCACCCAACCTGGGAGGGAAGTACTATGTGTTATCGCCATTTTACCAAAGGGGCATCGAGGGTCAAAGCCACATGCAGGTGCACGGTGAGGTCAGGCTAGGAAGCAGTAACTTGCTTTGCAGAAGCTCTGCCACCACTTCAAGCTGTGTGGCCAGGGATGTGGCCCACGGATCTCTTGCTTCAAGTTCATTTACTCCCTAGTTCATTGGTGGCAAACCAACTCCCTTCTAGGACAGAAATGGAGTTGTTCTTGCTCTGTTAGCACAGCAACTTCTTGGCTTCCAAATAGGACCCCACAACCTTGCGGAGGAGGAGAGATTGGTTGGAAAAGAGACAAGGGTCAGAGGAGAGGAATGCAGCCCACTTACCCCCATGATTTTGGTGTTGCACTTGGCACAGACCGGGGCAAAGAACTGCTCATAACACCGCTCACAGTAAACGTTGTTCTGCTCCTCCACAAAACACACGTCTGCCAGGGAGGTCTTGCAGTAGGCACAGTTGAACTCTTCTGGGTGCCAGGAGCGGCCCATGGCTACCAGAAAGGGGCCCCTGGGGAAGCAGAGAATAGTACCCCCTCTAAGGCAGCCCCCAAAGCTTAACACCAGATATTTCAAAACGCTCAACAATATTCACACTTTGACCCTAGAACGCTATAACTTCTGTGACTGTTCTAACGAAATAACAGGAAATTCAGATAAAGCTCCAGGCAAAAAGATGTTGTTTCATCACTTGCAACAAACAGAGGTGGGGAAGCGACTTGAACATCCACTAGCAGGGGACTGGGTAAGTATGTTATGGAATATCCATTAGGTTGACTCCTGATAATTGTAGTAAGAAGAGCAATGATGACGGTGCTAATGGCTAGCATTTATTAAGTGCTTACTCTGCGCCAGGTACCATTCAAGAAGAAATTTGCATTATTTAACGTGTTTAATTCTCACAACAATCCTATGAAGCAGGTACTATTATGATACGCGTTTTCAGATAAGGAAACTGAGGTACAGGGATGTTAAGTAAGTTGTTCAAGGCTATAGGGCTAGTATGGTAGACCCAGGACACAAACCTGTCTCCAGATTAGTAGTCAGACAGTGGCACTGAAGAAACGCTTCATGTTTTAATTTTTACTTTTCTGAATTTTCTAATTCTTCTCTAATGACTATATTTTTTCTAATGATACTTTATTTTTAAATAAGTGTATTTTTCATATACACAAGCCCACCCCCCCCCACATATGCACATACTATAAACATACTATATTCAAACAAGTACCACCCATGATCCTTGGCCTCTAAGCATGAAATGACTTGTTTTCCTTTTAGTGTGGCAGATGCCCACCAAAGCCCTGAGCAGCACGGGCTTGTCTGTGGACAGACCCAGGAGCATCTCGAAAGGAAGGAAAGATGGGTCAAAACTAGCACTGTCAGCCAGCTTGCAACAGGCCCAATAAATCTACCATCCGGACCTGCAATTCCCAGAACCCAGCCTTAGCCCAAGGGGGCGGCGCGGGCACAGGCACCATGCTGGGAGCTTCACCCACTCTCCTCGTGGAGTCCTCCCAACTCCCCAGGGAAGCGGGTATCGCACAGGTATGGAAGCTAAAGCTCAGAGAGGGTCAGACCAGATGGCAAGCCAGAGGGACCTGAGGCTGTCCTGCATGCGGCCTTCTCCCTACATCTGCCCTCCCGTCCCCCTCTCGTCCCAGCACCCCAGCACAGCGGCACAGCTGGCCCTTACCGGATGATGCTGTTGCAGTGGCCACAGAGCGGAGTCCTGCTGCTGGCTGGGAAGCGCTCCGCCCTCTGCACGGTACCCCTGGCAAGGGGGGACACCTGCGGAGCCGGTGGTGCGCTGTAGGCAGGGGCCCCTCGGGGCAGGCCTTGCTTGCTGACAGTGGTGGTGCTCTTGCCAGGGGCAAACTTCTGAGAGAAGCTGTCGTCTGTCACCCATGGGGGACGGCTGGCAGACTCCGCAGGGCCCCCGCTGTAGGGTGCAGGATTATAGCTTGGGGCTGGCGAGGGGGTATAGGCTGGTGCTGGGGAGGGGGAGTAGGCGGGGGCAGGGGAAGGGGTGTAGGCGGGGGCAGGGGAGGAGGTGTAGGGGGCTGGACTGTAATTGGCCCCTGGGGATGGGCTGTAGGTAGATGCAGGCACTGCAAGCCAAAAATACCCAAAGAAAAATGTGTCAGGAATTCATTTCTCCCAGCTTCCCCCGCCCCCAGCCAGAGAACTGGAAAAGACAACTTTAATATTAGAGCAGCACAATGCCAGTTTTTACAGGAGACGCGTCCCTGAACTTCTTGATGGCCTCGATTTGAAGTTGCAGCAGGGAGCCAAGGGAGATAAACAGCCGTCGGAGCAGAGCCCTCGGGAGCTTCGGAGCTTGGACAGGGCTGGGAAGGGACAGGGCTATAAATATCTGCAGCTGTGCGGGGTGCGGCTCTGCCAGGCCTTGGCTGCCAGAGGCCTGCAGGAGACAGGGACGGGGGCAGGGGTGGCCGGGCCAGGCTCATATCTGGATCCCCTGGGCCAGGAAGAGGGTGGGAGTGGGTCAGCTTGGCCTTGACCGGAAGATGCCTTTGTTTGCACTCTGACCAGTGATTTGACATCTGAAATGCCTCAATCACAAGCGTTTGCTGAACTGGACCTAGTCCAGCCTTTGGGACAAAGCAGATGACAGGACAGTTAGGTTTTCAGGTTCAGGTTTCAGGTTTAGCTACAATCGTTTTCTTGAAAAACAGCGTGGCTTGATTTGTACTGGGGGGAAATTCCATTTCGGTTTCATTTGGGTGGTGGGTCTCGAAGGCAGTATTCGGAGGGAAGCTGGGCAGAGATGCTGGGGCGACACAGCCTAGGTGTAGCTGCTCCCTCAGCCTGCGGCTGCCTCTGGGGGGACACATGCTCCCCCTCATCACTTTGGTGGAAACTGATTTAGGGCGGCAACACGAAGGAGCATAGCAGCTGCTCACCCAAAGCCCTCCGAGGCCTGGGCCCTCAAAACCCAGCTTTCTAAGTTTTGCTGCCCCCCATTGTAAAGCCAGCCGGGGCAGACCCAGCTGTGTCCGGCACACATGGTCTCACCAGCTTCCCCTCCTAGGGAGGGAGGTTCCGGAAGCCTCACCTCAGCTTACAGTCTGTTCCTCTGGAAAGAGGCCTCGTTCCCCCTACCCCAGGAAGAGTGTCGGGGCAGCCTCCCTCCCCATTCCTGAGTCTGGCCTGGTGAATGGACTGTGCTGATAGATGCTGAGGCAGCCCCCATCAGGCTCCAGCCTGGAAAGGAAGGACATTCTCAGGGCTAAAGTTCCCGGCCTGGCCTTTGGTCTCTCCCCACCTGGTTCCCCTAGATTACTTTAGGTGGCCTGTAGCCTGCTGCTCCAACCCCATACCTTCTACTCCCATATGATTGGCCTTTCAGAGGTGGGTGACATGGAAACCCCCGTGCTGGGAACGGATAGGGACCGGGCCTGTGTTATTGAAAACAGAAGGGGTAAAACCCTCCCCAGCCCTGCCCTAGAGCCATCCTGGGAGTGATGCTGGCTTCCAAAGGTAAAACTTTCTCCATAAGGAAATCTTCTTTCCACTTACTAAGAGGGTAGGCTAGGCACATGACAGGTCATCTGGGTTAATCCCTTTTACAGTTGAGGTCACTGAGGCTCAGACAGAGCTAGTAAGTGGCAGAGTGAATTTCCAAAACCATTCTTTCTATCACCCCAAGCTGCCTCTGTAAAAAACATGAGTCCAAGTTCCAGAAGATCTGGGTGCACCACATTGTGGAGGAGTACCTACCAACCTGGAGGAGGCTGCATGGTCTGGCATGTAGCACAGCCATCAGGAGCCCTGGGTTCAGGTCCCAGCTCTACAACATCCTGGCTGTGTGTCCTTGGCAAGTTCCGTAACGTCTCTAGGCCCAAATTTCCTCGTCTAAAAATGGCTATAATAATTCTTACTACCTCACAGGGTTGCTATAAGGATGATGGGAGATAAGAACTATAAAGGCTTAGCCTTGTACCTGGCACTGTGTATGTGTCATTAAATGTTAGTGAAGATGGTGAGGAGAGTGACTCCTGGGTCTCATGGTCCAGATGAACTGTCAGCTCGTCTCACAGCTTGATGGTCACCTGAGGGATCCCAGCCCAGGGAGACTGTGGGATGTAGGCGGTGGGAGATGTGGCACCCCTGAAGTCAGTAACCTGGGACTGAGTCTAATCATCAGTGGTGGTAGGTGTGACATCCCTGCCTGCCTCACAGGGTGGGGACCTACTGGAGTGACATGCTGCATGCACTAGTAAACCTGTGAAGCCCATATTTGAGGTGTTGTCACCCTCCCTAACAAGCTTGCACAGCTCCCAAGTGCCTGGAACAGAGGGTCTCAAAATGCTAGAGCAGCTTCAGCCCTCTCTCAATAATGGGGTTCTGTGCAAGATCTTATTTCATTTTTTTTTTTTTTGTAAAGTGGGAGGGGGGATCTCTGCTAAAAGGGATTAAGAATGAAAGCCCTAATCCTGTGTTATCCAATACATAGCCCTATGTGGCCATTAAGCACTTGAAATGCGGCTAGTCCAAACTGAAAGATGCTATAAATATAAAATACACACCAATTCTTAAAGACTTAGTACAAGAAAAGAAAGTAAAATATCTCACTAATAATCTTATATTGACTGTTCATTGAAATGATATTTTGAATATACTGAGTTAAATAAAATATATTAAAATTAATCTCACCTGCTTCCTTTTAAAAAGTGTGGCTACTAGAAAATGTATTGTTATTAGACAGTACTGTCCTAATCAGAACAACGGTTACCAAGTACTGACTTCTTCCACACGCCAGGGCCCTTATGTGCACTATTTCATGTGATACTCGCTGCAATCCAACCAGGCAGATAGTACTTTCAAGTCCATTTTATAGAAGAGGAGTTGAGGCTTGGAGAATTTAAGAAACGCTGAGCTGAAACTGGCACTCAGGCAGCAGGTCTCAACTCCAGATCCCCTGCTTAACCACTCCCTAGGCAGCAAAACAAGGTTTAGCACGCCCCTTCCAAATCGGGCCCTTGCCCACTTCCAGCTTCCCTCCAGCAACACTAACCCTATTCCCTTTGCCTGGCAGCCATTCTCTTCCCTCCTCGGAAGGGCTTCCAGACTCCATGATCCACCCCCCCTTTTCTAAATCCCCACCACACGAAGGTCTCAGCAGGTCAGAGGCACCCGGCATCTGGGCCCGGGTGGGCTGCTTCCTTGCCCAAGACTACACCCTCCCAGAGCTAGGGCCCTTCCCTTCTTCGAGGCGCAGGCCGGCAGCTTCCCTCAGCCATCAGGTCCCCGGTGAGGAGCAGCTGCTTCCCAGGTCCCTTCCCTCTGCGCCCTTCAGCCTGGCTGGCCCCACCATCCCCGACGTGCCAGGAGAGAGACTTGATATCCCATCTGCGAGCCCTGGGCTGTTGCTATTTCTGCTTGACGGAATAAAGCCCGTCCAAATTAGAAGGTGATATTTCATCTCTAATTGGCAAGTTCAAAAGCCCCTATCGCACTCGTTGGCTCGGGAATGGTGTAATTAAACAAGGTGATTTCTGACTCACTCCAGGTCGGGCCCGGCTCCTGCGAGCGCACAGCCCCCGCGGGGGTGGGGGTCGGGGTGGAAGTGGGGGGCCCTCTGCCCACGGCCCTCTCCCGGGCCCCAGGTGCTCCGGGGAGCGGCCACCCAGCCTCGGCACAGGCGATAAGATCTGGGCTGCGAACTCCACCCTGGACCCGGAGGACCCCTCGCGGGGAGCTGCAGCTCGGACGGCACACGGGCTCCCCGCTCTCCCCGGGCCCGGTGTCGGCGGTGGAGAGGAGGGGAGGGGCCCGGGTCCACGATCCTCGTTTCTCCCCACACCACCTGCCAGCCTCCCTGGGACCCCACCCTCAGGAGAGGGGGCAGAGGCAGGCCGGCTCAGGCGCGCGCCGCCCGGCGGCCTCCTTCCCTCCGGGCAGGAATGAGTTAACGTCTGCAAGGCCTGGGAACTCCGCAGAGGCCGGCAGCTCCAGGGCTCCAGCACGTCTCGCCCCGCCCCGGGCTCCAGTGCCGGAAGGAGGTGGAGACAGACGCCAGGGGGTGGCCCGGCGGTGCGCGCCCCCGGAGCCGTGCCGCCTCCTGGCGGGCCTGCAGAGGAGAGCCGGCGGCCGGGGCGGGGGCGCCGAAACCCGGGGCCCGCCCCGGAAGATGCCCAGAAGGACCTGCCTGGGAGCGGAGCCCGCACCCGGGCGGAAATACTCTCCCTGCGCCCCCTCCATCCGCCGCTGCTCCTCCCAGCTCCTTATCACCCTCCCTCCTGTGCCCCCCATCTCCGCAGAGCAGCTGCTTCCTCTACCTCCATAGGAGATTTTTCACCACAGCAGCCCGCTGCAAACTGCTTCCTAATCCTGTGGACTTTTAACCTCAGAACTTTGTGTTCTTGCTTCTGAAGAGACAGAGAAGGGCACCTCCTGTGTGCCAAGCACTGTGCTGGGTGCTTCATTTCATCCCCAGAGCACCAGGTGTACCTAATATGCCTATTTTTTAAACGAGGAAATACAGGCCTGGGAGATGAAGTACTTTGCCTTAGATAGCAGAGCGGGGCCTGGCACCGGAGTCTGACGCTAAAGCCACGTCTACACCCTCAGCACTAATGTCAGAGTATACGTTATAGAACAGAGTGCTGATTGTGGCTCCTCTGCCCTGCGCATCAAGTCAACTCCCCCAAGCAAGGTGCTTCCTGCCTCAGTCCCTGTCTTATCTTCCCTTAAGTTCACTGAGCAGGGGCATGCAGGGGAAGGAGGGGTCTAAGCCAGCCTGAGAACCGCCCTGGAACTCTGCGGAGAGGCCCAACTTTGCCTAGGAAAAGGGAAGACAGAGGCTGAGCCCTGGTCCCCGCAGTGACGAGAATGGGGACCAGAGCGATGGAACAGCCAGCCAGTGAGGCCAGCCACCTGGAGACCCTGTGTGGGCCACTCTCCCGCCTGTCACATGTGCTCTCCATGCCTCTAGTTAGCCTGTCCCAGCTGAAGAAACCAAAGACCAGATAGGTGAGCAGTTTGCCCAGCATCACATTATGCAGTAGGCCTGTTCAAAGCCCATAGCATTTTTGTTACAGCTGCCTATCCTCTGCCTTGAGCCAGATCCAGACTCCTGGAGGAACAAGCCCCTCCCTTCTAAACCCTCCCTTCCTCACCTGGAGCCTGGAAATCCCCAGGCAGGAATGTCTTCTTCCCAAGAGCTGGGAGGCCCCATCCCTGCCTGGCACTGGCCACCTGTCTCCCCAGCACCAGAGGCAGCTTCCATAAGATTCTGGCCCACAATTGGAGAAAGGAAGGCTGAAACCTCATCAGCAGCGCCTCTATAACCACCATCCTTCAGGGGGACGTGGCTTTGGAGCTGACCCCTGGAGCCCACGCCCAGCCTAGACAGCCTCCCTTCCCACTCTGCCTCTCACCTGGCTGGTAGACAGAAGGCCGGATACTGGCAGTGGTGACAACCCGGGGCTTGGGTGCAGGGGCAGCTGGGGCCTCGCTGTATGTATGGGCGGCAGGTGCTGGAGAGGTGGCCACAGCGGGACTGTAGGCAGAGGCCTGGGGCCTGGAACCAAGGGGTTAAGAGTTAACAGCCAGAAGGACAGCGCCACCCGGGCCCTGGGGCCTGGAGACACAGCAGGCTGGCTCCCAGATCTTTAAGGAGCCTCTCAGGAGGAAACCTGACAAAGATATCCCTGGGGAGCTGCCAGAGGCTGAGAAGGAAAGACCATGGAGGTCTCAGGGGGAGGAAGCTGCTCCTTGGGTGCTGAGTCTTGGTGAGTCTGGTTAGAGCAGCAGAGACACCTTGAGAAACACAGCCCATCGCTGGTGCCACCGCCTTAGGAGAGAGGGAGTAGAGGCACCAGCCAGGCACGGAGCAGTGAAAACCCTTCAACCCCTGGGTAGAGACTGTGGAATGGGGGCTGGGGCAGGGAAGGGGGCAGAGGAAGGAGAGAGGGGAGATGGAGATGTTCAGAGCTACCCTACTCCCTCCACCTCCTGACCTTTTGGGGCACCTCACAGCCTCAGACCACCTGGCCTCCTCCCCCTCCCCCTTTCTATTGTTGCTGGAGGGAGCAGCAAAGTCTCAGGTTTCTGGGCAAGAGTGCTCCGGGGAGGTCTCATGGGAGGCCAGGAGACGCCCCTCCCGGCCCCCCCTACACACACTTAGAGGCTCCTCTTCCATACAGGATTCCTGTTGCCCTCCTCCCAGTGGAACATCTGCCGAGAAGCTTAAAGCAGCCTTTTCCCACTTGTGACCCAGGGACCATGGGACCAAAGAGATGGAAAAACAAAAAAGTTCCAGTTCATTGCCCTCAGGAAATGCTGCGCTTGGCCTCTCCTCTTAGAGAACTGAAGCCTCCAAGAACTCCTACAGCTAAGCAGTCTGTTTAACGTTGTCTGATCCAGTGTTTCCCAATTCCATTAGTCAGTGAACCCTCCCCTTTTTTTTTTCATTTACAACTAATGAAACCTTATAGAACATGTCCCTGGTCTCTCCCTGCATCTTTCACATCCTAACAGGGATGACATGACCACCCCCAGGGCAAATGGGGCATTGATGGGAGCGCTGGAGAAGTGAGCCCCTTAAAATATACTGACCCCTGCCCACCCATGGCTTCCTGCCTGCCTTTGGGCAGAGTCACAGGATAAGGGAATACCTTCTTCTCTAGGGCTCTGGGAGTGGGTTGCCCTGAGCTAAGAACCCACCGCCAGGCTCCTAAATAGATTCAGAAGGGTCTGTGGTGATGTCCCAGACAATTGGAGGTAGAATGAGTCTCAGAGAGCCAGTGTCCCAGACCTGGGGGCTTGCCACGCCAAGCTGCCGTGTTTCTGGCTGAATGAGGGTACTGTCTCCCCTCCCTGGGCTTGCCCTTCTCTGATATACCCCTGTTAAGACCAGTGGAGTAGGAGCCTCAGTGGAAGAGAAAGAGGCCGTGTCCAAGAGGTGCCCAGCTTCCACTGTGGCAGGA
Source organism: Lagenorhynchus albirostris (assembly GCF_949774975.1). Lineage (NCBI taxonomy): Eukaryota > Metazoa > Chordata > Mammalia > Artiodactyla > Delphinidae > Lagenorhynchus > Lagenorhynchus albirostris. The sequence goes on along the minus strand of NC_083110.1, from coordinate 36,113,849 downwards.
GAAGGCCAGACTCTCCCACCAGTGGAGGATGCTTTCCCAGCATCCCAGGAACTACAGGTTCTCTGCCAGAGACTGGTGTTGGGGCCGCAAGCAGAGACTTAAGATATCCAGCAAGAATTCTGAGGCCACGTTGGGCGTCCATTTGTCTCCCATTGGCTCCCTCTAGCTCCATCCCAGCCCGTGTGCAAGGAGGGCCCAGAGCGTGGTCCCCTGGCCCCCTCTGCTCCAGCCTGATGCAGGGAGCCCTCCAGGTCCTTCTCCAGCCTCCGCCCAGGCCTCACATCTCTTTGCAAGGCAAAGTAGAGGAAGGGTTTGTCCCGTTGAGGGAGTCCCGAGGGCCCCCAGACACGGAGGCCTGGAGCGGGCGCTGGAGCTTGCCCTTGAACAGGGCTGAGGCCCCAGGGATGAGGCTAGACCATCCATGGGGCCACAGCATCTAAAGCCCCCCCTTCAAACTGGGGAGGCATCTTCTCACTAGACAGCAGGGATATATCTTATCCTTCTCAAGGTTTCTTCTTTGTGCAGGGAGCAAGGCCTGAAGAGATTACCTGAAGAGATTCCGGTGTGCAGAAGGCAAGCGGCTTGCTACGTGTCCCCAGGAAGCTGGGATATGAGGAGCCCTGGAAGCCTGGGCCAGGCTCACCCTTGATGCTTGAGTTGGGATGGGGAAAGGCTGGGCTCAGCACCACCTGGGTCACTGTGGAGCCCGGGGGTAGGGGCGCAGCACACAGGCCACTTTGCCGACCCTTCATGGGCCTCAGGCTGCACCAGGGAACTATGCACCCTGACCTAGAGCCGTGTCTTTCCAGCAAAACCCTGGGAGGGGAGTGTGGCGACTGGGAAAGCTGGCTCTGACCCCAAATACCAACTTGGCAGCTCCACACAGCCCAGAAAGAGCTGGGCCTGCCTGGCCTGTTACACTGCCTGGCGGCTCCAGAATGACCTGTCCAGCCCATCCCCTCTGCCTCCCCACACCCTTCAACACACCCCTCAACACACCCCTCCCCCGACCTGCCTGAGTACCCATGAGGGCAAGCAGGGATGCAGTAACCTGCAATACTTGAGAGCATATTATGTGCTAGGTGTTTTATGTACACTTTTTCTATCCTGACCTTATAAAATAGGCTTTGCATTAGTGCCTTAGCAGATGAGGAAACTGAGGTTCAGAGGAGTTACATCACTTTCTGAAGGTTAGAGACAGTAAGTGGTAGAGCAGAGATGTAAATCCCACTCCATCAGGTGCCTCTGGAGTTAGCATGCTTCTCCATCAAAAGAAGGCAAGGTAGTTGCTAAATATCTGCCCAAATCTGACCCGCCTTCAGTGGGTTACCGCAGCCTCCTCCACGGAGGCCTCCTTGATTTCCTTTCTTTCTCTGTAATCCCAGCTCCAGGAACACGGACTTTCCACACAGTCTCCCTTCGTTATTTCACTTTGTATGTGTGTGTGTGACTTTCACCTTTCTCCCTAGAGCATGTGCCCCTGGGGCAGGGTGACACGTCCCAGTGAGCTTCCCTGAAATGCACCTCCAGTTTCCCCTTCTCTCTCAGCACCAAGCAGTGCAGAGCCTTGGCGTCCCCAGGGCCCTGGGGTCCTAACCACTTTGGATGGACCTTTCTGAGGGCCCAACACAGCTGCCAACAGATGGACCCGGGGGAGGCCTTTCCTGCCTCCCTTCCCCGCAGTCAGGGCTGGCACCTGTGGGCCAGTTACCTTGGACTGTCCTCAGGGCTTGAGGCAGGGGCTGCGGCAGAGGCGGTGGCAGCGTGGGCAGCGGCTGTGGCCAGGGGTGGCGAGGCTGCGCTGGGAGAGGCAGCAGCAGGCGGCTGGGCAGAAGCGGGCAGCAGTGGGGTGGTGGCCTGGCTGGTGCACACTGGAGCATGCTCAATGGGGGTGCTGATGAGGCGGACCGAGAAAGACAACAGGTCAAGGACGCCCCTCTGCTGGGGGGCGGTGGCTGCAGAAGAGGCAGGCTGGGCGGAAGGTACCAGCCTTACTGCCAACAGAGCAGGATCTTCCAGAAGTCCTGTCCCCAGGCTCAGGGAAAGAATACCCCCACCCAGGACCCCAAGACGGAAGGGCTCAGACCACAGGGAGATCACAGTAACGTCAAAAATATTTTCAAGCCTAGTGAGATTCCCCTGCCTCCCATTTTTGTGTACTTCCTAATTTGTCTTTCTCAACGTGTACTATAAAAACAGTGCGGTCAAAAAGTAGTCTAAATTATCGACCAAGGTTTCTCGCCCATCCTGTTTTCCTTTCTTTCACCCTTCCTCATTTAGTCAGAGGCACGCTTTGCCTTTGAGAAGGGATGATATAATGAAAAAAGCAGAGGTAAGGTATTTTGTTGTCAAGGGCTTAAGCTCTGAAGTTGTGATAGCCTGGGCTTTAGGCTGCGAAGCACTCAGGGCACTGATGATACATTTGCAAGATGGGTGAAAGCTACCATGCCGCACAGATCAAGGTCATCTGGACCAGGAAGGGGGCAACGTGGCGTGAGGGATTCGAGAATAGAGGAACCTGTGCCCGTTTTCTGGGCAAACCCTGGGGAAGTGGCAGGACCCCAGGGTCCCCTATGCCTAGGCCCATGGTGAAGGGGCAGGCAGACCTGAGGCAGCCCAAAGACCTGTAGGCCATCCTGTGGCCTGGAGGTTGTAGACAGTTTCCCACACACCTGAGAGTGACACTGACGTGGCCCTGAGCGCCTGCACATCTGAAAGTCTCTGTACTTGGGAACATGAGAGGTGACTGCTCTGCCAGTGTGGACCAGTGTGACCAGACGGATGGAGATACCCCAGCAGATGCCAGCACAGGTAGACCATGATCAAGGACTAGGTGCCCAGACTCCCCACCCCACCCTCCTTGGCATTCTGCAAGCCCCTCTTTCCCAAAACCACCCCAGACAAGAGGAACATCAGAGCCTGGGTCGATGAGATTAGATTTCGGCCACCTGTGAAATGAGGGAGGGAATAAAAATTAAATTATAGGAAAGCAAAGAAATGTACATGGGTTGTTGGACTAAGATATGTCTGTACTTGTTACAATGGCGACAGGATACTGCAACTCCTATAGGTGGAAATGATTTTCCTTATGCTATGAAATTCAATTATTGACCTCCTACTATGTGCCAGGCCTATGTCTTTAATTCTCACAAAAACCCTCTGGTGTGGGTATTATCAATTCTTTTTAATAAGTGAAGGAATGGAGACTGAGAGAATTGAATTGCTCGAGCTCCTAGAACTTTCCAGCAGTGACAGCAGGCTCTGACTGAGGCATGTGGATTTGAAGCCTTACCTAGTACCTCAAGGGGTCCCTCATACAGGAACAAAGAACCTTCTTCATGCAATCAGTCAAGTAGAATCTTTCCCCAACAAAAGGCTCTATTCTTATTTGAAATAATTAGAATAATCCTCTTCCCTCTCTGAGTGCTTACCATATGCCAGGCCTTGCCCTAAACAGCTGTATAAGCGGCACCCCATTACTCCATTTGATCCTTTCAACCTCACTGGGCGATTGGTATCAAGATCCTCATTTTACAGATGAGGAACCTGAGGTCCAGAAAGATTGAATCTCTGCTAAAACATCACATTGCTACCAACTGGCAGAGATAGGCGTGATCGCTAACCACTATACCACTTCTCAGACTTTAATATGCAGGCAAATTGCCTGGGAGTCTTGTTAAAAGGCAGCTTCTGGCCCAGTAGATATGGGGTGGGGCTGAGAGTCTACATTTCTGACAAGCTTTCAGGTGATGCTGCTGCTGCTGGTCCGTGGACCACACTTTGAGTACCAAGGTACTACAAAGGTCTGTCCCAGGTAGGGATGCCAGGGGGCCATGAGCTATTGACCAAAGCGTCACGACGTGCTCTCCTCCATCCAGTGAAGTGTATGGTAGAGAAAGGCATGAAATATCACGAGAGGGTCAGGGAAGAAGAGGACTGGAGAAGAGGCAAGGCTGAGCCGACTGCCTCAGGGGAGGGCGCACCATTCTTCTCTGTGACTGCATAGGAAGCATCCAGGGTGGGCAAGGGCAGTGGCCATGCCCTGTGCAGCTCTTTCCCAGCTTAGTGGTTCAGAGAGGAAGCCTTGGACAGCCCAGCTCTTAGGCCTGTGGTGGTACCCAGCCCTGGCCCTCCCATGAGTCACTTCCTCACCCTTCATGAAAGAACCTGGCTTCTTGGAAGCCATGCCTGTGAAGCGGCCGCCTCAGAGAAACAGTTGCAGGTGCTGACACCATACTGCTGAACTGACTGCTCAAAGCCCCATGGCATGGACATGTATGGCCTGGGAAGGCTCCGCCTGACAGAGGATACCCTCTCCTTTATCTGTTTCTCCCTGACACGGCCACGTGCTTCCAGTGGGCTTCTGGGAATCGAGGACAGCAGTGATGAAAATACCCAGGCTGGGGAAAGTATTCTGCAGGGCAAATAGGAAACTGGCTTTGCCTGTCCCCTGTGCTCCAATTCCCTGTCAGACCAGCTTACCTGCGGCTCTCCCCAGGCATAGCTCCATGTGAACCCTGGATTCTGTGGGGTGAAGTTGGGGCTGGATGTGACCCTACCATAGGGCAGGACCAAGGACATGCACGTGAGCCTGCTGCTTGGGGTTCTGGCTGAGGGGCATCCTATCTAGGACCACTGTCTGCAGACACCAAGCAACCAGGGCCTCGAGGAGGTAGGAGTGGCATTGAAGAGCATCCTGAAGGATCTTGGGTTCTTTTCCAGGTCAGTTCCTGCCTGAAGTTCCCTGAGCCCCCAGAAACCCCAAGGAGGGGGGGGGTGTCTCAGAAAGCAAGCACTGCAGAGAACTTACTAGACCCTGGCTTCAGTCCTAAAGACAGTACCCGTCAGATCACCCCAGCCTGGTCTAGGACTCTATAGCTGCCTCCTGCCTTGGTCATAATTCACCTTAAACATCTAAGCAAAAACCAACCCAACCCAACTATATTGACTGCTGGTGGCTGCATGGGGAGGGTGTGGCCAAAGGAGAAACACAGCCTGGCTCCAGTCCCCTTTTCAGCCCACCCCTCTACCCCGCTGGCATCAGGGTGCAGTGTGCTAACCCTGCACCCTGCTCTGTTGTGGTAGCCTTTGGTTATGCTCTTACTGATGACAATGGTACTAGGTATGGAAAGGATAGGGATGGTGTTGATGGTGGTGGTGCTGGGCCTGGGGGTTTGTAGTCATTGGGCTCAGGCTGGAAATGTTGACGATGGTGGAGGTGCTGTGACTGATGGTTCTGGGCGCGGTTTGCCATTACTGGGGTGATGCTGGAGAATGGAATATGAACATCTCTGTTGATTGGATGATGATAGAATGACAGTCAAGTGGTTGGTCTTGAAATTGTTCATGCTGCCACCTGCCTACCTAGCATTCCACCTTGCAGCCTGATGACTACTGCTCAGGGCAGCCCTGACCATGTCACTCTGCAGCTGGGCTGTTGCCCTGCATGACTCCAGGGGCCACACTGACACTGTAGTCTAGGTGATGACACCCCTCAAGAACTGTGCAGTCCGCAACGATCCCCACAGGCTGTAGTGTGACTGGTGCCCTGCAGCTTTCACTCGTTCCACGTTGTGTTGGAATACAGTCAAAACCCAGAGCCTGGCATTTCAGCTCCAGACCGCTACTAACCATAACATCCTCTGCACGCCCTCCATTCCAGCCAAAATGATTAAGTCAGGGTTCTGGGACACTGACCCAGCACCTCTGCTCTGTCTGCTTAGAGTACCTGTGCAGCCTTCCATAACTGCACATGCCCCACTCCTAACTGTTCCCGAAGATCAAACACACAGACCCCTTCTTCCAGGAAGCCTTCTCTGATCCTCCAGTCGGAGGAGCGCCCCCTGTCTCTGGACCTCACATGATCAGCCTTGCATTACGGTCAGCCACAATCACATCAGCTCTTTCTGATTCCTTCTGTACCTACAGCAGCTAGGCACAGTGCCTTGACTAATGCCCAAGGACACAGAATGCTGAATGAGGACATCTCTCCCATTTACTCCAGAGGGCTTTACACAGAGCCCTGGCCTGGGGCCACCCAAGGTGCTGCAATGCAGTGGCCTGGGGTCACTGGGGAGGCACCAGGCAGGCTGGAAAGCAAACCATCAGGTGGATCCAGGAGGGCTCCGACAGGCCGGGGGGATGGGGACGGGGGATGGGGAGGCCACCAGCTCCGATGGATTGGCTCAGGTCCTCTGCCAGCCTTAGGACACCCACTACCTGGGGCCTCTCTCTGTCTGGCAGCCCCCAACCCCCAACCTACCCTTGGCCTCGGAAGTCCTCAGTAAAGGGTCAGCTAAGTATGAGTGTGCTCCAGGATGCCTAGATGCAGGCGGAAGCACCACCACCCTCCCCCCACCTCCCCAGTTGATCCCCTAGCCAGCCTGCCTCGCCTGGTCTTCGCCTTGGCCCTGGAGTCAGACTGCTAGAGGCAGGAAGAGACGGGAGGCCAAGGTGGAACAGGTTGGTGGGGGGCTTTGGGGAGCATCTCAAGGTGGTAGGCAGGACAGAACAGTCTCCCTGGCCAGCTCTTCTAGACCGGATTGCCAAGGTCCCCAGGGTGAGAAAGAGAGCCTGTGCCCAGGCAGCGGGGGTGGGCACGAGGCTGTGGCCCAGTCTAGCCCCGGGGGTGGTGAGGGAGCCCTGAGGGATGGGCCTCAGCACCTGTCATTATTTGCCAAGTGCCCACGATCTCATGTTCTCAGCTTGTGGTTCCCCCAGTCAGGGGTGAGGCTGATGGGCAGACGGGTGGGTGGGGAGGACATAAGCCTGCCAGCCCGGCCCTTCCCAGACGCTCAGGACCAGGACAAGGCCATAGGTGTGTGGAGGCCAGGAGCAAGGGCCTTCCCCTCCTTCCTGCCACCTGAGCAAGTCTCCACCAGGCATACCTCCCAGCTCCTCTCCCCTGAGTGGGGGCCCAGCCCACGGGGGGCCCCAGCATTTCCCCTGTGAGCCGCTCCTTAGTTCAGGTGTGTCTCCCTCCTGGACCAGGGCTGAGCGTGAGCAGTGCCTTCCTGGGCCAGGGGCTGTGGCACGCTTTCTGATGGGAGGGAGGGATGGCTCGGCCTGCTGGCTGTGGCTGGGTATGGGAGGAGAGGCGCGGGCACTCAGATCCCGCTCCTCTGTCCACGCACACGCTACCCCGAAGGAGGCTAAGGCTGCCCACCAGCCCGCAGCACAGATTCTCACCTGCCGTCCTCTCTGTCTGCGCCCTGCAGCCCTGGGCAGGGCCCTAGGGGCAGGAAAACAGTGGTGGGCAGAGCTCACCAGGTCCCAGCCCCGGCGGGCACTGCCCCTGCACCTCTTCTGTAGGTACCTATCCTCTCCCCGTCTCAGACCTGCCCCCTTTGGTGACATGCACACAGGCACAGCAGGACTGGGGCTGGTTTGGTTCATTTCAAATCCTCTTTATTTCAGAATGAGCATGCTTATATGTACAGGAGAGAGAACTAGGGAGCAGCACACACAGCACAGAGAGGAGAACACTTGCTCCAATCTCACCATGACCAGGAAGGGCCTCTACCTCATCCACCCTGGGGCCTCCTCTTCCTCTATAGGGAGCCCTGTCCTGGGCTGCCTGGGCTCCAGAGGGCACAAAGGAGTGAGGGGGGCCGGGGAATTGGCCTCTTCTCAGGACCCTGATCTATGGGCAGCTTGTTCCAGGATGGCACTAGGCCAGGCTGCCCCTCCCAGGAGCTGAGGTTGGTGGGAAATGGACCAGTGACACATTCTGTTTCCCTTGGTTCTGGGGTGTTCTGCCAGCAAACCCCATCACGTTCTCTCTGATCTACAGGAAGGTCCTGTACAGGGGAGCAGAGGCTTGGGCTATCTGGGGGGTGGTGAGGGTTGCACTGAAGGGTGGGAGTAGAGTGGGTGCAGTGCTGCGTGGGGCTGGGCCTCGGCCATCAGCTCTAGGGCGGGCAGAGAGCACAACTGCGGCAGGTGACTAGCGAAGGTGCCCCCCAGCACAGCTATACATTCTCAAGCATCGCCGTGGGGCTCACATGCCAGATCTGTGTGGGGGGAAGGAGGGAGGGGGTCCGGCCTGAGAGGGGTGAGGGGCTCCAGACAGCCTTTTAGCTTTTAACATTAAGGATTTGGGCTGAAAGGCCATGGTGCCAGTTGCGCAATTTGGCAAAACGTGGGCTGTTACGTTCCGTTTCAAACCTTTCCCTGTGGCACAAAGAGAGAAACAGAGAAACAGAGACAGAGAGAGAGAAAGGAAGAAAGAAAGGGGTTAGGGGGTGTGTCCGCCATCACCCTGTCTGAGAGCCGGGGCAGAGGGCGTGGGAGGGAGGAAGGGATTCAGCTTGGAGAGGCTTTGCCACCCGGGGGGTACTTTCCAGGGGGTCAGGCAGAGTCGCAAGGACCAGGACGGAGGGACTGATGTCCCCGACTTGAGTGAGCCGTGCAGAAGGGGCCTGGCTGAAGAGTCTGAGGGCAGGCTGGGCAAATGGGGGGGGTCTCTGGGTTCTCCCTGGCCCATGTGGTTAGAGCTGGGCAGGGCTGCTTTGGCTGTGGGCTCTCGGGACTGAACCCCATAGGCAGGTGAGCCTTGCATGGTCTCTGTCCCCTAGCTGGGCATCAAGAAGGAAGAACGCCTGTCCCCGTGATGAGGCTTGGTGAGCAGACCTGCCATCTCCCTGTGCTGCCCCAGTCTCTCCCAACTCTTTTCTGTCCCCAGAGAGAAGCCTTCAAACACCACTGACTGCCCCGCCCGCCTAGGGCTGCGCACAGCCAGGCACACACGTGCGAACGCGTGCTCACAAGGCCACTGGCACGCATACTGAGGGCCAGGGCCTCCCACCAGCAGGGCCTCTGGGGCTCAGCCCACAGCCTGCTCAGCTGAGGGCATAGGACAAAGCAGGTAAGGAACGGCCAGAAATGGAGAAATGGAGGAGACAGTGTGCCTGGGAAAGGCCAGGGCCGCAGATGCCAGAACCCTAGATCCTCCAGGCCAGAGGGGCCTCTAACATCCCCCAGAACAGAGGTGCCAACTGGTGGCCCAGGGGCCACATCTAGCCACAAACGCAGTGTGTTTAACCTGGACAGTTTTGAAAACTCATTTTAAAAATTAATTGCTATATCCAGATGATGGAATACTACTTGGCAATAAAAAGACATGCATGAACCATTGGTACACTCCAAAACTTGGATGAACCCCCAGAGAATTAGGCGGACTGAAAAAGCCCATCCCATAAAGTCTCAGGCTGTACGATTCCATTTGCATAACATCCTTGAAATGACAAAATTATAGAAACAGAGAACGGATAACGGGTTAGTGGCTGCTGTGGGTTAAAGACAGGGCGTGCACAGTAGGGAGGTGGGTGTGGTATGAAAGGGCAACATGGGGGGATCCCGGGGTGATGGAAGTATTCTGCATTCGACTGTATCAGTGTCAACACCCTGGTAGGGATATATCGTACTATCGTTTTGCCAAGACGCTACCAGTGGGGGTAAAGGCTACACAGGATCTCTCTGTATTATTTCTTATAACTACATGCCAATCTGCAATTGTCTCAAGATGAATAGTTTAACCAATGAATCGCCAGCATGTAAAGATCAGGAAGATCGGCTTTAGGTCTTTAAAAGTCAGAGGATGGGGCAATGCTGGTCTTACGTTTCCGTATGGTAACAGTCCTGTGTCCCCACGTGTACACCTGGCCACCTTCCCACATCTGTATTACCTGACAGACTCTCCCCTATACCTTAAGTCCTGCATATGGGTCTCTGTGTAAGAGCCTGTTTGACAAGAGGGGCCCCCTGCTAACATATTTGAGAACCACTGGTCCAAACTTGCCTAATACCAAGAAGAAGCCAAGGCCCAAACACATCACATGGATAGCCTAAAGCCACACGGAAACTCAGAGGCAGAACCACGATCTAAGTGCCAGGCATCCCCTGCTACTGCCTCTCCTAGGTTGGGGAGAAGGGGCAATGACAGCAGAAGCCCAGGCCCTGCGGCGGAGCCCACATACCCCTGCAGACAGCACCACAGGCGGCAACAATGGACCAGCCCATAGAGACCACCCAGGACACAGACGCGGCCAGTTTGCCCAGCCAGGCCCAAGACTTTTTCATCAATGCTCAGTGACAGGGTCAGGAACAGTCCTGGAGAATCGGCGAGGGTAGTGAGTCTGCTCTGCTTGGAGCGGTTGGGAAATTCACAGCTAGCCAAAGAGAGAAGCAAGAAGAGGGAGGACGAGAAGAGACGGGAAGAGATTGGAGAGCGGGTGAAAGAGAAAGGGAGGGAGGTCCCAGGACAAAAAGGAGGGCTCAGGTGACACCCGGGTGTGTCCTGGTCTCTCCAGTTGTGAATTTTGAACTTGCTAGGCTGGCAGAACACCGAAGACTGAAAATCCACGAAACTCTCGCTACCAGCCCTGAGCTGCGCCAGCACCAGGAGAGTCTGCCCGTGAGCCGGGACAGAGCTGAGCGTGCACGGGGAAGAAGGAGGACACTGACATGCCCAGGGAGGCTGCAGGGGGAGGAGGGGGAAACCAGTGAGTCCTGGTGCTCTGTTAGAAGTGGGGGTGGGGTGGAGAGGAAACAGAACCTTGGACGGTGGCACGTCGGAGAAGGGACTTCAGAGGGTGTTTACATTGTTTGCAGACGCACTGTTGTACAACGCAACCCTCACCTTCAACTCCTCTGGGAACTGGTCACTAAAATCAACATTTTTCTTAATGCTTGGGGACCAGGAAGAGATGCGGAGGTCTTTACTGAGGGGAGCATTTATGTAGACACAGAGACTGAACGTGTAGACAGCGGCACCACAAGGTGGGGACCAGGAGATGCCTGAGTTACACACCGGGGCCCTCCAGGATGGCTACGCCCAAGCAGTGGGATCCAGATGCCTTGCAGATTCAAGCCCTGCCTAGGATGAAGCTAGGCTTGCCTGTATTCCCACCCCTGTCAGGGCTGCCCAACGTGGACCCAACCTTCTGAGCCATCCGGAAGTCAGACAGAAGCTGTGGTGACCTCTCTGAGATTAGAGGCTCAGCTTTGGATGGGGCTCTGCTACTTCAGATGAAGGCTGGGAGCCATCTTGTACCCATGTTGAACCTGGCAGTAGGCTGGTGTTTAAGCCCACCTGGACAGTTTGCTGAGGTGCTGGGTCTTTCCTGGGAGGTGAGTCAAGTCTGCAGCTGATGCCTGGACTGTTCAGGGCCTCCCCTGCCTCCCTTGTAAAGATAGAGTCCCTGGAGATTAGGCCAGCAGGTGGGCACTAGAGCCTCGGAGGGAAGCTACTTGCTACCAGATACAGAGACAGCGTCACAGTGCCGGGAGCCAGGGCCAGAGACGAGAGGAGGGGAGGTCAGGGCAGGGCTCTGAGCTGCTCTGGGACTCTGCGGGGGCAGGCCTCGGAGGTGGAGCAGTGACAGATGAGGGGCAAGTTTGCAGGGTCCTCTAACTTGCAGATTACTACTGCCCTTGAGGCCACCAGTGCCCTTCCTGGTACAGAACACCTGGCATCCCTGCCAGCTTTTCCAGGACACAGCAACAGGGAGGAAAAAGCACCCCAGCAGATGTATAAGCCTGTATAGGCTGCCACAGTGCCCAGGTTGCTGGGCACTGGGTTTGGCAAACTCAGGCTGTGCCGGAGTGAGCTACCTGGAAGCAGGGTGCAGTGAAGCTTCTCTGGGGAGGTGCAGCCTTCGTGAGAGACCCTCAGATTCCCCACTGCGAGTCAGGCTAAACTGGGAGGGGGAAAGGCAGAGGCCGTGTCTGTCCTCAGCCAACAAGATGGATCTGGGGGTGCAGATTCCACCTTGGAGGGGGAACAGATATCAGTGGGGCTCAGATCCCCAGGGAGCAAGATGCCTAACCAGCCTGGACCCAGGGCGGGGGTAAGTGTGTTCCCTTCTGCTCAGATGGCCACTCAGATGAGTCTGTGACCTCACCCGTGACCAGTGGTCAGTTACTACTTCAGGCATTAATCACAAACAGAACTGAACCACTGTACCCACTGGACCCCCCGCCTCTCACTTCTGGGCCACAGGCTGCTTGGGATTCTGGGAAATAAAAACACCTACCTTCCTCCTGTGGCCGTGGAAAGAATGGGCATTTTAGGGGAGGCCCTGAAGACAGCCTTCCAGAAATTAAAGTCAGAAAAAAAGGAGAAGGGCAGCAGGCTTAGGCCCCTCCAGTCCTGGGCAGAAGGCTTGCTGGTTGCCTCAGAGCCTACACTGCAGGGCCAGAGACCCCAGAGGGAGGGGCTGACAGTGGCACAGGGCCTTGGGGGGGCAGGGGGTGGGGGCTGCTTTCTCAGGATGGGGGCCTGAACAGAGGGAGGGAGCAGGCTAGAGTTTCTTCTTGGCACCCCCTTTCCAGCTCTCCCTCCAGCAAAACCCTGCAGGGGCTGAGGGAGAGACTCCAAGACCTGCAGCAGAGTTCTCAAGAGCCCCTGCCTTCTGCTGGGATCTGAATGGAGCTAGTGGGCAGTTAGGCCCCAGGGGGAAAGGGTCTACAGGACCAGGCCGAACAAGCCCCAAGAGATGCTTCTGAAAGGAGGGAAGGGGAAGGCCAACGCCAAGGCCTGCAGACCACCCTTGATACTGCCTTTTGTGTTCTCAATAACTTCACAGAGCCTGCAAATATTCCAGGGAAAATACGAAAGACAAAGGTTCCTTGTAAGTTACCTCCACCAGTACCCTTCCACCTTCTAAACAGTGTCTGGTTACTGAGATGCAACCTTAGATTGACAGGTGGGAGAAACATAAAGTAACCAGAAGGACTGAGAGGGGGTGACGGCGGCTGGAAAAAAAGTGCAGGTCCCTGCTGGTTTCCTGATGGAAGGGACCTGGAGATTTCTAAGCGGTTTGCTGCGGGGTAGGTACTGTAAAGCCCTCCATCAAATCTTCAGTAAAGACTACATTGCCCACTGGAGCATCTCTGTGAGTGGCTCCGAAGAGGAGGTGAGACAAACACAGAAATGGCGCAGGAGCAGAGGAGCACAGGATGAGGAGAGCCGACAGCTTAGTCACGCCTCCAATAGCTCCATACTACCATTTGCACTAAATCAAACACCATCGCATTTCAGGCTTTTTACAGACACACTGCAGGCACCGACAGGTTAAGAACCACCACTGGAACCGCATGCCACTATTAGCAGGCCAGGGAGAACCACACTTCAGGACCGGATGCCCCAGCCAAAGAGTGGGAGCAACTTCAGCTGGCAGAAATAGGGGTTCGAAAAGAAACTCCACATCAACTCAAGCTGACCCCAGAGTCCCACTCTCCACACAGTCCTGTGGCCACTACACACTGGTTAGCAAGAACAGAAAGCTTGGCCCAGGGTGGAAAGGCACCTCTGGGCCCCAGCCCCTCACACGGAGGCCACCACAGGATGTGCTGGCCCAAGGCAGACTCTCCCAGGAAGGACATGCAGATGACACATTTGCTTCCAGAAGTGTAAGCACAATCACACCGGGCCTCATGCCTCCCCATGGAAGGCCCTAGCGGGTTCCAGTGGGTTCCAGGGCAGTGTGCTCCCATCATGCACAGGGCCATGAGCACCTGCCAGGCCAAAGGTGTCAGGCCAGTGGCTGGGGCCTCAGGCCTGCCACCATCGGGGAGACCATACTCAGAGACACCTAGCCCTGCACAAGCCACTCCTCATACCCAGGGCTTTGCTTCCTTGCAGCAGCTGTGGTGCTTTGAGCAATTTGTGGAACTGATACCTCAACATGGGTCTGGAGGGTTGAGTCCAAGGGTCAGTCACCCCCGCCCAGCACGGCCCTCTGCGTGCCTGCTTCCCAGTGCCTACCCTTCAGACTCACAGGGGACAGGCCCTGAGATGAGTGGGCAGGCCAGGCAGCCTGCCCGGTGCCTCACAGGGAGAGATGCCCTCATTCTCAACAGCCCAGCAAAGGCCAAAGCAGCCCTGCCCGCTGCCCAGGGACAGAGCTGGGAGAGCCCAGAGTCCTCGTTCGTGCAGCCCGGGCCCAGGGGATAGAGACTCAGCTCCAGGCACCCACCTCACTGACCCGGGATGCACGCCCCAAGCCAGCATCTGCCGGAGCCCTTCAGGGGTCGGGAATTTCCAAGTGCATTAACTTGAGACGTTCCTTCCATGAGTCGTTTGACCTAGGGGCTGCCCTGGGAGGGAGGGGATTAGAACGGGCAAGGCCACAGAGCCTGAGTCCAGGCACTTACCTTGACCTTCGCAAAGCTTCTTCATCAGGGTCTTGCACTGTGGGTAGAAGTTGCAGGTCAGGAGGAATCACAGGGAACATCAGAAAGAAAAGCTACTAGAGCTCGGTGGGCACGGAGTCCCCACCCATGATGGGACAGTTATTGCTCCCTACCTGTGACCTCTGGGCACAGGGCAGGGGGAGAAAGGGGGCACGAGAGGAAGAGGCGCAGGGGGGAGGGAGTAGCCAGAGGTGTGGCCTGCAAAGTCCTCTCATCCCAATCCGGAAAGCAGCACAGCCAGTCCGCTGCCCGCCGCTGGAGTCCAGGAGCCGAGCAGCAGGCTGATGTCACTGTGCCTGCCCCAGGGACCCAGCAGGGGCGCAGCAGGCTGCTAACTATCTACCGAGGCCAGCTCATCTTCAAGGGTGGGGGGCTCGACTCCCCGGCTTCCGTGGGACTGTGGAGTAGGGCCCAGGACCCTCGCTGGCCCTTCATCGTCGCCCCTTCCTGCCACCCCACAGCCCTCCCTTACTATATTCTGTCCCCGTCATCTGGGCCAGGATGCGGAAGGAGCGAGACTGCAGGCTGGAGGAGCGGCGGGCCCAGTCGTCAGCCTCGTCTTCCGGCTTGTTCTGGTTCTTAATCACAGCCTGATACACGGGAGAGGTGCTGTCTACGGTGAGGTCTTTGACAGGAAGGCTCCTGAAATGCAGAGAGAGGCCATGGGCAAGGGCAGGGCTGGAACCCTGCCCCCGACCTCTGCGCCTCCCCCTGGCGCACCCCCCCATGCATGTGGGTAACCCCTACTTGTCTAGATCCACCACGCCCTTATTGCAGGTCAAGCCTGCAATAAGGGCTTGACCTGGGTCCTCAGTGCTCAGGGTGGTCACAGCGAGACAGTGAATTCCGCTCACGGAGGGTCAGGAGGCTCAGACCCTCCTGCCAGTACCCCTCACCCCCCAGGCTAACTCTAGACACAGGCCTGAAGACACCCGCTCCCAGGAGCTGTATCTCCTTTAAGGAAAGAAGAGGCAGAAGAGGTCTTCTGGAAGTAATTTCAACCTCCCTGAGCAGGTGCTGAGTTTGGGGCTGGGTGAGGACAGGCCATTTGGGGGGCTCAGAGGCTTCCTCACAGTCAGTCCCTTGGCCTCCTCAAAGCTTGGGATCCAAAGAGGGAGCCACCAATGTCATGACTGCCCTGGAGGAGGACTGTGGGCTCCCACTCTGCAAAGACAGGGAAGCTCGGTGAGGAGGCAGTTGGAGAAACAAGGCAATCAGGCCCCTAACGCCTGGCATCACCCACAGATAGCGCAGCTTCTCGCCCGAGGAACTGGGCGTAGAGCTGCAGGGGGGGTCACTCGTCCTCTGCCCCAGGGCAGCACAGCTTTTTGAGGGGGACCTGGTGACCTTCCCTTAGACTCCCAAGGTCTGGCACATGGTAGGTGCTCAAAACGTAGTTGAATGAACAAATCCTAGATCAGAATCAGAAGGGACCCCAGAGCCCCTTGAGTCCAGGGTCTCTCAGCCCAGATCAGACTTCAGGGCAAGATACATTAAAAGCTTATGGATGACCACTCATCCCAACCAGGGAGGGCTGGGTAATCTAGGCTGCCCAGCCGGCCCTCTCAGCAGTCAGGGTGGGCTCAGGAGAAGCTCACAGCAATAACAGCATGTCTCCCCAGCCTGTGGCCCGGTGGCCCAGCCATCTCCTCTTACACATGCCAAAACTGAGGTCCAGAGAGGCTAGCTGACTAGCTCCAGGTTACATCATGTAGGGGCCCCACTGAGTTAGAACCCAGGCTTCCCAGCTCCCAGCTCAGTGTCCTTTCCAACAGACCCTCTGCAGTGACAGGGCTCAGGAAGGCCACTTATGCCCACTGGGGACTTGCACACCCCAGATGTTCCACATCTGGAGACATGGCCCAGCGCAGACACTCCCCCTGTCCAGCATCGCCCTGCCTGCTGCTATGACTGCCTCTACCTGCCCTTGCTCCCTCGAGGGCTGGCTAGCTGGAGAGGGGACCTCCCCAGTACCCCTGTCTTCTACCCTCTCTGCAAGGAGCTGGACAGAAGAATTGGCCGAGTCTCCCAGGATTGGTCCCCTAAGTCAGCTCAGGGTGGGCTATGAGAGCAGAGGTGGAGAAAGGTGATGGAAGGTGACTGACCAACGTTGGGTGGAGCTACCCCTACTTTTCTCAAGGCTCTGCCCTGGCCTGGAAAGCTACAGGTCTGTCAGCCTGTGGTTGGGATCAGATAGGGAAGACCAGGGAGTGGAGGAGAAGCTGGGATCTCGCTGGAGAGGTCATTTCTGGCATAGGGAGGAGTCTTAAGGGGTCCTGAAACAGATGGAAGGCACTGGTTGCCATTTCCCTGGAACATGCCCTTGACGTGCTCCCTGCTCCTTCCACATCTCCAAGGGCTCAAGAAAGTGAACCCCAGGAGTGAGTCCCTTGGGAGTCACATTGTCGGCTTCCCTTCCCACAATGCTGTGCAAAGACCAGGGACTTGTGGTGCTGCTGCAACAGACACTGGGAACCAGACGAAGGAACTGCTGTGCCTTTTGAGAATCTGGGGCTCAGGAAGAATATATACAGAGAGGGCATAGAACAGGCCCTCCAGTTCTGGGACCCTGGGTCCGAGGCCACTCTCTGGAGCCACTCCAGCATGAACTTCTTGCCAACAAAAACACTCCATGGTCCCCGCAACATCAAGGTCACCGGTGGGCATTTACTCCACTGTACACTGCCCCCAAGTCTGACTAATCTTTCGCCTCTTATGGGTGGTCCTGGCAGGCGCTGGGTCCTCCAGATCCATCTTTCATGAGGATTTGGGGAATGGCCTCCAACAGACCCCCTTAGCATCCTCTCCCTGAATAATGGCCCCATGTGGATTCTGACATTAAGATCTCCGCTGTCCCAGTGTAGACAAGAAAGGCTGGGGGGAGCCCCCGCAAAGCACAGCAAGGAGAACACGGGATACACCCCCAGCCAGTGTGGTGTCATTACTCTGATTTCTATGTCCATAGTGACATTATTTGGGGGAAAACCCCAAAAGACAAGCACTTGCCTGTAGAGGCCGCGGGGCATGTCATTTACCTGTGAGGTGGGTGTGAGGAGGAACGTGGACAGAACCACTGTCCTCAGGCACATCCCACCAAACCCACACACCATCCCGCAACCAGACAGACGGACGACGGAACAGATACTGTGGGGTCTACTTACGCCAGTGGTGACGCCCTGCCATGCAGAGGAAAACCCAGCAGTGAGTGCATGTCCATCATGGGAGGGCGGGGGGAGGCGCATACACAAGGGAGCAGGGTTAGGATCAGAAATGAGTTATGGGGGAGTGGGGTGGATAAAGGAGGAAGAGAGAGAGAGACAAAAAGAAAACTGTCAGTGAGGAAGGAATCATGGAAATTAACAGCAGAAATGGAACACCTCATGGCAGACAAGGGCAGCTTTTACCCACTGGCACCACGACAGCATCAACCCAGCAGGGCTGAGTTAGAAGGAAAAGGAAGAATGTTGCTTCCCAGGCACGCAAGGGAGGGGAAAAGGATGGGAGGGGAGGGGAAAGGAAGGAGAAGCCTAGATTAGATTAACAGTGCATCATGTTAAAAAAATATATCATGGGCGACCTAGAGGTAAAACCAAATGATTTGTAGTCTTTTCCCAAGGTGCAGAAAACATAAAGTTAGTGAACAGCAGTTCTTCCATTATCTTCCACTGTGCTCCCCTTTGGCCAATGCTACCGCTTTTAAGAGCACACCAAGGACACACGTGGCAAACAAATGTTAACAGGAAATCCCCGTTAAACTCTTTGGCTTAATCGGGCAGCCCTGTCTTCCTGGGTACACATGAGCAACAGTTATGTTTTTAAACTTGCATGGTCATATTTTCTGCTTGGAACGATGGGATTAAGTAAGTCAACCCTGCCCAGAGAATTCCGCAAAGAACTGCAGACCTGAGCCTGGCGGGTTTGACTCACGGCTCCAGGGCAAGCAACCATCCACCCCCTGGTGGCCCGAAGCAAGTACTGCGCGCCTGAGAGGGCCAGGCTCCTTTTAACCAGGAGCGCCAGTAAGTCCACACCACGTTTCATCCTTTGGCCTCTGGAACCTGCACTTTATAACCTGCACACTCGTCATGGCCACAAGGGTTGGGCTCTACAAAGGCCAAACGCTATAGGAGTTCTCCGGGACTTTTGAACGCCTCTATCCCTCTTACAACATCTGTTTTTCCTAGTTTTGGAAAAAAGGACAACCATCATTTTAAGATTTCTTGCCTCCAATTGCTGGAGATCCTGACTCAGGGATAAGATGTTACCACAGAGATAATCAGTTCAGAAAGTCAATACTAACAGTATTTCCAAGTAGAATACAGTAAGGGACTCTGCGTGTGTGTGTGTGTGTGTGTGTGTGTGTGTGTGTGTGTGTGTGTGTGTAAGGAAGGAAGAGACACACAGAAAAAGAAAAAGAGACAGAAAGAGAGACATACACAGTAAGAAAGAAATACAGAGAAGAAACAGAGACTAAGAGAAACAGAGACAGAAAGAAATTCTGAAAGAGGGAGAGAGGTCCACATTAATGTTTGTACTATTACCCATTTCATCCACAAATGATTTTCAGCCAACTCTTTCCCTACTCAGCCCTCAAGTTCTTCAACCATTGCTAACAAGCAAAGTCAGGAACCAAGGACGTCCTAAGTCCCACCGCCCTGAGGCTGGGCTTCCCTGGGGCAAACAGGAGGAGGCGAGTGCTGGGTGGCCCCCGGCTCTGTGGCGGGGCTGACTGTCAACAGCACCGTGGATGGCTGGTCCGGAGGCCCCTTCCCAAACAAGAAACCCACTCATGAACCTGAATTGCCCTCATCATTGGAAGAACACAGCAACTTCCCCCCAAAGAATGGCTTAGCTGTGAGAAGCTGAGGTATCCAGAATGTGACCCTGGTTAACAGGATTCCAGAAGTCTCTTTCTAAACCAGCCCCCTCATGGAGCCTGGGAAAATGCAGAGGCTGTGAAAAGCACATGCTGCATTTCTCCACCCTTCTCCTAAAGCTGACCATAAGATTGACTCTGAAGAGAGAACACCACGTTCTGGGAGGCCCCGGGCGAAGGCTGGCTCTCCTGCAAGGGCTGTACCCTGGGAGGATCAAGACGATGGAGGACAGCTGGTCCCGATGCCCAAAGTCTCCGATGGCGCCCAGTGGCCCGGTGCCCTCCTCGGTGATGACGAGGCGGAGGCATCGAGCGCCAGTGGAGGAGGGGAGGCGCTTACCCACTGAAGTCACTGCCCTGGGCCTGGGCCTGCCCGGCGATGGCGTCCATGATGGCGTCCTGGGAGTACATGCTGATGGGCGTGTTGTACTGCGCGTGGATGATGGTGGCCTTGCCGCCCAGCCCCTTCACCTCGATGGGCTTGTGGGTCGACAGGGCCGAGTCCTTCAGGGCGCTGGGGTTGAAGCGTTCCTGGTAGTCGGCGCTGGGGGAGGGGAGCATGGAGCAGGGGAGCGAGGGAGGGGGGTGGAAGGAGAGAAGGGGCAACAGGTGGTGTTACACGGCTCAAGGTGAGGGCTGGTGGTGTAGGGTGTGGAGAGAGACCTCCCTAAGCCTGATCCCAGGAAGGCTACCCAACTCCCCCCAACCGACGTGGGCGGGCTGGGTCTGGTCGGGAAAATCCTCTCACCCTCCCCAGAGCCCTTTGCGGAAGGTTCTTCTTGCCCGTCTCCGCTTTCCCAGATCCCTGGAGGCCCCGGCTCAGCCTGAGCTACCGCCCAGGGTCAGCAGGGGGCGCCAGGCATTGAAAATGAAAGCTCTCTCACCACACCCGCAGGGAAGCAGAAACGGAAGGGGGTGCGGAGTGGCGGTTGGGATTAGGAGACAGGAGCTGGGCCACGCGTGAGAGGCAGCGGCAGCCCAAGCGGAGTCCAGAACGTCCAAAGGCAAAAAGCAGCCCCACTGGGCACCCGCAGGGATTCTGAGCTTGGTTCCTCCACGAAGGGACTCATCCTGGGTGGCCCGGGGCTCTGCTCCGCCAGACTCTTCAGTGCATGTGCTTCTTCCTCGGAGCAGGGCTTGGGTTCTCAGGCGCCCCCACCCCCATGTCCAACTTGCTGGGTGGCCCACCAGCTTCTACCCATGGAGGCTTTTCCCTTCAACAGTCAAGCGTGCTCCCCAGGCAAAGACAAGGTCAGGTACAGCCCTTCTGAGTGGTCCGGCCGGGCTACAAATGTCTTCAGGCTCTCCCAGAACCGGCGTCAGCACGCGCTCCACCCACCGCCCACCGGAGCCAGCCTGCGGTCTAAGCAGCTGCAGCAGCTAATTGGGAACACGGTGGTCCGGGGCATCTGCCGGAGCCCCAGCGCCCCTCCCCACTGCCTCCACTCCATACTCGCAGCTCCACACACATGCAGGCTCACTCAGGGACACAAATGCACCCCCATTCACGCATGCACATACACGTACACATGCCGCTGACACAGACGCACGCTGCCCAGTCCCCCAGACACGCGGTCGCATGCTGGGATATGCAGGCAAGCACACACACGTGCTTTCCTTTGATACTAACTTGGCTGGAGAGTTGGCTACCACCTGGGGGTGGGGGAGAGAAAAAGCAAAGAAAACAGGGCTATCAGAGTGAGGGTCCTGCCAGAGGGTTTGAGCGTAGGGACCTAGGGATGGTCCTCAGACTGGCCATAGTGGAGGCAGAGGCAGCCCAGACTGGCACTGGGTGAGGAGAGTGCAGAGTGAGGAGGGGGAAGAGCTCAGAGTCCCGATCACAGCCGCTCAGTTTGGGTCAGAGATGCCAGCTGCAGCGTAGGTCCACAGTACCTGAAGCTTTGCCAGGGAGAAAGGTTTTTTTGTCCATCTTCATAGGCGCTCATTTACCATATACATGAATGTCCTACATACACCTTGTCTGTAGACCCCGGCGAGGAAGCTGGAGATGGAGACCGGACTAGTGATGGCTGCTCCAGGAACGGCCAAGGTCCCAGGTGCCTCCTGGCCGGGTAGTAGCTCTGGACTTACCCTTGTTTAATGGGGGACAGCTCCAGGAGTTCTGTTCCCTGAGCAGGAGTTGCAGTGGTGCTGGGGTTTGTGTGCAGTGGGGTTTCACACAGCCCCGGGAGCATGCTCTCTTTCCCAGAGGAGGGTCAGGCAGCCCTGGACACTCCTCCCGGGGCACAGTAATAAGGGGTCTGTGCAGTTCCCAGTAACTGCCCTTAAAGTCCCTGTGGATGGGCAGTGAGGCAGGATGGAGGAGTGAGGAGGCTTGGGAGAAGTGCAGGTCCTGTATTGCAGGAAAACCGCCCGGACAAGGCAGCCCACCTTGGACCCTACAAGAGGGACCCCACCCTCACTCTTATCTGAGAGCCAGCCTCCTGGAGTATCGTCTCCTTGAGGGAGGCATTGCCTGCATTATGTTTCTTTAAATGCAAATTCCTTGCAGTGGCAGACCCTTGTCAGAAACCTGAGGGGAGAAGAGTGCGGAAAGTGGTGTCCCTTTCCCCACACCCTGCCACATTCCCACATCTGACCACTCTGGGCTCTGGCTGGGAGAGCCTGGGCCTCAGCTGGCCTGGCCCTGGTCACCCCTTGGCCATGACCCTGGGGATCCAGACCAAAACCAGGGAGACCCCCCATCCCCACCCCCACCAGTCCCAGGCGGCCCAACTCCGTCTCAGGGCTGATAAAATTCCCTCTGTCCTCCCAGGCTCAAAATAGCTGTAAGTGGAGCTATGTTAGGAAAGGACCATCACAGATCTCCAATTCCTTCTCCATTTTTGGCCAGTGCTGACAACCGCAGGATCAGCTCTTGCCCGGACCAGCCCAATGCCCCCTGTAGAGGGCAGTGCTGGCCTCAGGGGCTGCCTATGCCCTTCCCTGCCTAGGTAGCCAGCTCCTTCTTTGGCATTGATTCCTGCCCCCTGCTTAGCTTCTGCCTGAGGACCCAGAGGCTGAGATGCCTGCAACAGACAGAACTCAGAGAGGGGCAGCCAGGTCTTGGGGAGAATGAGACAAAGATGTAAAAACGCCCCGGGGGCCCTCGCACCAACTGGCCTGAGGGACACTGCCCTTCAGTACCAGCCCCAGAGAGGACAAGGATCAGGGGGTGCAGGCCCGGCTGTTCTTTCGCCCCCTCTGTTCCTCTCCACTCCTCCCAAGGGCATACGATCTGCCAAGGGATCCCCTTGAAGCTCCCCAGAGAGAGAGTCTGGGAAGGAGCTTCCTTTTGCAGCCAGACAGGACAGAGTTCAAATCCTGACCCTACCTCTTCCTAGAGCTGTGACTCTGGACAAGTTACCCACCTGTCTTAGCCTCAGTCCCCTCCTTCATAATACCGAGAGGGTGGTGCCCTCCACAGACTGTACAGAATCCTGAGTGTAAAGCCCTCAGCATGGGTTAAGTGTGTGATGAACACACACGGGGAGTAGCATTTGCCAACCCTGTCTCCTGTGAGGCGGCGGCCTCAGCCCTCGGCTAGCCCAGGTCAGAGGCTCTGCCCTTCCTGCTGGGACCGCAGCATCAGCCTTCACTCTGAATGAAGCACGCACCACATTCCCTCCCTAGCCCGTCTTCCCTTTGAAGAAACTGTTGGACCCTGCTGCTCTGAGTGTCAAGTAATAATCTAACACTCGTCAGGTTCTGAGCAGCCCTTGTGCCAGTGGGAGGGCTTGTCGGGAGTCGGGAGAAACGGGGGTGGGACAGGCAGGTAGGTCCCTGGCTCCATGCAGGGAGAAGTCAGACTGACCTGAGTGCCCGTCCTATCTACCACTCGTTAACTGTGTGACCTTGGGCAAATTACTTGCTCTCTCTGGGTTTCTATTTCCCAGCTATAAAATGAGGGAATAGTGCCCCCCTCCGAAGTTGCTGAGAGAGTTGTGTTAGATAAAGCATATGGATTGTTAACTAGCCCCCAGCCTCGACGGACGCCTCCGTGAGGGAAGACCTTACCCTCACTGCAGGTGGGCCCCATGGAAGTCCAGGTCCACCAGAGCATGACCTCCCTGCTGGGGGCCGGCCCAAAGAGAACCAGGAAGAGCTATCAGCCCACCCAAGGCAGGAGAAAGAGTCCATTTCTACTGTCTTTCCCCGAGCTTTCTGGCAGAAGCCCCTTGCTGGAAAAAGCCTGGGGGTAGAACGCTTTGCCATCTTGGGCCAGGGAAGCCAGGGTCCAAGTGCTCACACCGTAGAGCGCCCAGCTTCACTCGGGATCCCAGAAAGAGCTATGGGATCTGGGGGAGCTGGGGATCCCCAGGGGAGCAGTGAACGGGCAGAGCACAGATACCATGTGCGGCTAGGTCAAAGGAAGGGTGTGGGCTTGGATCACACCGACCTGGACTGCAATGCTGACTCATCTGCGTACCTGTTGTGTGAGCCCAGGCAGTGATGGCAGGTAGCACGTGGTGAGTGTGCCAGGACAGAGCTCGGCACCATGCGCGTGTTATCTCCCTCAATCCTCCCCGTAGTCCTGAGATACGGACAGCCTCACGGAAGAGCCCTGAACCCCTAGCCGCTGGGCCATATGCCTTGACTCAGCCTGCTTCGCCTCCAGCCCAGAGACGATTATATCAACTGCATGGGGCTATCGAAGAAGTTACAATGAGATAACAGACCTTCAGGACTTGGAAGCTAATTTGTGCTCTGCTGGGAGCCTCCCTCCCCTCAGCCCCTCCACAATGCCCACCCTGGCTCTGGCTCTAGTTCTTTTAACTCCTGTGCTCCAAGAGTACCATGAACTAGACCTCGGGGAGCAGGGGGTGGCCTGCTGTTCTCCTGCAGGGCCCCTTTCTCCTCAGGGTCCTGCTCCCTTGCTTCCCCACCCTAGCCGGGGTCAGTCCTGCCAACCCACTCCCCTCACCCTATTGCCCAGTCTCTCTGTACCCAGCTCAGGTGCTCCCTCCTCCAGGCAGCCTTCCCAGACCACTGCCAGACCTAGAGAACTTGCTCTCCCACCTCTCAGGACTCCCAAAGGGGTGGCAACCAGCCTGTCCCTTTGCCCCAGAGCTCCTGGAGTTATTAGGCTTTGTCCTGTCTTGGTGGGTGACCTGATGTGAAAGTTTTAGGAGTCAGAGTCTCTTGCATTCAGGCCCAGCTTGGCCACTTAGTAGCTGGACAGCTGGACCTCGACTTAACCTTCTCTGAGCCTCAGTTTCCCTCTCTGCAAAATCCGACACATCGCCCCAGGTTGTGTAAAGCAATGATGGGCCCGGCTCATGGCAAATGTCAATAGGATGATTGATTTCACTGCTCTTAGCCTGCACTGCCTCATGGGCTTGGGGCTGGCCAGAATGAGGCCAGTTCCTCGCTCTGACTACCTGACCAGGCCTCTACGAGCACTGAGGACCCAGATGGCCCCTGACCACCAGTGGAGAGCTGTGAGCCCATTACCTACCCTCCTAGGAGTCCAGCACCTGAGGCCTTCCCTCGGAGGCTCATCTGATACAGCTGAGCCATCTCCCTCAGGGTCTCTGCCGAGTACAGGCCAACGGGGTTGTTATACTGCCTTGGCTGGCTCGAACCCCGCGGGGCTTTCGGGCTTAGAGAGTCGAGGGCCCCCTCCAGGTTGGCCTTGGCCCCCGGGCTGCCCCATGGAGGGCCAGCGTCAGAGGCCTCCGTGTGTGAGGAGAAGACGGAGGTCTGAGAGAAGGAGGAGCTAAGGGTCTGCCCGAGCTCCAGGTTGCCTGGGGTGCCCGGGATGGCCCTCGCCTCGGGGTTGGGGCTGGGTGCTGCCAGGCTGCTGTTCGTGTCCAGAGCAGGGTCCTGGCCCGGGGCAGCACCATGCAGGGGAGAGAGAAGAGAGCAGTTAGAGGCCACGCCCATCCCAGCGCTTCTGCGTGAACCTGAAACAGAGGGGTTAGTGCGAGCGCCCAGCAGCCCACCACCCTGGAGCCTGCAGCCCACTGCACCGAGGTCAGGGTAGGGGGATAGAAAGGACACCTGGAAGAGAAGGATTTTGTCAAAAAGAGCGGGGTGAAGCTCCTGGCCCTGAAGCTGTCATCCACCTGGACAAAATGCAAAGCCCCACACAGAAAGCTAGGCCAAGCCAGCCTGCCGGCAGGGCTGGAAGAAAGGGGGTGTGGTCTCAGGGAATTGTGGGGAGACCCCTCCATCCTACACCTGTTCCCCCTTCCCCTGAATGGGGGCACCTGGTGAGCACAGCCCTGCCTCCTGCTCTGCTGACCCCACTCTGCAATGTCCCACATGGCCGGTGAGAGGGGGCCTTCTGGGCTGGTGGTGAACAGGCAGAGTAGAGGTGCAGAGGGGAAACTGAGGAAGGAGGGGGGCTGACATTTGCTTCCCTCAGTCTGCCTCTGCAGCTTCTCCCCAACAGCCCTCTGCCCATTTCCTCAATCTGTCACCCACCCCAGACACCCCTTCATCTTCTTCTTGTCCCCTCTCCCCACCCTGCCCATCACCCACTCTGCCCCACTGGACAGGGAGGGTCAGTATGAGGTCCTGCAAGGAGGGGTGGAGAGTGGTGGGAGTGTGTAGTCCTGTAGGAGCGGTGGGGTAGGCCTCCCATGCTCCGGGTCCCTCAGGGTTGAGCTGCTTAGAGGGAGCTGGGAAGGGGCCTGGTACCTGCTGGCTGCACCAGCACTTCTGAGTGTGGTATAGGAGCGTGCAACTGGGAGGAGAAAGGGAAACAGGAGGGAGAGAGCCTGTGACACAGGAGAAACCCTGAGGGCCAGCAGGCCCCCCACGCCTGGGAGCTCCTCCTGGGGTGACCAGCTCAAACTGGGGCCTCGGCTTTCATGCCACGGTCACCCCCCTCCCCAGTGCCCTCAGGAGGATGAGGGTCAGAGCCTTGTGGGCACTTGTCCCTACTTGGCTGGGAGAATGGGACCTTTCCTGAAAACACCGCTGCCTAAGTGGATTTCCTGTCAGCCCGCCCACGAGGCCCAGGGTGTTGGCTAGGCACCCAGGCGGGCACCCCTACATGCAGCATTTTACGGGGCTTGAACGCTTCTCCCCAGGGGGTCTGCGCCACCTCCCCGGCATCAGCCGAGGCAGGGCAGGGCTGGGGCCGGGCTGATCCCCCCACCTTGCCAGAGTCAGGCCAGCTGAGGGGCAGGCAGGCAGACCAGGGGCTGCACTCCGGGAACCACGGCCCAGAGTGGAGCCTGCCACCCACAGTCAGCACCTACCTTTTGGTGGGGGATCACAGGCAGAGGGGACTGGATCGGGGGCGCTGCCGTGGAGATGAGAATGGGACGCTTTGACCTGGAAAAACCAGAAATGAAGACAGTTGCCATTGGGTCCGGGAGCTCCTGCCTGAGAAGGACTGGAGAGGGGAGAACATCCGGAACCCAGGGAGCCAGGGCAGAGGACCTGGGTGTCCCCTGGGCCTGACCAGCATGGAGAAGTCACGGCTCTGGGGTACTTTGCAGCCACGGGCCTCTGCTAGGTCTCAGGGAGGCTGCCTGTGCACAGAGGAAGCAGGGAAGACCCTGGCTTCCAGGCCCGGCTGCCCACATACCAGCAGCACCGTTATCCACCCTCTCTGAGGCTCATCTGTAAAGTGAGGCACAGACATGGCAGGTGCTTGATGACTTGGGCCTGTCCTTCTTCTGGTCCAGAGGCTGTCCTCACTTCCCTGTGCGGTCCGGTAGCACAAGGCTGGGTCCATGCTGGACAGCTCCTCTCCCAGGCCCTTGGTGCCCACACCCAACCTCTGCCCCCTGCTCTGGAGAGCTCCCACCTACTTCTGCAGCGTGAGACTCAGGTTGTAGCTGGCAGACTTGATCTTGTTCTGGGCCTCCAGGTGGGTCATGGTATCTGTGTTGACGCCGTCAATGGCCACCACAAGGTCACCCGGGCTGAGCTGGGACTGGGCGGCCTTGCTGCCCGGTGTGATCTGAGAGGGTAGCAGATGGGAGGTGAACGTAAGAAGGGTGACCTGAGGATGGGCCTGTCCTCAGGGAAGAATCACCAGGGGTCATCCAGTAGAGGCTTGCCATTTTGTCTTTCATTCACTATGACCACCAAGCCTGCTTCCTTTTCCTGGCGCAGAGCTACCACATTTCCTGGTGCTTTGTATCTGAGCGCAGCCATGAGATTAGCTCTGAAATCAATGCACACCACTTCCAGGCCTGCCCCTAGCAACCATCTTGCCATCCTGCACTCTCTCTGCTTGTCAGCTGACTGGATGCAGAGGACCCAGAGGAGGACAGCCAAGCCACTGTCTGCAAGGGACCTGGATCATGGAGTCACTGCTTGGAGGGGAGATGACTAAGGAGCACTGAATTGGATGTTGCATGAATGAGAAATAAACTTCCACTGTGCTAAGAGAACTGGGGGTTGTTTGTTACGCCAATCAGCCTACTATAACATCTGCACCTTGAAAACCCATGGCACACTTTCCAGGCTCCAGAAGAGTTCAGCAGCTGCTAAGACTCCGCACCACCATAGAGATGCTGCCAGGCCAGTAGGCTGGCCAAACGTACCCTCACAAAAGCATCCTAGCGTAAGTGTGTTGTACTCTACTGTGGCAGGTGTGCAGAGAGGGCTGGCAGGGCTGTCGGGCCTGCTTGCGGGAGCGAGGTCAGCTGGGACATGGAGCTCAGTGCTTTGTGGTTGGCTTCATGTTTCCCAAAGGGGAGGTGCAGATGTGGAGGCCAGTTCCCAAATCTTGCACTCTAGTGACATTACAGAACGCTAGAGTCTGGGGGCCCTACCCCCAGTGTGATCACATAGAATGTCATGGATATGCCACCCCACCAACCCCCCATGCAATGTCCGGAAGACCACACTCCCAGTGACCACACTCCCAGTGACATGCACAATGCCAAATTCTACATGTCCAGCCCCCAGTAATAGCACCCTGAATGCCATGGTGGCCTCCTATGCAGTGACATCCCATGAAATGCAAAATTCTGGAAGGCCCAGTGACATCATCTAAAATAGCTTGCGGGCCGGCCCCTAGTGACATTACATGGAGTGTGGTAAGCTTCACCCCTGAAGGCGTCTTGTGGGATGTCGTGGAGACTTTGGCTGCACCCCCTCCTGACATCACACAGAATGATTTTATAAGCTGACCCCCATGACATAGTGTGGAAGCGCGCTGTGACATCACATGGGGTGCCGGGCAGGGCTTGCCTCCAGTGACATCATAGGAAAGGGGAGCCCCTGGGAGTCACCCCCCACCGAGCTGTGCCTAGAGGGTGTCCCTTGGCTTTTCCTCCCCAACATGCCCACCAGCCAGTCCTCCTGGCTTCTCTGGGCACATCCCAGTCACCTTCCTGGCTATACCCCAAGGACAAGGCTGGCTCCTAATGCTGGCAGAGGCCATTTTCTGGCCCAGGCTTGGGGACCATCCTAGAAGGAGCCCAAAAAGGTCCTGGGGACAGTCCCATACCCTGGGTGCCAGGCCTCAGTGGGCCTCTGGCCAGATTCTGGGCTCTCAGACATGGATGGAAACTTCCTGCCAGGCCCCTCAGAGGGAACTCTCATCGTAACCAGAGCCCTGCAGTCGCCAGCCTTCAGCCCATTCCCAGACAGGCTCTACAGGGTGGGCCAGGAACCATGTGTGTTAACCCAGTGATTATAGCAAGACCAGGAGAACTCTTGCCAGTTGCCGTTGACCCGCCATTTCAGACCCAGGAACTGTGGTACCTCCTTAAACACTGGCCACCTTGTGCCCTGAGCAGCCTCCCCACCGCCCCGGGAATCTGCTGGGATGAGGCCAGGACAATAGAGAAACAAATGCCTTGATTGTCAGGAAGCCACATTGTCCGGTTTGCCAAGTCCCGCCTACTCTCCAGGCTCCCGTAGGGGCATCGTGGAAGCGCTCGGGCCATCTCAAAACACACGTCGCCTTTATCCCCAAATCAATGGCCGTACAGAGTCTCTACTAGTGACAGGAGTGTGTTGTTTCCTTTGATTTAAGCGGTTAAGCAAAGGGTAAAAAACAACAACAAAGAAAAGCAAAACATTTTCTAGGCTGAGAGGGGACTCCTGAGGGCAAACTGAGTTGCCCAGCCAGGCCTGTCCTGCAAGAAAATCACCTTTCCCTACACCTTCTAGCTTCATGTTCAGGCCTCTGCTCTTCGGGTATTTTATTATAGATACCTTC
Source organism: Lagenorhynchus albirostris (assembly GCF_949774975.1). Lineage (NCBI taxonomy): Eukaryota > Metazoa > Chordata > Mammalia > Artiodactyla > Delphinidae > Lagenorhynchus > Lagenorhynchus albirostris. The sequence continues at coordinate 36,084,639 of NC_083110.1, read as the reverse complement.
AAACACAGTAAGGCAGAACTAATTCTACGGGGAGCACCCGAATACCCACCACCGAGGTTCTACTGTAGCATTTCACTCAACCTGCTGGTCAAGTGTCCATCCCTCTCTCCATCCATCAGTCCATATTATGTTTGAAGCATTTCAGAGAAAGTGCAGACGCCAGGATGCTCCCATTCAGGGTGAATTGCGCCATGCCTCTGCTGTCTTAGTGGACTGCCCACAGGGCTTCCCCACAGCAGGACACCCCCATGCCAGGGCTCCCTGACCCAGGGCTCCCCAGATGCTTCTAAGCATCCGCAGAGAAGGGGGCCATCAGCCTGCAGCAGGGACCTCCCAGGCAGGACAGCCACAGACCCCAGACAGAGTGGAGGGCCTCATGCCTGCAGAGGTGACCAGAGCTGTGTCCAGGAGATCATGGGTTAAGTGTGAACAAGGACACCAGAATGACATCCAAGAGAGGCTGGGGCCAGACCAGCTAGGGCAAACCACGGGGCCATCTGGAATGCCCTCCCTTCCAGGCTGCCTCGAGGACTTATTTCTCCCTCAGGCATGGGTTAGCTAACATCATACCTTCCCACAGGGCTCCCACCTTCCCCTTGCCTGGCCCTGGCCGGCTCCCCTTCACCCTCAGGTATAGACTGAGCTGATCCTTTGCCCAGGGAAGAGCCCAGGCTCCCCCAGGCTTGGTCAACAGCCAAACCCCCTGAGGAATTTGCCACCAGGCTGGCTCCAGCCCGCCCCTGGCGCCTCTCCTTGCACCTGTGTGTGCTCGTCAGGGCTCAGCTGGCCTGACCTTTGGCTGCCCTGAGCAGGGTTCAAGACCCCTCGGGCTGGTGGGGTGGAGGATGCTATAATCCTCTGTAGAGAGGTGCTCTGCTAGTTCTGCCCAGGTCTCCCTAGAGAAGGAGGCAGGGACTCTGAGGAAGTTGCCCCTCAGCTCTGGCCAAGGGCCGTCAGATCCCTCCTCGCTCTGCAGGAGCAGCCTGCGTGGCAGAAGGGTGTGGCCACCCTTGAACACTTGCCCAGAGCCCAGCGCTTGTGAAGAGTGCAGTCCAGGTGTGAGGTACCCATGTACCTCTTGTCTGACTCCCTAGCCCCCTCCCTCTGCTTTCCTTGTCCCAGAAAAGACCCAAAGCTCCTAAATCCTTGGAGGATTTCTTTTTCTTTTCTTTAAAGTCTTTCTAGCCCCTCTGTAGCATTTGAAAAATTCTTTGTAATGATTGTTTCATTCCCATTTCACTTTTCACCTTTTCTAGTCACCAGCCACCTCTCCACAGGGAACCCAGCCATGGGCAGAGCTCCAGGACCGAGGTCCTGTCTCGGAAGCCCCTAAGGCAGGCTCTAGGTGTTTGGGGGCCAAGATTGCCACCTAGCCCACCCTCCTTGCTGGGCCATGGTTTCGGGCACCCCAGAGGGGGCACAGGGATAGCCGGTGCCAGGGAGCAGCTGTGGCCCCCGTGACCTTCGGGTGCCTTGGGGGGAAGCAGTAGAGCAAAGACCATGGACTGTAGTCTGAGCCAGACCTGAGGTTGCAGTGCCAGCCTCCAGGACCTCTGCGTAAAGACAGCCATGATGCCTTTCTCCCGGGATTCTGGAGAGGATTTCATCCTTAAATAGGGCATTATACGAAGACAGTGCAGAGCTGAGACAATTTCAGGGAAGCTCCCAACCGAGGAGGTGCCAGTGCTGTCCCTGACCCCTTCCCCTGGGAGGTGCCAGGGGTTGGAGTCTGGGAGGCTGCAGCCCCTGCCTCCAGAGGACACAAGGTCGGGGGCTGGCAGAGGGTGGTGTGCGAAGGGCCAGCCCTGACCGATCAGTCCTGAGCCAGCGTCCTGTCCCTAGAGGGGCCCGAGCATCAGCTGGAGGGGAGAGAAGTTCTGTCCAGGGTCCCAGGGAAGCAAGGCACTGGCTGGGGCTCAGGCACACCCATGCCCTTGGCTCCCATTTCCCCGGCTCCCTGGCAGCAGAGGGGGCCACTGGGCTCCGCAGAAGGTCCCGGCCATCACTCCTAGTGCTTAAAGGCAGACAGGTCCCTGACTTCCTTTCCCTCTAGACCTGCCAGTGTAGGTGCGGCAAGGGATGGGAGCCAAGGGCAGGCAGTGGGTGCTGTGGACTGGGCAGCTTCCAGCATCTCCTCCTGACCTTCCCAGGCTGACATCCCAGGGGATTTCCAGGGAGCCCTAAGTGCATTTTACATTGTGTGATTAAATTACTGTCATGCCATGCTCTGTTCCCTTCCCATCTGGCCTCCCCTGGGGCCTTGCTCCGTCCCTTGCCCTCTCACTGGAAGCTTCTGTCTTCCCATGGCCCCTCTCTCCAACCCCACCCTGGCTGATAAGAAAGCCAGAGTCTTATCTGTGCTCAAAAAGCCTCTCCTTACACAGAGGACTTTTAGGGCGGTGAAAATACTCTCTGTGATACTGTAATGGTGGATACACGTCATAATACATTGGTTCAAAACCATAGAACGTACACACCAAGCATGAACGCTAATGTAAGCTATGGGCTCTGGGTAGTAATGGTGCACCAGTGTAGTTTCATCAGTTATAACAAATGTACACTCTGGAGGGGGACGTTGGTAATGCGGGAGGCTGTGCATGCATGGGGGCAGAGGGGTTATGAGAAATCCCTTTATCTTCCTCTCAACGTTGCAGTGAACCTAAAACTGCTCTCAAAAAGTTATCTTGGAAAAAAAAGCCTTAGCTGCTCCAGCTGGCTCCTGCCATGTTTCTCTCCCTTTCTTCACCACCAGGCATTTCCAAGAAGTGACCAGCAGGTCTGGCCTCTACAGTCTCCCATCCCTCTCACATCAGCCATCTGACTTTGGCCCCCACCACTCCACACATACCAATGACTTCCCTGTGCCAAAGCCAGGGGTCACTGGCCCCCTCTCTAGCTGACCACACCCTTCCCTGGCCTTCTGAGTCTCTTTCTTCTCCTCTTGTCCCCCAGTTCTAGGTCCTGGATGGCAAAGTCTGCTTCATGCCACTTAGAATGGTTCCTGGGAAGAGGTGGATCCTGGCTTCAAAGCGGTGGAGAAGCTGTGTTTGGGAATGGAAGGGCCCTGGGTGGGGGCCTTTCAATCATGGCTAGCCCCTGGACAAGAGGGAGATTCAGGGAACTGGGGAGATATCTCCCAGGCAGGACAGCTGCCCCAGCAGGCCCAGCAGACATCACCCAGGAAGCCCTGCCCTCCTCACACTTGCTGCCGTCTCACAATGTCTTCAGCCCGAGGAGCCCCCGGGGGCCTGCCAGTGAAGTTGCTCTTGTCCTATGTCCCGGCCCAGGACCTCAGAAGGCCCTCTCCCCAGGACCCAGCCAGCCTCATGCCCACTCACTTCAGGGACCTCCCGGGGTCAGGAACAGCTCTGTGCGCCAGGGAGAAGAAGCATGCTGGGAGAGGGCCTGGCCTGGGAACCTCTAAGGATGTATTCCCCAGCGGTGGGCCACTGTCTGGTTATCTTCCCCATTCGTTCATTCGGGAGCCAGCCCCGCAGCAGCCCTCCAGAGGCTTGCCTGACCTTCAGCATGGCTATAAACAGCACTTGCTGTCAGCACTGCTAGGCGCTGCCCGAGAAACAGCACCATGGCCTCAAAATTCCAGGAATCACCAGTGAAGCTGCCCCAGAAAAATCTCAGCCTGTCCCCCTTCCCCTCTCGGGGACCCTCTGTCCTCTGTGTCGCCACCATAGCCAGGAGAGTCTGACAAATACTGGAACCGAGAACAGCAAAGGGGTAGAGGTGAGCCTGCTGGGCCTGTGGGTAAGGCCGTAAGGAGTGGAGGCCTTGGAGCAGAAAGGCAGGACCCCCCTGGGCCCAGGCTCAGGTCCACCACTCCCCCATCCTCACAAGCAGCCCATGTGGAAAAATAGGTGTATTTTCATAAGTGCACATTAGAAAGAACTCTTACGTGTACTTTTACCGACGTACCATCCCCATTTTACAGATGAGAAAACTGAGGCTGAGCAGGTGAACTGACTTTTCTAAGGTGACACAGCTGTGAGTACCAGAGCCAAACAAAAGCATACGTCGCTGCCATAAAATCAAGGGCTGCAACTCGTGCGCCAAGAGGCAAGGCCCCAGACCGTGGCCCTGGCCTCAGGCCTAGCTGCCCCGACAGGGGTGGGGGCTGGGCCTTTGGAACTGTTCCCTCTTGGCTGCTCCCACCCCTTCCCCACTTCCTGGAGGACTGGCTGGGATTGGGGGAGGGTGGGGGTGGGAGGGCAGCTCATATTGCAGGCCCAGCCACACCTGTCCAAGATAAATAAAGGCATTTCCCCTCCACCCTCCGAGTCTCCCTCCTGAACTCATTTCTCTGTGGGTCCTCAGGCTGAGACCCACCGAAGGGAGGACTTGAGGGGCTGTTACTGCCCCAAGGTTGATTCTGTGGGGCTGGTGGGCAGGGTGGGGTGGGTACAGGGGCTACCACCCAGGCTGCACGTGGCCAGCCTTCTTACAGGAGGAGCTGCAGCACACAGGGGACGGCCCCACGCAGTGCTTTTCTACTAGCCCCTAGCCAGAGGGTGAGGAAGCAGGCATGGGGTTACCAAGGTCACAGGAGCGCATGAGCAAGTTGGAGCCTCAGTTTGCCCGGCTCTGAAGTGAGATGCCAATCCCAGACCTGCCTGCCTGACCACCTGCCTCAGGGTTACAGTGCGTGTGCCCAGGGGTGCCGGCCCCTGCTGAGAACGAGCCAGCCCCGCCATTGCGAGTCCCCCCACCACAATACGTCACTACTGCCCCGTCGCAAAGACTCAGGCCAGGACATCTACTGGCCCTCTGTGGGAAGCAGGTCAGGGCTGCAGTGGAAATAGGATTCTTCCAGAGAGCTCTGGCCTTGCATCCCCTTAGGGGAGAAGTTCCTGGTGCAGAAGGACCTGGAGCCCCCAGCAGGAAATACCACAGCCCTGTTGGGAGGGCAGGGCTAGTGCCCCGAGGCCTGCCTGGCCAGCAACGCTGAGCCTGGGACGCCCGAGCCCAGGGCATCAGCAGCACACCAGAGGACTTATCAAGCAGCTCCAAGCCCTGGGAAGGCCCCAGCACCCAGTCCAGCTGGTTCCATGGCCTCAGTGATTTGGGGGCACCCCTCTGAAGGGAACTGAGAGACCCATCCCCTGATGCCCTGCCTGAGCTGCGGGTTCTATTTTTAAAAGTCCCCCCTAGTCGTTGGCTCTAGTACATCCCAATACACCCCCTGCCTACAGTGAGGACATTTTTCCTGCTGTCTGTCTAGCTTAAGGCCTCTGTGCTGCAATTTAAGCCCTGGGCCGGCTGGGGCCAGGTGGCGCATAGACCCCGGATGAGGTCATCGGCTATCCTGGGTGCCACTGAGCCAGGAGGCTAATTTCCACCAGGTGGAGGCCTTGAGGATAGTGGGGCTGGGGGAGATCTAGGCTCAGTCCCAGGCGTGGGAAGCTGGTGGACCCATGAGAGTGACGGTGGAGGGTCCTGCCTTGTACAGGGAGGAGACCTGTAACCAGGGGTGTGGGGAGCTGTGCAGGGTCCTGGGGGCAGAGGGGGTGTGTCTGCTGGGGCTCAAATGCCCCTGTGTCACCATATCATCAGACTGAGTGTGTAAGTCTCTGGGTGCCCTTCTAATATGGGACCCTGGGGTCTCCAGGGCAGTGGGTCTGGAGACGCAGGTTGGAATAAGCCAGACCTCCCGCAGGATGGCGGCCAAGGCCTCCTCCCTGGACTAGAGCCAGGCCAGCACCCCAGCGGAGTTGTGAGGCTGTCGTGAGGCTCCCATAACACCCCTGAGTGGAGCTTTCCATCTTAGGGTCCCCCCAAGTGTCCACATTTGGTTGCATAGCCAGGACTGTGCCTCCAGTGGGGACATTGGCTCCCTGCCCCCTCTGCCAAGCACCTTTCAGGCCTTCCCTGGCTGCCCGCTTCAGTGCCTCCCCACCACCCTCCCCGTCCCACCCTCAGGCCCAAGGCAAGTCTCCATGCCCTGGAGAAGAAACTGTCTCCCTGTCTTCAGGTGAGCAGTGACCCAGACACCCCTGCCCATCCATCACCCTCCAGTGACAGCCTGGGGCCTCAGCCTGCCCCCTTGTGCCCACGCCAGCACTGCTGGGCTCATTCTCAGCAGACCCCACCAGGCAGGGGCTGTGATTGCCCTGGCGCCTTTCACAGTCCACCCTGAGCCTTGGGGCCTTCAGCGCCCCTCTGCTGGACTTCCCTTTACTTGATAAGTGTTGCCTGAGCACCTACTATGTCCTAGGTACTGGTCTAGGTGCCAGGGACACAGCAGTGTTTAAAACAAAGTCCCTTCTCACAGACCGCTTCCTCTCAAGCAGATCTAGCTTCTTGCTTCTCTGTACTTCAATGTCTCCAGCTGGGCAATAGAGTTACTCAGACAATCTCCAAAGATCTGTGACCTTCCCCTCAGGCAGTGCCATTCCCTGATCACAGACACTGCAGAACACACAGGCCATTTCCCCAGGTGAGCATGGCGAACCAGACTTGAGACGGGCAGGCAGAGCAGCTGTAGGTGAATGGCTAGGACCTCCAGCAAGCGAGGAAGGCCCAGCTCCGCGAAGCCAGCCAGTGTGAGGTCCCACAGCAGCCCCGGGAAGGCGGGGGTAGAAGGCGACTGTTATCTCAGGTCTGGGATGGAGTGGATGCAGGAGGCCGGTTACCAGCCCAGCCCAGCTCCGAGCCCTGATAGCAGGGCAGCCGAGGTCAGCAGTCTGTACATCTAACCGTCTGCCCGCCTGTCACCTGACCTCTCCACGCTAGGAGTGCTCTTTCCCCAAAGCAGCTGCCCTCTTCCAGGCTTGGGGGGTACCCTGAGCCCACCCTCCCGGAGAAAGGCTTAGGAAGGCCCTGTACTTTCTGTCCACCTGCCTGCCTGGCCTGCAAACTTGGCATTTCTTTCTCTGCTCAAAACACCAGCCGCTTGCCCATGTTTCATACTCATAATAGGCCAGTCAGCGAGGGTGGGCAACAGCTGTGGCCAAGACCAGGGGCCTGTGGCCGGCAGTATCCAGTTGGGTCCAGTCCCACCCCCAGACCAGGAAAGCGTGCTCTGCTTTCCAAGAGCCTCAGGGAGGACAGACAGATGGAGGGATGGACGCACACACCCTCCTTTGAGCATGCCCCGCCCCTGTGGGTTCTAGGCTGTGGGCCGTGCACACTCACCCGGGATATGGTGAGTGGCATGTTGAAGTCCTTGCCCCCCTGCAGACGGAAGCCCCAGGGCCCAGGCCCGGTCAGGGTCACGCTGTAAGACATGCCGGTGCTGACAGCGGCGGCCTCTGCGGATGAAGGGAGAAGAGTAGAGTGAGAGGACCCTCACGCACCCTGCCTCCCCAGCCCGTACCTCGGCCCCTGCCCCCGACCCCCCGGCCTTGCCTGCTCCGTCCCTTTCTGCCTGGCCGGGCTGTGTGCAGCTCCTGAGAGGCTCCTAAGAATAGCTGGGAACGAATGCCATCGACACTGATATCTGCCCTCTGCTGCTCCCATAAATGGACTGTAACCCTACACTGTGCCCGCCCGCCCTCGGCCTCCCAGCGGGTCCACTGTGACTCACAAGGCTAATATAGCCCCTGGGGAGGGGTGTCCGGCACCCAGCACCCCCCAGGGGGCAGAAGAGGGGCCTGGCCAGGGTAGTGATAATGCTCTGCCCCCCTGCTCTCCTCTCCTTGCTCCCTCCACCCTCTGGAGAGCCCAGACTGCCCAGCTGCCCTCTCTGCCTGGCTGTACCCACCCCCTTGCCCAGAAGACCGTGGCTGAGCTCCCTTGGCCAGGGGCTTTGTGACTTGGGTCTTTGCTGCCCTGTGTTCTCTGGTGAGGACCCTGAAGTTGCCTCTTATCCTCATGGTGGCCCAAGATAAGGGACAACATCAGGGCCCAGAGTTGTCCAACCATAAAAACAATCATCATAATAGCAGCAGCTCTGGGCATGGCCAAGCTCAGCTCTGGACCCTCCACACCATCATCTCCTCAGATCCTGAGAGGCTGCCACTTGTCCCGCTCAGAGAGGTTAAGTAACTTCCCCAAGGTCACACAGGTAGTAGACCCAAGCCATACTGGAGTCTGAGCTCATTCCTATGGGGACTCGTGCCAGATAACGGGCTGCCGGTGGTGGCAGGCACCTCCTGATACCCAAAGCTGGCAGTGGGGGCCCCCTGCTTGCACCCTCAGTGCAGGGTCTGAAAGCAGGTCTGGGGCAGGCCCCCACCCTCCAGACCCTCTGGGGCCCAGCAGTTATTCCTGGCTCTCCTGTCTCATTTGTGCTCTGAAAACTTGACAGCAGCATGGAAAGCTCCAGCTGCCAGCGTTGCATGCCAGGCCCCCGTGCCCTTTGCACCGGAATGGCGGGGGGCAGGGAGGAGAGGAGGAGAGGCCATTTGCTCAGCTGCTGGGACAAGGGGCCAGAAGGGGCCGGGAGGGGAAAATGTGTGTGTTGTGGTCAGTCCATAACCCAGAGACAGTATGTTCTGGATGGGGGCCTAGGCCCCTCGGGACTCCTGCCACTGTGGTCTTTGAGCCAAGATACCTCCAGAAGCCCTTTCTCAGAGGAGACCTCAGGCTCTGTGTGGTCTGGGGGTAGATCAAGGCCCACACTGCTCAGGAAACTGAGGCTCAGGGAAGGCAACTGGGCCCTCTGTTCTCTGCCCTCCTGGAGGGCTCTGGCCTGAGCTGGGCCCTGAGGACTCAGTACTGGCCTGGGTGTGAGAAATTTCCCAGCTGCCAACACCCCACCTCAAACTCTGGGCCTAGCACATACAACATGCATGACAAGAAGGAGTCCCCACTTCACAGGGGCGTTTGGTAACTTGCCCAAGGTCACAGAAATATCGAGTGGAAAAGCCAGGGAGGGACCTGTGTTCTTTCCCCCACTTCACCACCTCCTCTGCCCTGTGTCATGCAGCCCAGCTGTCCTGCCTGCCTAGGTCTGGCCCAGGAGGCCAGCAGCTCATGGCCAGCACCCTGACCTCCCCCATCCCATCCCCTGCCCCTCCCCCAGGCCCCACCCCATCCATCCCTGACTCCAGCTTTATCTCCTCTCCAGGGGAGGAGGGTGTTTGTCCTGCCAGGCCGGTGAGGATCCAGCAGCAGTGCATGACCAGTGTGGGGAAAGGAAGGAGCTGATCCTGCACAGGGATGGGGAACCCTGGGCTAGGCCGTACCTGGAGCTGCAGGCTCTTTCTCTGGACTCAAGCCCCCGCCTGATGCCTGATGCTGCCTCCGGCGAAAGGGAGGGGTAGCAAGAAGGATGCTCTTAAAGGGGAAGGCCAGCCTCCCTCCATCTGCCTCCCCTGGGAGATCCAAAGCCAGCCAGAGAGCAGCTGGTACTCACAAGCCGGGCGTGAGCTGCTTCCCAGTAACAGCAGCTCATCGGGGAGTAGGGATGGGGGCAAGGCTGGTCTTTGCCCCTCCTCCACTCTGCTCCCTGCAGTTTGAGATGGGGTTTTAGGAGTGAAAGTCACGAGGTGGGGGACAGAGGGAGAGGAGGAAGAGAGGCTGCTGTCGGCATCAGAGGCCAGGCCTTGGGTCTCTCTCCCACGGTGGCACCAATAGGTCGAGACTGTGCTTGTCGGAGACCTTCTCCGCTTTTTATTTTTCTACATCCTGCCAGAGCCACACACCCTGGGGTGAATCAGACACTGATTTGAAACAATCCACAGGTGCAGTGAGCGCACTCGTGCACTTGGTGCGCATGCAAATATGTACACACAGGAGAGCGTGCCCGAGAATGCACGTGTGCAGAAGAGGGTGGTCCACGGTGGAAGTAGCACTCTGGGGGGAAAGCCAGAGGTGAGTAACGGGTTCCAGCGAGCGAAGGTCTGTGTTCCGGGCCGCGAGAGGGCCTAGGTGCCCACTCTTCAGGCTGAGCCTGGGGCACAGGCTCTTGAGCTGAGAAGTGGGTGCAGACCACTTTGCAGAGCAGGAGTTTTGCAGTTACAGGGCCGCGAATCCCGCACAGCTTGGGTGACAGGGCCACTTCCAAAGCCCGCAGGCCCACAGGGTAATCCTGGGTCTGTGTGTGTGTGAGGGGGAGGTGAAGGGGTTGGACATGTCCCAGGAGACATGGGCATGTCCCAGAAAGACAAACTGATGGGCACCCTACATCCTGGGGTCCAGGCTGGGGAGCAGCCCTTTGGTCTGAAAGCAAACAGCAGACATTTGTTTAGCTCAAGGAGTATCCCACTGGGAGTAGTCTCCCAGGGACCCTCTGTGTTTAGGGGCACCGCGTAACAGAGGGGCGTTGTGTGGCCAGGTTTCGTCCTGGCTGGGGGCTGGGCCTTCTCCAGGCGATGTCCGAGGCCACCTTCAGGCCGTCCCTCTGGGATGTCCCCAGGCTCTCGGACTCCTGGGGTCGGGACTGAGCTCTCCTCACCCCCACCATCCGATTCCCCCCTTCCCTGTAGTCCTCTTCCACATGCTCCGGCGTCTCCTCTCTCCCTGCGGTTTTAAATGCCTCATTCCTTGCCTGTCCTACCGACTTCCTCCCATCTTCTCTCTGCCGGCCCATTCCACTCAACCTGTCCTTCCGCAGCCACTGCGGGGAGGCCCGGCTAATCTGCTAAGTTGACCAAGCCCCTCAGTGCCCCGCGAAGCCCTCCAAGGGCTCCCTGTCCCCCAGACTCGTGACTGGAGACCCCTCATGACAGCACCTAGTGGGCCTCCCCATGGCTCCTACCACCTCCTGCCCCCTTCCCTCCTCCATCCCCACCGCCAGCTCCCAGAGCCCCTTGTCTGCCCCTGGGGTCACAGAGAGACATTCTGTCCCGGGACACCCTGCTATGTTTGTACAGGCTGTTTCCTCAGCCTGAACCACCCAATCCCCGCTCCTCGGCCCCATCCTGCCTGGCAATCCCTGCTTTACCTCCACCTTTCCTGGGAGCCCTTGGGGACTTGCCTCTGCTCTCAGCACCCTGTGTGCTGATACCTCGTTGGCAGTGCTTATCACACGCGTTAGGTGACGGCTGATGTGCTGTGCCTCTCTGCCCGGCGCCCCACCCCAGCCCGGTATTCTCTCCAGGAGAGGCACAGTGCCTTTCATCATTGCCCGGCCAGCCTGGGGGACGCTGCCGGCCTCTGCCCTGGCCTCTGTGGTCATGAACAGTTCCCGGGCTCAGGGCTGGGGCACCTGGGGAGTGGTGCTCCCTGGGGTGGGAACGCTGGAAGAGGCAGGGGCCCCACAACTGCAGGGAGCAGCCCAGGGCTCCCCCTCTCTGGGACAGGCAGGGGAGCAGCCTGGGGGAAGGAAGGCAGGAGCTGGGGGTGTGGTGTGGGTGTGAGTGGAGGGGCAGGGTGGGGAGCTGTCAGCAGAGGGGCAGGGCAGCCTCAGGACCTGTGCGCACGGCGTTTCCAGCGTTCCAGAATACGGCCTTCTCTAATCACCATCAACATTCCGTTCCATAGGCACTTGGGCTGACAGCTGGCCTTCTTTTAATAGCCACAAGTATTCTGGGCGATACCCTAATCTCAGGGCATTCGCAGTGAGCACATACACCGATTGCAGCCCCACGCCCCCAGGTACACCCAGTTTCCAAACACAGAGAGGTACGTGCCACCCACACTTGGTCACATGCACAGCTTAGAGCAGACACATTGGGGCACACTCAATCCCATGCCCCACGGTGCCACAGGGACAGAATGTGTGTGCCAGGCACATGGTCACACACATTTACATACATGACGTACATTCATCGTAGTGCGGTAGAGCCACCACCACCTGCTGTGTACATGCACAGTCAAGGTCACACAAACACACACAGACACTCTCGGGCACAGTCACACTCAGGCCTGCTTAGAACACCTTGGAGTCATGGAGACACCCAGGGCCCCCAGGTGAGCAAGGGAAAGCTGGGAGGTGCAGGGAGGGGGTGATTCCCAGAGGGCATTGGGCCTGCTCCCCTTTCCCGGCCGCTCCCTGGGCTACTTGCTCCTTATCCCCGCCCTTTTATAGATTGGCAGGTGCCGGGCCCAGTTACCTTTCCGGAAGCCTCTGCTTTCTGTCCCTGGGACTTGGGAGGGGCCTTGGCTTCCACATCCTCCAGGCCCTGACTGCAGGGGGACCATCCGCTCATTTGCTGGGCAGTCCCCCAAGCAGCTGTTACCTCCGTGTCTGTCCAGCCCTGGGGGAGTGGGAGAGTCCCTGTGAGGTGAGGGGGACATTCTGCATCCCTGCTTCTGCCCCCTCCCTGACCAGGCCTTTCTCCATCCTCTCTACACTTATTCACTGGGGTGAAGCCCACAATACTGTTTACAGGGTTGCTGGTCACCAAACCCTTGCAAACTGTGCGTGCATGTGCTGGGATGTGTGTGTGGGGGTGTGTGTGCTGGTGTGCTTTCTTAAGCATGTAGGATGGGTATGTCTTCATGAGGATCTAGGGCCTCTTAATGGATAAGATTCACTCCTTGATGTTTACTACATTAGTTCAGGGATGGGTCCTCTGGCAGCTCCTCCCTCAGCCCCTCCACTGAGACCCTCAGGGATGGGGGCAGTGGGAGGAGGTAAGTGGAAGCACTTGGTGAGGCCCAGAGTGGGCCCTGTAGGCACAATGATGGAGGAGCTGGGAACAGGGGCTCGGGTTATAGGGAACTCTCCTAGTGACATCAGGGGGCATCGGAGCTCCAGGCCCCAAGTAGGGGCTGGAAGACTGGTAGCTCCCATGGCTGACCACAGTGGTGGGGGCAGCATCCATGGGCACCCCATCTAGTCTTAGATGTGGACATGATGATTTTCCCTTTCAGAGGAGGACAAAGAGGCTCAGAGAGGGTGAGTGACCTGCACAAACTCACACAGTAAGGACTTGAACGCAGGCTTGAACATAGGTCCCCCGACTCCAGAGCCAGTGCTCCTTCCACTGTATCCCGTGAGCTCCAGGAGAAGGGCGCTTAATGCTGAGGATGAAGGGTCCTGAGCTAGCTCCTGCCTGTCTCTCTAGAGGCCCATCTAGGGTCAGAAATGCTAGTCTTTTCAGTCTGAGGCTCTAAGGCCCTGGGATAGCGCTGGCATGGAAAAGAGGTGGCCTGGAGTTGGAAGACCCATGTTTCGTCCTGGCCCTGCTGCTGGGTGACCTTGGGCCAACATGTTGCCTCTCTGACCCCAGTGCCCCTGTCTGGCAGGGACGATGGTGTGTGGGAAGGCCGTGTGGGGGGGATGAGGGGCTCTTCCTGCCAGCGTCCCAGGTTCCTGAGGGTCCCTGAGTCTCAGAGGCAGCCCCGCCCAGAGGAAAGGATGGCGAGGTGCCAGTCAGTGAGAGCCCAGCCTCCTTACCACCTCACTCTCAGAGCCCAGGGACACCTGGCGCCTCCGTCCAGTGATCCAGCTGAGGTCTGAGGCCTGGCTGCTCAGTGTGGAGCGGTGGGTGAAGCGGTAGCTGGTGTACAGGCCAGTGCGCTGGCCTGACACGCCCAGCAGCACCCCGAGGCAGGGCAGGTGCTGGGCGATGGCCATTCTGCAAGGACAGCAGGTTAGGGGGCTGGACAGACAGACTTGAGGAGATGGGGGTGGATGGATAGACTGATACTGGGCTAATGGGAGTGGACAAAGAGCCTCTGGGGAATTGGGGACGTAAAGACATTGGGGTTATGAGGATGGGCAGACAGACACTGGGTCCGTGGGCAGGGAGGGAGAGCCTTAGGGTGGCAGGTTCAGCCAGATGCTTGCTTTCAGTTCTCGAGTGGCTGACCTAAGCCACATTTCTGCAAATGGGGACCAAGAGCCCTCCTGAGCCGCCTCTGAGCTGGATGGGCTAAGGCCTACAGCTGGCCTCAGCGGGGTGCTGAGTTACTGACACCACCAGGCAAAAGGAAGCACTGAAGGCCCCCTCGTGGAAGAGGTCAGCTGTGCTGGGATTCTGTCAGCAGAGAGCACTGTGGGCCAGAACAAGCCCCAGGCCTCTGCCGGGGCCCCCGAAGTGCAGTGGAGCTCTCCCTGCTGTGATCTCTCCAGGCTGCCTCTGTCTGGAGGCCTCTCTTTGTAGCAAGCAGCACTGCTGATCGGCCATCCTGGCTGCCTTTTGGCCTCAGCTCTGAAAATCCCAGTTAGTATTGGACACTGCCCAGGGAACTCTGATGTCCCTCCAAGCTGAGCCTCCTAGGAAGCTGGGACAGCAGAGAGGGTCACACCCGCTCCAGATCCCATCCAGTGTCACTGGCTGCTCTCAGCTGTTAGTTCCCCACCCAATGCATGTACACAAGGGACAGGAAAGATGGCTGGCCTCTGCCCCCATTTATAGGCCCAGGCCCTCTATGCCCATGAGGGTGGGGCTGGGTATCTGGGGCTGGGTTCTGGCAGAGGGCCACACCTGTACTTGGGGTGGGTGATGGCATAAATGATGGGGTTGTAGATGGCAGAGGCCTTGGCGATGACAGCTGGCACCGAGTTCATGTAGGGCGTCAGGACATGTGCGTACCTAGGACAGCGAAGCTGGGGTCCCTCTGCCCGCTGGCCCTCCCTGGGGACCCCACAACCCACCAGCCCTCTCAGGAACCTTCTCCATAGGCCAAAAAAGCCCTGCCAGGGCACAGCCCAGCCTGGTCCCAACCAGCATGACCAAGTCATGCCCGGGGGAGGGACTGCAATGCCAGGGAGAATCCTGATCTGAGGGGAGTGGGAACCCAGGGAGCACTGGAGGGAGGGGTGCTGAGAAGATGTGCCAGGCTAGGGGTTTCGCCAGGTCCCACTGTCCCTTGGAGCCTGCGCTGCTGGCAGTAAACCCTCCCCACCCCCAAAGACTCTGGCCCTCTGCCCAGCTCTCCCCATGCCCCGCCGAACCCTGATGCCTGCTGCGACCCTGGCTCCTTGAGAGTAACGGCACAGGAGGGCCCCAGAGGGGACCAGGCCGTTCCTGCACAAGGAGAAGGTCTCATACCCAAGCCCCTGCAAGGACTCATAGTTCTCACTGTCTCAAAGTGCTCCTGAAGTCTGGCCTGGCTCCACGCTGCTGCAGGTAGCAAAGTCCGCAGACTCTAGCCACAAAGGACTAGAGGGCGGGAGGTGAGTAGCACCCTGGCTGTGTGCCCACAGTCTGGGTGAAGAGGAAACCAGAACCTCAGGCAAAGTTGCATATTCCCAAGGGATCTTGCAGGACCTGGCAGCCGTTGCAGGCCCTCAAACCAAACCCAGTGTGGCCCAGAACTCCCCCAGCATGTCTCCTAGTGTCTCCAGGAATGAGACAGGCCTGGCTCCCGTGGGGCATCTCATAGCAGGGGGAGAATAAGCCTGTGAGGCTGGACCTAGGGTGTGAGGACGGCTGGCTTGGGCTTGGGCTGGGGAGGGAGAGGCTGCCCCAGGGTCCCCTTACCCTTCTCCCACCCTTCCAGCCCCTGCCCCGGCCCCTCACCCAGCAAAGCCCATCAGGGCTACAGTGGAGTAGGGGGCCCAGGAGAGCACGAAGAGAAGGATAACCAACAGCTCGATCTTGGCCATTTTCCACTCGTTCTGCAGACGCTGCCGTTGCCAGGGGCACTCACCACCACCCTCGCTGGCCCCGAAAGTCTGGAGAGCTCTAGGAAGCATGCAGAGTCTGGGTCTGAGCCCACTCGGGTTGCAGTGAGTGCCAGGGTCATGGCTGCTGTCAGGGAGCCTTCTTGGACCCGGCCATCCCTTCCAGTGCAGGCAGCCCTGACTCCCAGAAAGTTCCCCAATATATCCAGCCTAGGCTGCCTCCCTGCACTTCTACCTGTCGTGTCTTCTCTTTCCCCCATGCCCGCTGACCAAGGCTGAAGGCCCACGCTTCAGAAGACCGTGTCTCCTGAGACTCTTCTAAGCACCCAGGTTGTACTGGCCTTTCGGCACCCCATCCCATAAGCACATGTAGTGAGCTGGTCTTTGCCCATCTGGGGCTGGGAGTGCCCTGGGGTGTGGGTACAGATGTGAGTCACGGGCAGCCCTGGCCAAGGGGCACAGCCCCCATCCCATGGAGCCCCTCCTTCACGCCCAGCTCTTACTGGCCCGTCTCCCGGATGGCCTTGAAGATGAAGATGTAGCAGTAGATGATGACGAGCAGGGGGAGGAAGAACACAAAGCAGAAGAGCAGCATGGTGTAGGCGCGGACCGATGGCGTGAAGCTCACGTAGTCCCAGGAGCAAGAGGTCAGCAGCCCCTCGGGCACATAGGCACCTGGGAACCAGGGGTGGGTGCTCAGCCTGCAGGGCAGCGCTGACTTAGGCTCCTCATCCAGCAGGGGCTTTGGATGTGGGGTCTGAGCTTCTCAGACACTGGCCCCGGCCCCAGCCCTGCCCAGTGGAGTGAGGAAGCCGGGGCACGTGGAGGGCAGCTTTCCAAGCTGGTTCTAGCAGGAGACAGCTGGCAAAGTCCACTGCTGCCCAATCTTGCCAGTTTGGAAGAGAGATCTCACCATAGACTCCCCCAAGACTTCAGCCAGCTTCCTGGTCCTGCCTCAGAAGGGCGGGTACCTTGCTGCTGACCCTCCTACCTGCTGAGGCCTCACACCCCAACTCCTGCCTGTCTGACTCATTGCAAACTCAGCATCAGATGCACCTGACACTTCCCGCCAGCCAGGAACCACGTGGTCTTCCCCTCTGTATCTGGGGATGGGAGCCCAGGTTATCCTCTGATTGTTGACGGTATAGCCTCAGTTCCCCCTGCTGCTAGCCATGCCCCCTGAATGTCCATTTGCTCTGAGACTTAAGCAGTCCCTCGGCCCCTCCTGCCAGCTGGTCAACCCAAGTCCACCTACCTGCCCCTTGAACGTACCCCTCCCAGCCTATCTTCCCTTCCCCTGATTCCCTGAGCCCACTTACTCCAGCCAAAGAAGGGCGGCAGACTCCAAGCCAGGGCATAGAGCCAGACGCCCAGCAGGACAAGCGCCGCCCGCCTCTTGGACACCATCCCGACGGTGGCCAGTGGGCGTGTGATCACCAGGTAGCGGTCCAGGGCGATGGCCGTCAGGGTAATCATGGAGGTGATGCCAAAGACAGCCCCACAGAAGGCATAGAATTCACAGCCTGTGGGCACAGCTGCCTGACCTCAGTCCTTGGCAGGGAGCCCATCAGATACCCCAGGGGAAGGAGGGTCTGTGGATTGCGTGTACTCAGCTCATACGTTCGCCTCTCAAGGAAAGCAGGCCTAGTTCCTCTCCATGCCGCCTACATGCATCTGACAGAGGCTCACGGAAACCTCTTGCTAACTCATGAAACTGAGGGTGACTACCCACTCTTTGCCCAGGAAGAGCACATCGCCTTCTCATCTGGGCCACCCTCCACTGTGGACATCCCCTGTCCCAACCCTCCTCCTCCCTCCAGCAAAAGGGAGTCCCAAGTGTCTACCTGTCTCTCCAAAGAGCCACTGCTTATAGACGCTGCTGACGAAGAAGACGGGGGCCTGGGTGAAGGACATGAGGAAGTCGCTGACTGCGAGGTTGATGATGAACATGTTGGCAGGAGTCCTGAGGCCTCTGCTCCTGTGAGGGGTCAGAAACTGTCAGGAGGCGCTTCTGCTGGGGAGCTTCCCTCAAACACATGTGCACACACGTGTATGCTTGCACACAGGCACGAGCTGCTGGCCCACAGGCCCATCCCGCTGCCCGGCAAGTACCAGCCGAACAGCTCTGGAGCCTGGCATTGTGGGCTAAGAAGTGAAACCCTTCAAGGCAGCAACTCATGTCTCTCCTGTTCCCCTTCTCCAGTGTTCCTGCAGTCCTCACCTTCGGGGCTGGCAAAGGGGAGAGGAGTTGACGATGGTGCCCACAGGCCAGGTACTTTCACAAACCTCATCTCCCATAATCATCCGTCTTCACATCTACCCCCTCACCCCATTTCATGTTGCAGATAGGAACCCTGAGCTCCCACCTGTGAAGTGGCTTGCGGTCACAAGACTCAGTAAGTGACACAGCCAGGATTCACTCGTTTGCTGGGCACTGCACATATAAAAACCTACTTAATCATCACATTGACTCCATGAAGTAAATCACAACTTCATTTTGCAGACAAGAAAAGTGGACTCAAAGAAGATAAGTAACCTGCTCCAGTCGTTTCAGCTAATAGATGGTAGAGCCAGGAGTTTACTTCTCCACGTGCCCGTCTCAGCCATTCAGGCGGTGAGTGGGGCAGGTAGGGAAGGAAGCCAAGGGTGGTGGCCAGGGCTGGTTGCTGAAGGGCTTGAGGACTCAGGATCCTGGTACCAGGGCTGCTCTTTGAGGCAGAGGGAAGGTGCCCACTGGGACAGGTGTTGGAGGTGAGCCGAGAGCAGGGCAGAATAGGCAGAGACGTGTGTGTCATAGGGACACACACCCTACACAGACGGTGTGCCTGGGGCCCAATTAAACGTGCCATTCAAGCTGCCCTGGATTACATTTGGGCCCTTTTCCTGGGTTTGAAGATGGAGGCCTGAGCCTGAGACCATTGGCCCTGGCCTCCCCACCCAGACTCAACTGTGCCCTGGCAGAGCTGGCACCAGAATTTCCACCCTGTGTTCTGCCCTGTCTCTGCATGGCTGGCTGCCCTCAGTGCCCAGGCCCCCATCCTGCCAACCAGGCACCTGCAGAAGGTATAGATGACCGTCAGATTTCCCAGCATCCCTGTGAGCCCCACCAGCAGGATCACCGTGCCCAGGGCGTAGTGGGCGGAGTCCGGAACATCGACCGTGGGAAAGGGGGCCCAGGCAGCAGCCTGAGCCCTGGTTGCCTGCGAAGAGACAGAGAAACAAGGGCATCCCATGACTCCATCACCTTCAAATAGTCCTGAGAAGAAGAGTTAGGATTCCCAATGGGGCAGGTAAAAAACGCTGCAGGCGGGCAGGCTCAGAGCGGCAAAGCCGTTTGTCCACACAGCTAGCAAGTGGCTGAGCTGGAATGGAAACACAGGTCTCCTAAAGTGGAGCCCAAGTTCCTATACCATGGCCCAGATGCAAAAGTCTTCTAGAAGTGTGCTCAGATCACCTTTGGAGGCTGGTAGGACAGACAGACACATGTTTGGCAAGCAGGGACATGGCTGGAATGACTTTATCTTTCCTTGGGGAGGAGGCAGAGCCATCTCCTGGGTGCGTTCCTCTCCTCTGTATGGGCCCCATCCCAAGTGCCCGAGACAGTCAGCAATGGTATTCCAGTCCCCTTTCACTCTGGGGAGGTAGAGTGGGGTGGAGCCCCTCTTCTCAGGAGTCCCACATCCTTCCCAGCCTCAGAGAAGGAGGTTGTACTCTCCCACTATATAACTGGGTAGGGCTGACTTTGACACCTGGTGTGAGAGTGAGAAAAAGAATAGTCTTTTAAAAAGAAAATTCAGGCCTCCTAGGTCACTGTAGGGAGGTCCTGCTCCTATGAGTCCAGTACAAAAGGCTTTAAAGACTCCCTCCCACCCCAGCTCCTTGCCAGGGAAGGGAGTGGTTTAATTTCTGTCCTGCCCTGGCTCCTGTAGCTACTGGAGCCTTCCCATCCTGTCCAGAACCTAGGCCAGCATCCCATGGTCTTGAGGGTGCCCTCGTCCCTCCCCAGTTAATGGTGGGGTTGCTGGGGTATGGCCCTGGGCCCTGGCTAGGATGATGGAAGCGACAGCAGGCACCAAATACCTCGCTCTGGGCTGGGACAAACCCAGAGGCCCAGGGCAGGCCTTCCTCTCTGGAAGGCTCTGGGGGGCATCCTACTACGCTCAGAAAGAAATGGACGTGCCATTCCAGCCCTTTGTCCCACAGGGCTGGCCTTTTTGTCCCTTGGAGGCTCTCCACAAGGGAGGAAAACTTGCCACACTCCCCTCTATTGATCTCTTCACATAGGACAGGCTCAGAGAAGTTCAGTAACATGCCCAAGGTCCCACAGCAGAGCTGTGGAACCTTGTCAAAGCCCCCGTGTGCCCCTAGGAAGAGCACCAGGGAGCGGGAGGGAGGCTCTGCGTGCACACGCTCGCCCCAGGCTTACCGTGGGGCTGACGGGCGGAGGGTGGTCCAGGCTGGAGGTGCTGCTCCAGGAGCTGTCCCACCTGCTGCGGGAAGCTGGGGTGGCTATGCCGTTGGATTCCTGGGCCGGGTCCAGTGGGGCTCTTGTCCCCGAAGGAGAGTTCATCCTGATGTGGGGTGGCCCTTCTCAAGCCCACAGAGAAGTCAAGGGCACGGGGAGCTCAGGATATTAGCTGTGCCCAGCCTCCCAACGTTCCTCCATCCTCAGCACCCCTTCACGGTCCACCGGCTGCCTGCTCCTGTGTCCGGCGTAGACCCAGCCTGGAGCTGTTCTTGGGGCTGGTGGCTGCTCTGTGTCCAGCACAGCACAGAGGAGAGAGTGTCACAGTTATGGCGACTCACAGTCACAGGGTCTGTCCCCACCTTTAAGTAGTGGAGCTGGGGGTGTACATGCCCGATCACTCGGTGTCTCAGCTCCCTCTGACACAGGTCCCTGATGATGGCAGCACGCATGTGTGAATGTGTGGGCGAGTGAGTGTGCGTGTGTGTGTGTGAGTATGAGAGTGTGTGTCCATGTGAATGCGTATGTATGTGTATATTTCAGAAGAGATTGCCAGTCTCCGGCCCTTGCACTTTGTCCTCCCCTCTGGCCAGGCTCTCTTTCTTCCCTGAGCTCATCAAGAACAGCCTCTGCTTCCCCCAAGACCCCCCCCCTCAGCCTTTCCACAGGGCGCCCTCCCTTCGTGTCTGCCCACATAACCCATCACACCTTCACGACCAACCCATCGAGAACCAAGGCTGGTCCCCCCATGTCACAGATGCAGAAGCTAAGAGGATACACCAGGATATTGCACAATCGGGGGGAGATCAGATCACGAGGCATCTTTTGTTTGTTGGGTTTTGATCATAAACTTTTTAATGAAATTGAAAGATTGAAAAAAAAGAAAAAAAAAACCCACAAAGCTGATAGAGACCTGGGAGCTCACCCAGGCCTGCAGGCCTGGCGTGAGTTGAGTATCAGAGAGGTGGAGGGGACCCCCAGGCCACGCCTACCTCTTGGGGGAGGACGGCAGGAGGAGGGTGGGATTCCAGGGGCTGGGGCTGCACAGCAGGGTGTCACAGAGAGAGGGCGCTCACAGGTGCGAGCGGGAGGCTGAGTGGGGATGCGACTGCTGGCAGAAGTGTCACAGTGAGCAGAAAGCAGGTATGAACACCCACCACTCTCCTGATCTCCTGTCCTTCTCAGGTGCCTTGCAATGGCCAAACCTACCTGGAAACCAGAGGTAGGGGGGCTTGAGAGATGTGGTTCCCTCTGACAGAGAGCAGAGCAGGGAAGGGTTACGGAGCCCACATGCGTCATTCCTCCACACCACTCCCGCCTGCCACTGTTGCCAGTAGACAGTGTGGGTCCCCTCCACTCCCACTACTGGCCAGGAGGTCAGCCCTCCCACTTCACCTGTGGATGTTCTCGCTCTTTAATTTTCTCACCCCACCCCAGGGGCTGCTCATGGAGAAATGTCCTATGCCCTGGGTGGGCAGTGGTACCAGCTCTCTGCCTGGCCAGTCTCCATAGCTCCCTTGGACCAACCTGAGCCACCCTTCTGCTCAGCCTGGTCTAGGAGTTTACAGGTGATCACACCCATTCCCCACACCATCCCACTCGCCATGCCAGGGAGATCCAAAAATGTCCAGTGTGCCTTGTGGTACCCGGAGCCCTCGCCCACAGCTCTGCACTGACTCACTGTCTGCTCTTCACGCTTTGCTGGCGTGGCTGGAGTTGGGAAAAGCTTTCCAGGTCCCTCACCCACAGGGGAGTACTAGGGGCATAGGAAGGGAGAGGCCTGAAAGCTGCCCTGGGGTGATGTAGAAGGCCTGGGCATCTGCACGGTGGGGGGGCTCGGGAGGCAGGGGTATGATGTTTGATGTTAGATCAGTGGGCCCTCAGCAGGTATGTAACCACACTTGTTGAGGGACTGTGATCCACCAGCCTCATGACACTGTCCACAGACCCCCAATGCCGACTTTACATACAGGTTTCCTGAGCCCCAGAATTCCTGTCCTTTGCAGAGAAGTCGTGAAAGTCCTTGTAGGAAAAGCCCCCGGGCCCTGCACTTCTGTTGTCTGGTGGTAGCACCCAGCATCTGGGGAGGGAGGCGGATCTTTCTGCCCTCCAGCATGGCCTAGCAGGCAGCACAGTAATGCCATTCCCATCCTGTCCACTCCTGGGGATCAATTTCCTCAACCTGGGGCTGGCCGGGGCTATCTAGTTACCCAGAGACTCCTGGGAAACTCCCTGGAGCTGTTGCCAGGGGAATATTAAATGTCTCAGTGAATGTATTCCTGTAGGCACCTGGCCATCAGCTCACCTGGACCCTCCCTCACCTGGATCCTGCTGGGTTCTAGGCAAACTCTCTCAGGATAGGGCCCTTCCTTCTTCCTGTGGCCTGAGGGAGGGACCATAAAAGCAGAAACTGAGAAAATCCTTGCTTTTCTGCTGCCTTACATCGTATAGCAGCAGGTGTAGCTCTGCCCTTTTACCTGCCCTGGACTTAGAAGTGCCACCCATTCCCTCCCTCCCCAATCAAGTGCACGCGTGCCCATCGGGAGCCAATTGACCCGGTGCACGCGTGCCCATCGGGAGCCAGCCAATGGACCTGGTGCACGTGTGCCCATCGGGAGCCAATGGACCCGGTGCACGTGTGCCCATCGGGAGCCAATGGACCCAGTGCACGCGTGCCCATCGGGAGCCAATGGACCCGGTGCACGCGTGCCCATCGGGAGCCAATGGACCCGGTGCACGTGTGCCCATCGGGAGCCAGCCAATGGACCCAGTGCACGCGTGCCCATCGGGAGCCTATTGACCCAGTGGTCCTGTTAACGTCTCTGTGGCCAGCCTCTCTCTCTGTTTCTCTTTCCCCCCTTACTCCCCTTCTGGGGTGCTCCCACTGAGTTCTCTCCTACGCAGCCTATGCTAGCCAAAGGGGGGAAGGCAGGGGGAGAGTCATGGGGCAGAGTCTACACAGCACTGTGGCACTGTATTCTGTGGCTGGCTCCTGGGCTTGACACCGCTTGGTGTTCACACTCCTGGCCTAGGGTCCTGACCCAGGCGCTTAGAGCTGTCCCCTGTGCCATTCCTACTGGTCCATGTGTGTCATTTCAGCGAGCCCAGCCTGGTGGTCTTCAACTTCATACCCATCCAAGTACCGTGCATTCATCAAACGACTACAACAGTGTGCCATGCCCTGGGCTGGCATCCGTCACAGAGGCTGTCCCGGGCGAGCTTGCTAAGTCATAGTCACCCTTCAGAAAGGGGCCTCTTCCTCCCTCCACCCCTTAGCTGGAGGCTTCTGTTGAGGGGGTCAGGGCCAGTTAATAGGTGTGAGAGAGGACTTAGAAAACAAAAAGTCGAGGAAAACATGAGTAAGGCCAAAAGAATAAACTTTTAAGTAGAGAACTGATTACATACCCTAGAGGGGCATGGTGGTGTAAAACGACCCATGAAGTGGGCGATCTTGTATTTCACATACCTTGGGCACACCCAGCAGCCCACCAAAAGCAAGAATTTGCTACCGGACTTAAAAAATGAAATTTAGAGGGGCTTCCCTGGTGGCGCAGTGGTTGAGAGTCCGCCTGCTGATGCAGGGGACACGGGTTCATGCCCCGGTCCGGGAAGATCCCACATGCCGCAGAGCGGCTGGGCCTGTGAGCCATGGCCGCTGAGCCTGCGCGTCCGGAGCCTGTGCTCCGCAACGGGAGAGGCCACAGCAGTGAGAGGCCCGCGTACCGCAAAAAACAAACAAACAAAAAAAATGAAATTTAGAGTGAGCAACGTGGTGAAGGCAGTTGAAAAATACAAACTTCCAGTTATAAAATAACGACTTCCTAAGATGTAGTGTTCAGCATAGTTGATAATACTGTATTGTATATTTGGAAGTCGCTAAGAAACTAGATCTTAAAAGTTCTCATCACAAGAAAAACGTTTCTGTAACTAGGTGTGGTGATGGATGTTAACTAGATTTATTGTGGTGATCATTCTGCAATATTTATACAAATACTGAACTATGTCGTGTACTTGAGAATAATATAATGTTATGTGCCAATTGTATCTCAATTTTAAAAAAACATGAAATTCATTCCTTAGTGCCTTTGACATTTCCTAGTTGGCACACAGAGCACTCTGACTGGGGCACACAGAGAGGCTCCATCTACCCTAGGAATTACTATATACTTTTTCTGACCTCTTGGCGATATGCTGGAACAGCAGGAGAAACAATTTTCTTCTTTAAAATATTCTAGCGGATCTAGAATACCTTCTTTAAAATATTCTAGCAGTTTCCCATGAAGTGGAGCATTTGTCTGAGGGAGAGAGGAAGGGAGGAACGTACCCACTTTGATTTATGACATCCTAGAGCAATTTCTGACTGCTCAGAGAGCACAGGTATAGAAGATACATAGGACAGAATGGAAATCTACACGAAACACAAAGATGTTCTTAGTGAAGAGGGATTCTAGCATATAATGTGTGTCTGGGTCTGTTCCCAGTGACCCCCCCCACAAGCCCTCGTTTATCTGAACATGGCATGAGTGGCACTGGAAGATTTCTGAACGAAAACCTTGCAGTGGAATTGGCTTTGTCTTTTGATGTGACTATAGGCATGTCGGTTTTGCCGGCAGAATTCCAAAGCTGTAAACACTGTGAATTCCCTCTCACACCAGCCCAGCGCTGCCCCTATCTGCCGTGAGGGTCTGGGAAGTGACAAAGAACGTCTCTGAGACTTAGTTTCCTCACCCATAGATTGAGGTACGAAAACTGCTTCATTCGTAAGAAAGTGCGTAGAGCACACTAGCGTGCCTCCCCGAGGCTCGCAGGGGCTGCCTTGCCTGGGGGGGAGGCAAATTCTATACAGCACTAATGTCTGCATCATCACCAGAGGACACTGGGGTCAGCCCGGCCTGCATCACCGTGTGGAACCACGTGACCTTGGCTGACTCTTGCCCCCTGAGCCTCCTTTCTTACCTATAAAAGGGAGATCGCAATGGCAGCCTCATTGGCGGCAATGATCAAATTTGACAAGAAACTTGAACCACCTGGCACAGTGCCTGGATCACCGCAGCCTTCGGCAGTGTCAGCCCCCAGGTCTTTCGCCCAGTTGCTGAGGCTGGGGGTGGTTACGGGGCCTTCCCTTCTCCCTCGGGGGCCCAGGCAGCTCTTGTCATGGGCCATTTTGTGGCAGAGGGAGCCCCTCCCAGACCCTCTGGGAGGGGGCAGAGGAGCAGCAGGAGGTAAGGCAGGTATGTGGGCCACAGCCTTTTCCCAGAGAGGGGAAGTGAGCTGGCATGAATGGGAGTTCATGGCCAAGCACGGCCAGCCCCACAGCATCCAGAGGTCCCAGCTTCCCCACCTTCAGGGGCCACAGGAGTTAGTTATTTGCAGGGCGGTGACCGGATTGGTAGGGAAGGTGCTCGTTCCCTCCTTTTGGAAGACCAGCTAATTCCAGGAGCTGCTAGCAGTTTTCAGGCAGCCAAAGTTAGTGGCTGGTGATGGCTGGCACCCTCCACATTAGGGTTGTCAAACTCGGCAGAAACCTTCAGGGAGCCCCAGTCCTCTGTCCTGTCTTTTCTTCCCTACTCGGGCCAGTTCTGGCTCCAGGCTGAGCTCCCCCTCAGCACACAGATGTACATCTGGGAGGCCTTTGAGGCCTCTCTCCTCTCCTCCTGCTTGCTACCCTGCCCTCTGCCTTCCCATCCAGCCCCCAAGGCACACTGGAGTCACTTGGGAGTTTAACAAATTGTGACACCTGGAGCCCAACTCTAGGGACTGGGTTAGCTGGCCTGGGGTGGGGTCTAGGCATTGGGATTTTTTAAAACGCTGCCTAACACAGAGTGGTAGGCACGGACTCACATCTTTATGCCAGTCCATCCATGCACACACCTGGATTCACAGGTGGCCCCGCCCTGGCCCTCCCACCCACCTTGGCTCTCTGCTCTGTCTGCTCTGCACGTTGCTGCTGCTTTGCAAACTCTCTGTATGGTCAGGCCACTCAAGATGGCTGTTCTCTTGCTCTCCATCCATCCCCTGCCCGACCAGTTTCTGACCAGTGCCTGCTTCATCTATATTCTACGCATACGACTGACCTTCTTCGTACTCGCCCCAGGCCCCAGCTGGTGATTGTTCTCATCAAAGGGGCAGTGAGGGGCGTGCCCCTCAGCTTGTTTTCTCTGGTAACTAGTGAGCCCAGCTGACCTCAATTCCCCTATAACCGGTAATCTCCCCTTCCCCCCTAGGAGCGAAGACTGCCACCATGTCTTGCCCACTGTGTGCTGCACTTGGTGGGGTGTTGCTCCAGGACCTTGCTTCAGACATGTAAGATACCCCCATTCTTTAAACCACTGATGTCTCTGTTGCTGACCCCAGGCTCTTTCTTTGGTCTTAAAGCTGGGCGAGTGCAGGCTTACAAGGGGTGCGGCCCAACACTCTCCAACCTGCAACCGCTCAGGGCAAGGTCTGGATTCAGACCTCAACCGCCTGTCTGAGCCCCTGAAAGGTGGGGAAAAGAGGTGGTGCAGGGGCGTCCAGTGCCTGACACCGAGGGGCAGAGGAGCCCAGGAGAGGAGTCTGGCGGCAGGGAACGTGAGGAGTAGAAGCTATGAGGTCGGGGCCGGGAGGAGGGGGCAGGGTTCTGAGCCCGGGGTCTGCGGGTAGAGTTCAGGGTACCCATGAACTCGGGTGAGAAAAAAAAGGATATTGTTGTTTGCACTAACCTCTAGCTGAAATTTAGCAGTTCCCTTCATTACGAACGTGGACAAAACCCCAAGTAATAGTGCCCATGACTTTGTCACCGTTGGAAATCACTGCTCCTTTTCTATGACCGTAGGGTTGTTGCAGACAATGGTGTGATATTGGGCTTACTCATCACTACTTCCTAATTATGGGTCTGCTTAAAGCCCCCACCAGGTCTTTTGGATGATTCGTTAAGAAGCACACATATTACTCCATCACAAGTTTATTATTTAATATTTTAGTAACAGTATCTCACTGTAATCAGTTTCTTTTGTAATTCTGTGTATTTTATTTCATGCATTGAAAACATTCTGGGGAACTCCCTGGCGGTCCAGTGGTTAGGATTCGGCGCTTTCACTGCCATGGCCCGGGTTCATTTCCCCAGTCCTGGAACTGAGATCCTGCAAGCACGGCCAAAAAAAAAAAATCTGGAAGAGGGCTCCTTTTAAGGCTGCACAGAACCCCAAAGGGGTCCCTGGCACAGTAAAGTAGAAGTGGAGTAGAAGATGGAGTAGAAGATGGAGTAGAAGTGGAGTAGAAGATGAGGCGGGGGGTATTCAGAGACCAGGAGATGGGGGCCATAATTCCGGGGGCTGGAAGTGGCCTCCCTTGGGTCACCCCCCACAAGGGCTGCCTGGGAGTCTTAAGAACTAGCCATTCTGCTGGGAGACTTGGTCTGTGACAGGCCCGGTTGTTTAGCTTTGCCTGGGTCCCCTGAGCCAGCCGAGCCAGCCGGAGCCTGACAAGAACCTCCTGGCCTTGAGCCCCCATTATCCGTCCCAACCCCTGAGCCCTGGTGCCTGGCTGCAGGGCCTGACTTCCCCTTTCCTCCGGTAAACTGCGGTCCTTGCAGCCAGCAGAGCTGATGAACACTGTGAGGGTGCAGAGTCTGCAGGAAGCCTGAGCCGCCCAGCGCCTCGGGGTGTGCCAGTTGCCCCGAGACAGAGTCTGAGCAGGTGAGCTGCACTCAGGGCAGCGCCTCACTGGAGAGACAGGAGCTGCCGGGCCTTCCAGGGAGGGCTGGACAGAGCACGGAGCTGGGGGCAGAGGCCAAGAGGTGGGAACCAGGTGCAGGGCTGACTTCCAGTGCCTGGGGCTCCCCCATCCCTTGCCATTTGACACAGAAGAGGCTTCCACTCACAGCATGGACATGTATACACTACCAAATGTAAAATGGAGCTAGTGGGAAGCAGCCGCATAGCACAGGGAGATCAGCTCGGTGCTTTGTGACCACCTAGAGGGGTGGGAAAGGAAGGGTGGGAGGGAGACACAAGAAGGAGGGGATATGGGGATATTTGTATATGTATAGCTGACTCACTTTGTTATACAGCAGAAACTAACACACCACTGTAAAGCAATTATACTCCAATAAAGATGTTAAAAAAATAAAATAAAATTGGAGAATTTTAAACCTTGAAAAACAAAACAAGAGGCTCCCACTCACGCCCTGTAGCTTGGACCCTCCAGCCAGGCCTGCACCTCTGCTCTTTTCACTCCAAGAGGCTGTCATCTCCACCACGAGCCTCAGTCTTTTCCTGATCATCTAAAAGCTTCTCGGCATCCTAGTTCTAAGAGCAAAACCTCACACCTTCTCCCACAGGACTGTGAAGGCTGTGATTTCACACCAGCCTGAAGGGCAGCTGCTCCCATCACCCTGCCCAGGAGTTCCGGCTCCAGGACTCGGCATCTGCAGCAGTGGGCAGGGGTGAGTAACAAGTGATGGGATTAAAGAGAGCTCACGGCCTCCTCCCACCACCCACGCCCCTCCCCGCCCCCCATGAATCCCCGAGAACGGGTCAGGGCAAGGGAATTCCTAGACTTGTTTTGTAGTTTTTATTTGTGTGATCTAATTAATACCAGCACTTCCTTTAGAACTGAAATCATACTAAAAAAACAAAAAAATGAAATCTTACTGAAAGGCTTATACAAAAATAGTGCCCAGTCCAGTCGCTTCTACTCCCCTGTTCTCCTTCCTGGAAGCAACCATTTTCAACCCTTTAGTATTTTTTTTGCTGTTATTTATCGCCATATTAATAAATAAAAGGCTTACGCGCTGAATCTTGTTCAGAAGGATGGGGAAACATTACTTGGATTTTACAGAACCCTGAGCATAAAAACCTAAAAGTTTTTAAAGCACACCCACCCTCTCCCTGCCCCCGACTCCCTCCTCAAGCCCCAGGTCTAATTAAAAAGCACCATCAGGGGCTTCCCTGGCGGCGCAGTGGTTGAGAATCTGCCTGCCAATGCAGGGGACACAGGTTCGAGCCCTGGTCTGGGAAGATCCCACATGCCACGGAGCAACTGGGCCCATGAGCCACAACTACTGAGCCTGCGCGTCTGGAGCCTGTGCTCTGCAACAAGAGAGGCCGCAATAGTGAGAGGTCTGCGCACCGCGATCAAGAGTGGCCTCTGCTTGCCACAACTAGAGAAAGCCCTC
Source organism: Lagenorhynchus albirostris (assembly GCF_949774975.1). Taxonomy (NCBI): domain Eukaryota; kingdom Metazoa; phylum Chordata; class Mammalia; order Artiodactyla; family Delphinidae; genus Lagenorhynchus; species Lagenorhynchus albirostris. The sequence goes on along the minus strand of NC_083110.1, from coordinate 36,055,602 downwards.
GCACAGAAACGAAGACCCAACACAGCAAACAAAACAAAACAAAACAAAAAAAACCCAACAAAGCACCATCAGAACTTCAGACCCCTCCCCCAAACAGGCAAGCCCTGAATTAGCGTTTCCTCATGTTCAGTTTTCTGACCTTTAGACCTGTTGCACAGAAATGATGTTTCCCCATGAGAAAGAATCCAGGCATGGGGATCCCTGAGTACATTGTTTTCAAACTCACAGAAGAAAGTTGAGCTGCATTTCTCTCCATCACAGGTTTTGCTACCCCTGCCTCTGGTTAGTGTCCCTGGAGAGGCTGGAATCCGGGAGGCCTGGGTGTGAGGCTTCAGATACCTCTGAGCCCCCTGGCATAGGCAAAGCTCCATCCTGGGTTCAGCACCTGCTGAGGACACAAAGACAGATGTTTGCAGGAGGTGGGGGCAGGGCTAGGCCTTGAGGAGGAAACTGGCACCAGGAGTGACAAAGCCTCCCCTTGGAACAGGGCCTCAGGCGCCCCTGAGAAGGCAGTATGTGCCTCACTGAAGGCCACATCAGGAGGAGTATATCCCATCCAGGACAGCTCCCTGCCTCCCCCTCTGCCCTGCTCTTGCACCTGGCCTCCCATCCTGTGCTCAGATCTGGTTCACAACCAGACCACGCACCAGTGCTGTTTGACTGGGGCTGACCTGAGAGAGGCCCAGGAAAGACTTCCTGCCTGTGCCCCTCCAGCTTTACAAGGTGAGGGACTGCGGCTGGAGCTCTGCAGGCCCTGACTGCACCCTGCCAGCCACTAGGACCTGCTCCCTGCCCATTTGCACAGAGCCCCAGGGGCAGGGGCATTCTTCTTGGCCAGCTCTCGAGGGCCTACCCAGACGACCCTATTGCCACTTTTGATTTGAAGTTTTTGGTACTTCAGATTCAAGAACACTGAAATATCAGGGTGGAAAGGGCTCAACCAGACCTGGGAGTAGGGTCTGCAGAATGGCAGTCAAAGGTGCCATTTCAGGCAAAGTCCTAGACTCTGCCTGATTCTGCTGGGAATTCTGGTGTGTAAATTACCTTTGCGAGTTGACCCAGAATCAAGGCAAGGAAGTTTAGTGTTCCTTCCCTAGCAGTTCTTGGCTACAGGCTACCCTGGAGGGACATAAACTCTCAAGCACTCCCAGCTCACTCCAGAGCCCCAGGGACGAGGAAACCCAGATGCCAGTCCTTAGAAGGGGGTGGGTTCACAAGGACCGGTGAATGCGGGCCACAGGACCTGGGCAGAGCACCAAAAATTTCTGCTACATTGAGCAAGTAATTGGAACGAAATTCTCCAAAAGATAACTAACTGGTGCTTGGTGAAGCACCGGATCCTAGAGTGGGAAGGAGGGCCAGAGATCATTACAGGTAGACTCCCAGCTTCTGCTCCACCCGCTGGAGGAGAGGCCCTTCCTCTCGAAGGTTTAACATTCCAGATGTGTCATCTTCTCTTGAGTCTACCAGAGTGTCCTCTCCTCCAGCCTGTGTGGTCGAACTGAACCATAAGCTGCTGGAAGAGTCTTTGGCCAATGTCTTCTCAGACGACTACCATGACCCAAGCACTCACCTCACCAGCCCCCCTGCCCAACCACTCTAGTCGACTTTCAGGAAAGACATTATCTGGCCTGCAGTCTTCCTATAATTCTAGCCACTGCTCCCTTTCTCCATGCTCGCAGGTTTTAGAACTGACCAGCCATAAGTGTGAAGGCTTCTAGAATTTGCTTTTCCTGCTTCCTATATAATGGGAAATTTGTCCCCCTAATCTCCCATGGCGCCTCCCACCAAAGGCTCTGGGGGAAGGACTGTACCTGTTGTATCACCGAGGTCTCTCCTGGTGCCCAGAAAACAGGAGGAGGTGCTAAGTGCCTGTGTGTTGAGCAGAACTGATGTCACAGGGCGATTTTTGTAAAACAAAGTGAGAAGAATGAGCTTTGCCTCAGCCTCGATTCCCTGGAAAAGTCTGAGGCAAAAGTTTAGATGTTAACACTTCTTGGGGGGAGCGAATCCCAGGGAAGCAGGAGTGAGGCGGGCAAAGAGGGAGGGAAGGCATGACTGAGTTGGCCCACGGCGCTGTGATAAGCACAGCAATCACTCAGCTGTGTAAGCCATCTTCAGAGGGGCCACAGGAACCACCACAACGCCAAAAAGTCTGCCTCGGGGTTACGGAGTTGGGGAGAAGAATTGACCCACAAACTCCCACCCCCTGGTTGCTGTGTTTACTGGGTGGCCTTGCCAGGAGCTCTCCAGCCCGGCACTTGTGTGTGCTGCCCCCTGCGGCCCCAGCAGGCGTTGGAAGAGCTGTATCCCAAGGCCATGGTGGTGCACCTTCAGCACCTGCTACAGCTTGTGGGGTAAGCCAGGCAGTAGGCAGGAGCCAGTGGCGCTCCCCACCTGCCATCCTGTAGCCCGTGACTCCACAGGCTGCCTGGAAGGCCAATAAGCGTGCAGAGGTGCCAAGTGGACCTTCAGCTGCTTGTGTCTCTCTGGGGACAAGCTTCAGGACAGGAGGAAGAGACATGCAGCATGAATTGGGGGGACAGGTGTGCTGCAGGCTCAGGTGGCTGGACAGGGCGGCACTAGGCAGACACAGCCTGTACCACAGGGCTGTGCCCAGCTCAGGAAGCTCCCTCCAATGAGGGTCCAAGCATTCCCTGTGCCTCAGGGATGTGGGTGTGTCAGGCTGCAGTGAACACTGACCAACACCTGCTATTAACATTTTGTTTGCTAGTCTCCCTCTCCTGGAGCTACAAGCTTACTTGGTTCATCGTCTACCTTCCAAGTTATTGTAGGTGATGATTTTGTCAAATGTACCCATGTAAAATAGCTTCCAAAATCATCTTCCTTGCCCCATTAATCAATGTCACAAAAGTCAGATTTTGTAAAGACACCCTCAGTCTTTCAGCATCAGTTTTTGTATCAATCAGAGTATGCTAGATTATGTCAAAATATGAATGACATAAAATAATGAAAGTTTATTTTACTTTTTTTAAAGATTTTTTTTGATATGGACCGTTTTTAAAGTCTTTATTGAATTTGTTACAATATCGTTTCCGTCTTATATTTTGGTTTTTTGGCTGCGAGGCAGGTGGGATCTTAGCTTCCCGACTAGGGATTGAACCCACACCCCCGCACTGGAAGTCAAAGTCTTAACCATTGGACCTCCAGGGAAGTCCCTACGAAGGTTTATTTCTTGTTCATGCTGTATATCTATTGCCAGTTGCTAGGTCCTCTTCACTTTACACCTTCTCACTCTAGGATATAGGCTGATGGAGCAGTCATGATCTTGAATGTTGCCAGACTCAAAAGCAGAGGGATTGTTCTAGAGGGTGACAAATCAGCAATTAGATGTTCTGTCCCTGAAGTGACACACATCGGCTCAGAGCAGATTGGCCAGAACTAGTCATGTAGTACCCCACGCAACCACAAGGTGGCTGGGAAGCGCAAACCACCAAGAGCCCCAAAGGTGGAGAGCAGGAAATATTTGGTCAACAGCATAATTTAGCTGCAGATGAGCCGTATAATTGAATGTACTCTGGGTCTGGGGAATAGAGGCCCAATTTTACTCGAGTTGCAGCCCCTCATGAGCCCATTTCCAGACTTAAGAGGCCCCTGACCAGCTTTAACAGCACAAGCACATACTGTGCACTTTTTCCTAGTCTTCCACCGAGGAACCTGTGGTGATTTTGCCAGGTAACTCTACCAGGTAAAGAGGAACCGCCCCCCCAAAACTTTCAGTTACAACTGACCCTGGCTCTGAGATAAAACCAATTCCTTGGTACATAGACCACCAGCTTGCTCCACCACTCAGGGCTTTAAGAGCATCAGAGGATAACTGAAATTTTGGCTAGAGTCAACAGCAGGCCCTGTGAAGCAGCAATCATCAGGGTCATTTCCCCAGTTTCTGAATGGTCAGATGGTCTGATTGCCATGGAACTGCTCCCTGACTTAAAGAGTAGGGCTATTGGGCTTCCCTGGTGGCGCAGTGGTTGAGAGTCCGCCTGCCGATGCAGGGGACACGGGTTGGTGTCCTGGTCCGGGAAGATCCCACATGCCGCAGAGTGGCTGGGCCCGTGAGCCATGGCCGCTGAGCCTGCGCGTCTGGAGCCTGTGCTCCGCAACGGGAGAGGCCACAACAGTGAGAGGCCCGCGTACCGGGGAAAAAAAAAAAAAAAAGAGTAGGTCTATTGTAACAGGAAAAGCCAAGTAGAAGTCGCTGGAGCATCCCTCCTGGCCACAGAGGAAACATAAAGGAACTTAACTCCTGCTTCCTAAGGCTTGAGGTTGTTGAGACTGTGTTTGCCTTGTCTCCTGCACTTGAGCGATTGCTACCAGCTGGCATGAAGGGTGTGTGCAGCTAGGGGAAGTGAATCGGTGAGAACCCAGCAGAGACTCAGATAAAAGGGGACAGGGCTGGTGGTATCCAAGGATGGCCAATAACTAGGGACCACATCCAGAGCATATTCAGAGTTCTTTGTGTGGAGGAAGTGAGATACCTGATCAAGGGCAGTGGAAGAAGTAACTTCACAAAATAAAAAAATGTAGAGGGACAAGGGGAGGCAGTCTTCTTAGGAAATGAGTCTGTCGTTCTGTAACTGGAAAAGCACCTTATACAACCCAATGCATGACAACTCTTCATCAAAATACCTCAATTTTTCCAATTTTTGTTCATCATGAATATATAAAACTTTTGAAATATAGAGGAAATAGTTACATCTGCTTTCATTTAGTTTATTAATTTAGTTACTCATGCTTTAAACCATATTTTAAAGTGATACTTCAATCTATAAATGTTTCTTTGTTCTATTCCACATTTTGTGAAACAACCCAGTGTCTTTATCACCCGAAAGCCTCCTGTTGAGTCATCCAACAGGTTTCTTGAAAAAGTCATTTCTTGAGAACAGAAAACCAAAAAGCCTGAGAATTACAGCTCCCCACTTACCATCAAAAAGGTCTCAAGGAAATAAGTTTTCAGATGGTGCACTTATTGTAGGTGCAAATGGGGACCCACTCGACCACTCAGTGGAGGTGTGAGACTGGTGTAACACCAAGAGAACACCCAAAGCACTGTCTACTAAAGGGTGGGAAAAGCAAATGACCCTGGGACCTGTGACATGATCACAGCAGGTTAGGTTACGAACAAAGGATCCAAAAGGGTTCCTTAGATTTAAAAAAAAAAGAGGGGGAACTTCAATAGATTAAAGGAAATATGTCATGTCAACAGAATGTAGTGTGTGACTCAAACCAACATTTGGAGACAATCAGGGAAATTTTATCCGTGACTGGATATTAGACGTTTTAAAGAAATGATTATTTGCTTTAAAGATGAAGTAATGGAATGGTGTTTATGTTGAAAGAGTCTTTTTTTTTTTTTTGGCCGTGCCACGTGGCTTGTGGGAATCTTAGTTCTCTGACCAGAAATCGAACCCAGCCCTCGGCAGTGAAAGTGTGGAGTCCTAACCACTGGACCAACAGGAAATTCCTGAGTGCTTTTCTTAAAGATACATAATATCTGGAATTTACTTTAAAATAACCCAGCAGCAGAGGTTGGGGAGGAGACAGAGAGGAAGTGTGTGTGCGTGTGTGTGTGTGTGTGTGTGTGTGTGTGTGTTGAAGAGGAAAGTAAAGAGGAAACAAGATTAGCCACAATTGATAATTGGTTGCTGAGTACTTGGGGGATGATTACACTATTCTCTTTGCTTTTAAGTATGACATCCTCCAGGGACTCCACTTTCTGGATCTCTTGCTGGTGCTTCCTGTTGGCCGAACCCAACTGGAAGTTAGAGGGCCAGGGCACCCGTGATGCAGTGCATTCGGATCTGCTTCCGAGAAACAGAGCAAGGTGAAGTGTCAGAGGTCCATCTGGGGAGGCAAATTGAAGGATATGCAGCAGAATTCCCTTGGGTAGCATTTTAGAAGCTGATAATGATGTTGAAGCTGTGCATGGAATGTAACTTAGTACTTCTTTATACAAGGCAGGACTTCCCTGGGAAAAGAGATGAGGGATCAATAACACCTGACCGACCCAGAGACCTTGCAGGCTCAGGTGCTGAGTTCCAGTAATTCTCCCAGTTGATTCAGTCCTGGAGTCACTTGGCTCATGGTTCGAAGTCCTGAAAAGAATGAGTCCTTCCATTGGACAGTCAAGCCTGGGCTGGTGAAGAATAGAAATCCTGACTTCCAGGTCCACATGGCAGGCACAAAATCACGTGCTCACCAAACTGATTTGTTTTTCTCCTGGGCACACAGTAAAGAAAGCTACATTTTCCAAGCCCCTGGTATCAAGATGTCTAATTCTGGCCAATCAAATGTGGGTAGACGTGATGTGTGCCTTTTCCAGGGCTGGCCCTTAAACTTCTCATGCAACCCTCCACGTTCCCCCATTACACATCAGCTGGCCAGATGCAGGAGGAGAGTTCAAGAGCCCTGGGGACCATTGAGTCACTGGATGCAGAGAGTCTGGCTCCCTGTCTGCTTGCAGGAGAGTCACCCAACTGGACACCTCTGGCATGAATCAGAAAGAGACCTTCGCTGTGTTGAGACTGAGTTTTGGAGGTTGTTTTTACAGTGGCTAGCATACCCAGACTATCACAGCCACCAAAACTGCACACAATGAGAGAGAAGCAATTTTACAAAAGAAAACCAGGAAGCTATATATATATTTAAAAAGAGAGAAATGAAGTATTGGTCATGTCTTTTACCATACTGTAGATAAAATGATCAATATTTCTTTTTCGCCTTCTGGATTTATTGACATGCTTAGCTACCAAGATTATAAAAATATTTTTCTATCTATTTTTAAGGAGTCTGTGTGGTAGGCAGCCTCCGAAATGACCCCCGTGATCCCTGCCCCTAGTATTCACACCATGGCATAGTCCCTCCTCCAGTATATCCTAACTTATTCATAAGGAAACTGAGGCCCAGGGAGGGGCGTGGCATGTGCAAGGATACACAATGATAAAGTGTCACAGCCAGGACTAGGATGAAGGTCTTCCCGCATCTCCACTGCTCACTATGACCAAAGTCAAAGACTGACTGTTCCCATGCGTTTGGCAGGTGCAGCAGCTTTTGAGTTCTTGCCATATGCCATGCCAGCCCTGTGAGGATGCAATGGATTAGACCTGGTCCTTGTCTCCAGGCTGTGAAACTGACTGAGGAATAGTAGCACCAACTAAACAGGCACAACACTTGCACATACTTTACCTGTAAGGACTCACTTATTCTTTACAATCCAGCAGGGCCAGTACTATTATTATTCTCCATTTTGTAGATAAACAAACTGAAGCCAGTGAAATGAAGTAACTTGCTTGTAGTCTCACAACAGATAATGGGCAAAGCGGGGATGTGAATATAGGCTGAATAAGCTAGATTCTTGTGGTTGTATGCATACGAGGGGCAAAGGAAGAAGGCGGTGTCTGAGCTGAGCCTGGAAGTGCATTTTGGTAGAGTGGGAAGGGAGGAAGGACAGCAGGAAGGGAAGAACAACGTTAGCCTCAGGCAGATTCAGCAACCTAGAGCTGTCTCTGTGCCCATGGATCCCAAAGGCACTGGGCCTGCTTCTCTGACATTCCACCCCCATTTTAACCTTGGCTGTGGAGTGCTGGAGGGCCCTGCCGAGAAGGTGACCCATCGATCACCTTCAACTCCTGCAGTAACCGGCCTCCACCAGCAGGGGGTGGAGCGGAAGAGCCCTCGGCCGGCATCCTCAGTACAGCCAGCCCGCCACTGAGTGGCGTTGCGGCTCCTCAAGAAAGGTAAAGGCCCGCCGGGATACCAGCCACAAAAAGAAGTAGGAGCAATGCTGGGTCCTCCTGTGCTGGGCACTGGGGTTACAAGAGGGACAAGAAATAGTTCCTGCCTTCCAGGATCCCGTGGTGAGACAGAGAGACACACAGATAACTAATTAATTGTTCTGACGAGTGGTTCCAGCTGAACGGCCCGAGGGGGAGGAGGTGTTCGAATGCTGATACAGGATTCCTTGTAGGCCATGCTGGGACAGGATGGCTGTGATGGTGCTGGCTCCCACGGCACAGTGTGCAGACGTGGCGTGGGGGGAGAGGATTCTGCAGGGCGCTTAGAAGGGCAGCTGGCGGCGGGAGGCCTCCGTCAGCAGCGGTGTGCCTCTGTGCACAGGAGCCTCAGTGCCGCAACCCCGTACCCCCCTCCCACCCCGCGGTGCTCTTTACTTCCGTGAAGCACTTAATTCAGGGACATGGAGAGGCCCCTGGTGTTAGGACAACTAGAAAATGCTGGAAACCCCTGGAAGGGATGGAAGACTAGCGGCCCCCTGTCCTCTCGCTTCCTGGCCCTCCCGGAGCTCAGCCTCCAGCCCCAGCTCTGGTGCCACCTTGCTGCAGGACCTGGGCCCAGATGCCACAGCTCTTGGGGCTCAGTGACTGCATCTGTAAAAGGGGTCTTTCATGTGCACAAGTATGTTGAAAATGCAAAACGTTAGTCAGAAGCCACAGGGTGGGGGAAAATAAGTCAAATAGCAACAGAGCAGCCCATGTGGTTTCCTGCTGACCTGAAGGTGCGCCCCGGTCTTCTTTTGGGAGGTGGGGCAGCTGGGGGCAGCAGACTCCCCGTGCTCACTTCAGGACTGGCCAGGGCCCACTGGAAAACCAGAATATGTCTTTGTCCTTGGAGCACAGTTGATCTCCACAGAGTCTGTAAAATTTGATAGGCCCAGCCTTGCAGCAGGGAAATAAATGGTTTAATATCTGCTGGATATATTTTCATCAAGTTTTTAAAGATGGAACAAAGACTCTGTTTTCAAATTTTCTATTCAGAAATTAATGCATCATGATGTTGAAACCCACATTCCAAAGGCTGAACTAAAATCGACTTCCTAAAGAGAAGCACAAGTGAAGATGGACTGGCGGAGGTTAGTGATTGGAGACTTCAAACCCGTGCATCGCAGGTGGTCAGCGTCGGGGTCGGCGGGCTCTTACCACGCACACCCATCACTTGAAGGGGCCGCCTGTTTTTGCCCCCAATCCTACCACAGGCACAGGAGGGACAGGGTGGGTCAGAGGCTGCAGGCCAGGACCCAGTGTATCATTTTGAGCAGATACTCTGTGCCTCTTTTTTTCATTTACAAGTAACGCTGGTGCGAAGTGATAAGGGTGCTTGGAGGTGCCCAGGGTTTGCCAGGGAGGGGGCTTTTCCTCACACTCCCCTCCACCAGTTTCCAGCCCCAGAGCCAGACTTGCCTACCCCAGCTGGGGAGTCCAGGTCACCTTTTAGAGACTCCAGAAGAGGCACAAGGGGCTTTGCTGCAAGCAACATGTGTATAGGGCTGCACAACCTTTTCATTTAAATAGTGTATTACAGATCAATACAAATTGCAGTTTTCCAAATTTGCTTTTAATTACACATTTCTGTTGTTCTGCAAAGAAACAGAAAATTTATATATTGTAACTATCTATTTGAGTAACGAGGGGAGAGGAGGAGGATGGCCTGAGGGGAGCTGATGGGGATTAAGGGAGATAAAGCCCTCTCCTCTGCCTTTGCCCGTTTGCTCCTAAACAATTACCTTTTAATGTTACAAAGAATCATGCAGCAAGAAGGTCAAGAAATGCACTTGGCCCAGGCTTTGTGGTACCACACTCTGTGGTCAGATTGTATGTAATTTCATCCCCAAATTGATGAGGAGCTTTCAGGTCAGACCAGACTAGGTGTAGAAATGCTTCAGCACAGAAGCTGGCCTTGGAGGAGGGGCAACTGAGTTTCCAGAGGCATGATGCAACCCCCAGGAACAGATTTTGTTTTCTGCAACTGTGGGCTCCAGGAAGGGATTTGGAGAAGCTGGGAATTTATCCTATTCCTCACCTCTTCTGCAGAATGCTTCTAAGCCCTTTATGGGGTATCCTGACACCACTGAGTCTTTTTATAAATTTTAGATATGTAGATTTAAGCAAGTGATGTTGCGTCTGGTCATTTCATCAGTAAGAGCTTACTGTTGACTTTGTCAGTATCTTGGTGATGTATTATCCTTAATACATAAAGAGCTCATATAAATCAAATAAAAAATGAGAACCCCAATTGAAACATGGGCAAAAGGGATGAAAAATACAATTCACAAAAGGTTAAAAATGCCCAGTTTTAGATGAAACTGGCCCTCACTTTCTATGACTAGGTGTGTAATTTTATACAGTCTTTCAATTGAGAATAGTTTAAAAATTGTTGAATGTGTATACTCTTTTTTTTTTAATCAGTTAATTTATTTATTTTTATTTTTGGCTGTGTTGGGTCTTCGTTGCTGCACGCAGGCTTTCTCTAGTTGTGGGGAGCGGGGGCTACTCTTCGTTGTGGCATGTGGGCTTCTCGTTGCGGTGGCTTCTCTTGTCACAGAGCACGGGTTCTAGGCACGCGGGTTTCAGTAGTTGTGACATGTGGACTCAGTAGTTGTGGCTTGCAGGCTCTAGAGCACAGGCTCAGTAGTTGTGGTGCATGGGCTTAGTTGCTCCGCGGCATGTGGGATCTTCCCGGACCAGGGCTCGAACCCGTGTCCCCTGCATTGGCAGGCAGATTCTTAACCACTGTGCCACCAGTGAAGTCACAATGTGTATACTCGTTGATCAGGCAGTTCCAATTCTAGAAATTCATCCTGTGGAAACCCCTGCCCACCTAAGCAGAGACAGATATACAAGGATTTTCCTTGTAGTACTATTTTCTTTATAGGCAAATTGAAAAAATCATAAAAGTCCATCAAGAGTAGATTGGTTAAAAAAATAAAAGAGTACATTGGCTAAACTATGGTATAAGCACACAATGGAATACCGTATAGCTATTAAAAAGGATACAGTAGATCCATACCTGTTTTTGTTTGTTTTTTTTTGGCTGTGTTGGGTCTTTGTTGCTGCACACGGGCTTTGTCTAGCTGCGGCGAGCGGGGGCTACTCTTCGTTGTGGTGTGCGGGCTTCTCATTGCAGTGGCTTCTCTTGTTGAGGACCACAGGCTCTAGGCGCTGGCTTCAGTAGTTACGGCACACGGGCTCAGTAGTTGTGGCACACGGGCTTAGTTGCTCCATGGCATGTGGAATCCTTCCAGACAAGGGCTTGAACCCGTGTCCCCTGGATTGGCAGGCAGATTCTTAACTACTGTGCCACCAGGGAAGCCCAGATCCATACCTCTTAATGTATGCCAATAGATCTTCAATATATTGTCAAGTAAAAAAAAAAGCAGATTAAAAACTAGTATGTTCCTGTGAGTTCTTCTAAGTAAAAACAGAAATCTATATATACATAGAAAATCTGGAAAGTTATAGAGCACATTAAACTTTTGCGAGTAGCTAGCTTTGGGAAGGATTTAAAATTTCCTATTTCTACTCTTTTGGATTAAAAAAAACTTTTGTAGTATTTCTTAGTATTATGGTCAGTAAAAATAATAGAGTTTCCATCTGGGGAGAAAACAAATATTCCAGCACTTTAATCCCTATATCTTTGGATGTTTCCTGAGTTATCTGCCTGTTGTGAATGGGTTTGATATGATTTCAAACCCACTTGTTTATGACTGAAGTGAAGTTGTTTTAATCTACTTGTTTATGGCAAAGACCAAAAAAAAGTTGTTTTTAGAGATAAAATTGTTTTGATATAAGAATGAAGTAAGTAGTGTCAGGCAGTCATCATCTGGTCTGTTGTCACTGGTAAGCACTCAGTAGCTCAGCTGCTGAGGGACCCCACTGGGAGCTTATTGATAAGAACATGTGAAGAACTGACACAGGCATACCCCAGAGATGACATTGCAGGTTCAGTTCCAGACCACTGCAATAAAGCGAGTCATACTTTTCTTTTGGTTTCCCAGTGCATATGAAAGTTATGTTTACACTAAACTGTAGTCTATTAAGTGTGCAATAGCATTATATCTTAAAAATGTACATACCTTAACTTAAAAATACTCTATTGCTAGAAAATGCTAATCATCATTTGACAACAAAAGGTTGCCACAAACCTTCAATTTGTGAAAAAACACAATAAAGTGGAATGCGATAAAATGAGGTATGCCTGTAAATACGGAGTGTTTGTGGGGCTATCTGAGCGTCTGGGCAGGCAGCCCTTTGCTGAACTAAATAGTCTGGGGGACTGTTAGACATTAGGTCCTGTTAGATAAGGATGAGTCTTTTACTGGCAGTAGGGAAAGCCTCTCGGTGGCTCCTCCAAGGAGGCCATCTCGCCCATCAACAATAGCGCCTTCGTTCCCTAGCAATGTGCTCTAGCAACAAGGGACTTTGACTTTTGTCCTGGCAGCTGGACATCAGCTAGTAGTTGGCTAAGGCATCTGTCTCCTCCCAGCTTGTATAAAGGTACACCTCATGCTGAATTTGGACTTTATTCCTTTCCTCTCCCCTTGCCTGGAACAATAGTGTGATTAACCTGTCAGTGGTTTGGGGTATGTTATTTCGTTATTGGCTTATTAAGAGACATTATCCTGTATGCTCTTAGCTTGTGAAATTCCCACAGTGAACCTGTGTTAAATAAATTGCTGTGCACAAATTTTGCCAAAACAAAACACTGCCCCTCACCAGGTCAGGGAGGAGGTCAGTCAGTTCACCTCGGTCTTACAGGCGGGCCCCTTGAACCCCCAGGAGTGTAGGGAGCTTGGCCAGGATCACACAGTCAGAACTGAGTGCTCACTTCTCTTCAACTAGATGTTTCACAAGGAACGTTTTGTTTTTCTTTTTCTGAGAGCCAGCCCCTTTGCCCTGAGGATCTTCCGGCAGTCACCTTGGTATTCTGTATTTTCCTGTGGCAGACGCTACCTTACCTGCACCCTCTTAACTTTATCACTTCATTGTATGCTGGCCTGACTTCTGAATGCTGGCATGTGCACCTAAGTGCCTGAGACCATTCTCTAGAGCCCACTGTGCCTTCAAAAACAGTCCAGAAGTGACAGAGAGTTCATCCTTCCTGGTGGCAGCCCTCTACTTAATCATAGGCAGGAGCTGGTGTATAAACACCCCAGCTCCCTCACTCCTCAGCTGGCAGAACACTGAGCCAGCTGTTCTACACTGACTTCCAGAGTTCCATACCAGACTGACTTCCTGTTGCCCACAACAGTAATTTGCTTGATGACATAGTATATTGACTTCCTTCCCTAACTTACTTTCCCACACCCTTAATGGGGTTTCCAGGGAGCCCTTCCCAAATAAATTGCTTTCATTTAAATCCTTATGTCAGAATCTGCGCCTGGGTCTACTCAAACTAAGAGGCTCTGCTTCGTTAGCAAGTAGGAAATGGGAATCAGCCAGGATGGAGGAGCCGAGGGGTTTGAGGGCAATAATCACTCCCGGATGCCAAGTTAGGGCTCTGGAATAACCTAGAAAAAGGAGAATACCAAAATTCCCTCACAGTTCCAGTGTGCTAGGACAGGGTTTGGCTAGCTTTTTCTGTAAAGGGCCAGTAATGAAATATTTTAGTCTTTGTGGACTATATGGTCTATGTTGCAGTTGCCCAGCCCTGCCACTGTGGTATGAAAGCAGTCATAAACAATACGGCAAGAAACGGGTACGGCTGTGTTCCAATAACACTTTATTTGCAAAAAGGCAGCAGGCCAGATCTGGCCCACAGGCTGAGTTTCCTGACCCTTGCTCCAGGACAACAAAGAGAGGCTGGGCTATCAGCTGGCCAGAATGGGGCGCTAGGTGGGAGGTGAGACCTGTTCCTGCCTTGGACTCTATGAATCCAGCAGCAGGGCTCTCTGCCTGAGAGTCCCATGGCTATGCTGCCCAGTCAGGAAATACTCCTACAGCTCTGTGGACAGTGGGGCGCTCAGTGTCTTACTTTCCAAGCTCAGGATAAGCTTTCTGCTTCACTTTTATGCTAATAGGTCACTCTTCCTAATGGGAAGAGTCCTGCCCACTAGAAAAAAAAATCCAGCCCCCGCACCAGAAGGATAAGCAGCTTAATATTTTAAAAGGCGTATAAAATGGTAAATTCGACTGATGTTTCAAATAAGACAGGGAATACAAAACTTGGTTGCAAATAATTTACGGAGCAAGAAATGGAGTCTTCTGTTGGAAGCTAAAGACATAATATTGATAGATGACTGTGAGAAAGGCCTTGTTTATGGTACTGAAAAGTACAGAACCAAGTTCACCAAAAGGGAGTTGATCCAAAGATGGGTGACGGCATTAATAAGAAAACTGTTCTAAATAATACAGTTCTCCTGCTCTGACGAATTACATTCTGGAAAACTTGCAAATAAGCTAACAAAACTAGTTGGTTACCATTTCCAGTTTCCAAAAAAGAATTCTCCATAGTGAACTTCCTGCAGACCCAAGGTCATATTGTAGACTGAGTTTTTGGAGAGGTTGGTTTGTGAGCTGACCTAAAAGGCAGTGAACCCCAGAATGAAGAAGAGACAGTATCAGGCTAACTTCATTTGCTCTTTTGATGGTGTTACTCTGCTGGTGTGTCAGAAAGTGCAGAAGACAGAGGGTGTGGTAGAAACATATTTTGATATATTAATCTTTGTGCTTTTCCCTTTTCAATTCCTAGTGCCTTGTGGCCCTCCCCAGACCAATCAGCCAGGCCCGTCTCCCAATTCTGTCTCAATAGAGGTCAATTACTTCAAATGGGCATAGGTATCAAAGAACCCTTTGAGTTCTAAAATAGGCTTTTAGAATTTGTGACAAAGACACCACTTTGATAGAAAGGGTTTTAGAATTCCCAAAGCTTTCCATTGCCTTGGATGTCAAAAATAAAGCCCAAAAGAACTCAGGGCATCTAACTTATGCCATAAATAACTGTTTTGGGGAACTGTAGGTAAAATGCCAAATTAACCCCACTTCACACATTTGAGATAAAATTTCCACTTCCCTGGGGACAAGCAGGACAAATATGACCTGGCAAAGAGATTAGAAGTGTTCAAGTCAAGGTTACAGGGACATGAATTGCATGGAAAACAAGGTTAGAATCAGCGTGAAGAAATGGCCTAGAATGCCTTCCTAAACTTGGAGTGGGGACATCCTTTTAATTTCAAAGTTCTTCAAAATTCAGAAGTCATAGACTAAAGTTCAGTCAATTTGATTACATAAAATCTAGACATTTCTGCATGGAAAAAAATTAATAACAAAACGAAAACTCTAGAAACAAATTATCCAAAAAAATGGCAGGTTTTCACTTCAGGCTGTAACGGAATAAAAAGGACCAGATTTAGCATTCTGCCAAAAGACAAATTAAACAAAAAACTGGACAGAATATGTGAGATTGATCTCAGACATCAAATAACAGGCAACACACACTGTGATACTTTTTTTTTCAAATTTATCTATTTTATTTACTTATTTTTGGCTGCATTCGGTCTTCGTTGCTGTGCGCTGGCTTTCTCTAGTTGCGGCGAGTGGCGGCTACTTTTGTTGCAGTGTGTGGGTTTCTCATTGTGGTGGCTTCTCTTGTTGTGGAGCACAGGCTCTAGGTGCGCAGGCTTCAGTAGTTGTGGCACATGGGCTCAGTAGCTGTGGCTCGCAGGCTCTAGAGCACAGCCTCAGTAATTGTGGCGCATGGCTTAGTTGCTCTGTGGCTTGTGAGATCTTCCTGGACCAGGGCTCGAACCTGTGTCCCCTGCATTGGCAAGCAGATTCTTAACCACTGTGCCACCAAAGAAGTCCCACGACTGCGATACTTGAGAGAAACGAAACAAATGAGTTGAGCCCTATGATCTCCACAGCTTTCTGCCTGGAGGCGTATTTCAAACTATAGAGTAAGGAAGAGGAGTCCAAACATAGTCCAACAGTCTTGCTTAGATGAAGAGCCAGAGTTCAGGATTATCTGAGGTGGCTGGAAATTGCAGGGCAGAGTTCAGAGAGGAGTTGATTATGCAGAAAAAGAATTCCAGAAATCTCCATAGATACCTCCATGAATCTTTGCTGAATACTAACATGTGAATGTATGGGATAAAACTTCATGAGGCTGGATGGAGACCAACCGGGAAGCTATGAGCTGAACGGTTCCCCAAACGCACAAAAAAGTGGAACACATTTGAGTTCTGACCAGCCAGAATAGAGAGATCTAATTGATTACTTGGGGCCCTAAGTGGGCCATGCCTTAGTAAAAAGGCTCAACTACCCCTAGAATATAGGCCTCTCTAAACACATTTTAATTACACTGTAGAGGAGCCTCAAAAGGATCAAGCTGTTCTCATTGACTATGAGAACAAAGCCCAACATCCTATAGAGGTAGAAAACAAAAATAAGACACACAACAATGTAAAACAATTGTTAACATCCAAATTTACTAGACATGGAAGAAGCCAGAAAATGTGACCTATAACTAGGAGAAAAATCAGTCAATACAAATAGACTCAATGATAGATTTGATAGAACTAGCAAATAAGAATATTAAAACAGCTATTATAGCTATTTCATGTATTTAAAAGAAAACATGAACATAATAAGGAGAGGAAGCATGAACACAATAAAGAAAGAGATGAAAGATAGGAAAAAAAGAACAAAATGAAACTCCTAGAGGTGAAAAACAATACCTATGATGAAAAAAAAATCACTGGATGGGATTAAAAGCATGTTAAACAATGAAGAAGACAATCAGTAAACCTGAAGATACAGGAATAGATTCTATTCAGAATGAAACAATGAGAGAAAAAGAAAGACTTAAAAAAGTGAACAGGGCTTCCCTGGTGGCGCAGTGGTTGAGAGTCCACCTGCTGATGCAGGGGACACGGGTTCGTGCCCTGGTCCGGGAAGATCCCACATGCCGCGGAGCGGCTGGGCCCGTGAGCCATGGCCGCTGAGCCTGCGCGTCCGGAGCCTGTGCTCCGTAACGGGAGAGGCCACAACAGTGAGAGGCCCGTGTGCCGCAAAAAAAAAAAAAAAAAGTGAACAGAGTCTAGTGACTTGTGGGACAGTATCCAATGGTCTAACATAGTTCTAATTGGAAACCCAGCAAGAAAGGAGTGATAATAATACAGAAAAGAATATTTGAAGAAATAGTGGTCAAAATTTTTTCCATTGGTGATAAATACTATCCAAAAACATCAACAAACATGAAACAGGATGACTACACACACGCACATCACCACCAGCACCAGCACCAGAATCAAGACATGTTATAATCAAATAGCTGAAAGCCAAAATATTATTAACAGAAAATCTTGAAATTAGCCAGAGGAAAAAAGAAACAAAGGAATAAAGATAAAAATTAATGAAAACTTTTCAGAAACTATGTAAGTCATAAGGCCATGGTACATTTTTAATGTGCTAAAAAAATGATCAACCTGGAATACATATGTATCAAATATTGTTTACAAAAGAAGATAAAATAAAAATCTTTTCAGACAACAATAACAAAAGCTGAGTAAATTTGTCACCAGTTGGCCTGTACCACAAGAAATATTAAAGGAAGTTCTTTGGATGTAAGGAAAATGAAACACATGGAAACCTTGATCTATAGACAGGAAGGAATGGCACCATAAATGGTTCGGGGTCATGACAAATGCAGAAGTAAAATGTGTGAAAGTGGGTGGAACAAGGAAAATGGAAGTGTGCTGTTGTAAGATTCTTACAATTTACATTAGGTTATATAGTATTATTTGAAGGTAGACTGTGAAAAGTTAAAGGTGTATATTGTATGTGCTACAGCAACCACTAAAACTAATAAAACAAAGAGGTAGAGCTAGTAAGCCAATAGAAGATGTAAAATGGAAGCATAAAAAATTAATCAAGGGAATTCCCTGGCAGTCCAGTGGTTAGGACTCTGCACTTTCACTGCCAAGGGCCCGGGTTCAATCCCTGGTTTGGGAACTAAGATCCTGCAAGCCGCGTGCATGGCAAAAGAAAAAGAAAATCCAAAATAAGCAGTAAGAAAAGAAAGAACAGTTGGAACAAGTAGAAAACAAACAGAAGATAGTAGACTTAAACCCAATCATAACAATAAGTACAATAAATGTACATGGCCTAAACATTCCAGTTAAAAGGCAGAAGTATCAGACTGGATAGAAAAGCAATACTTTACAATGTGCTGTATACAAGAAACCCACTTTAAACATAAAGACACAGACAAAATAAAGTAAAAGAATGTAGAAAGATATACTATGGAGGCACCAATCATAAGAAAGCTAGAATGGCTAAACTAATATCACACAAAGAATATTACAAGGAATAAAGAGGGACATTACAAAGACATAAAAATACTAAATACATACATACCCAATAACAAAGCTTCAAAATACATGAAAAAATAAACAGAAAAGCTAAAATAAATGAATAAATCAACAATTATATTTGGAAATACAAACATGCCTCTTTCGGTCATTGATTCAATAAATAGGAAGAAAATCAGTAAGAATGTAGAAAACCTAAAAACATTATCAACAGTTTAATTTAAATTCATAGAACACTCTACTCAATATATAATTTTCATGTGCACATTTATTAAAATATACCAAATGCCATAAAACAAGCCTCAGTAATATTAAAAGGATTGAAATTACACAAATACAAAATGAAGCAAAATGAGCAAAAGAAAGACTGAAAAAAGTGAATAGCACTCAATGAGCTATGTGACAATATCAAGTAGTCTAACATTTGTATGAATGAAATTAAATTAAGAAATAGTAGTTGAATTGAATTAAAAGAGAAATCAATATTAGAAATGAATCTAGAAAAACCTCCAAATATTTGGAGGTTAAACAACACCTCTAAATAACCATTAATCAAAGAGAAAATCACAAGGAAAATCAGAAAATACATTCAACTGATTGAAAATGAAGACACAACGTTTCAAAATTTGTGGGATGAAGCTAAAGCAGTGCTTAAGGGGATATTATAACTTCAAATGTTTATATTTAAAAAGAAGAAAGGGGCTTCCCTGGTGGCACAGTGGTTAGGAATCCGCCTGCCAATGCAGGAGACGTGGGTTCGAGCCCTGGTCTAGGAAGATTCCACATGCCACAGAGCAACTAAGCCCATGCACCACAACTACTGAGCCTGCACTCTAGAGCCGATGAGCCACAACTACTGAGCCTGTGTGCCACAACTACTGAAGCCCGTGTGCCTAGAGCCCTTGCTCCACAACAAGAGAAGCCACCACAATGAGAAGCCCATGCACCACAACAAAAAGTAGCCCCCGCTTGTCACAACTAGAGAAAGCCTGCGCACAGCAACAAAGACCCAACACAGCCAAAAAATAAATAAATAAATAAGAAAGGTCTAACATCAAAAGTCCAATTTAGTACATTAAAAAGCTAGGAAAACAACAAATTAAATCTAAAATAAGTACATGAAAGGAAAAGATAAGCGGCTAATATCCAAAATATATAAAGAACTCATACAACTCAACAGCAAAAAAAAAAAAAAAAAAAAGATTCAAACAATCCAATTACAAAATAGAGGAACAGAACAGATATGTTTCCAAAGAAGACATGCAAATGGCCAACAGGTATATGAAAAAGTGCTTGACATCAGCAACCATCAGGGAAATGCAAATCAAAACCACAATGAGAGGGACTCCCCTGGTGGTCCAGTGGTTAAGACTCTGTGCTTCCATTTCAGGGGGCGTAGGTTCAATCCCTGGTCAGGGAACTAAGATCCCACATGCCACATGGTGTGGCCAAAAATAAAAAAATGAAAAAACACAATGAGATATTACTTCACACTTGGTAGAATGGCTGTCATCAAAAACACAAGAGATAGCAAATGTTGGAGGATGTGGAGTAAAGGAAACTCTTGTGCACTATTGATGGGAATATAAATTGGTACATCCAAACGGTATGCTGGTTTCTCAAAAAATTAAATATAGGACTACCATATGATTCAGCAATTCTACTTCTGGGTATATATCTAAAGGAAACGAAAACAGACTCTTGAAGAGATATCTGCATTTCCATGCTTATTGCAGCATTATTCACAATAGCCAAGATACAGAAACAACCTAAGTGTCTGTCAGTGGATGAATGGATAAAGAAGATGTGGCACATATGTACAATGGAATATTACTCAGCCATAAAAAGGAACGACATTGAGTTATTTGTAGTGAGGTGGATGGACCTAGAGTCTGTCATACAGAGTGAAGTAAGTCAGAAAGAGAAAAACAAATACTGTATGCTAACACATATATGTGGAATCTAAAAAAAAAAAAAAAAAAGGTTCTGAAGAACCTCGGGGCAGGACAGGAATAAAGATGCAGACGTAGAGAATGGACTTGAGGATGTGGGGAGGGGGAAGGGTAAGCTGGAACAAAGTGAGAGAGTGGCCTTGAAACATATACACTACCAAACATAAAATAGATAGCTAGTGGGAAGCAACCACATAGCACAGGGAGATCAACTCGGTGCTTTGTGACCACCTAGAGGGGTGGGATAGGGAGGGTGGGAGGGAGATGCGAGAGGGAGGGGATATGGGGATATATGTATACGTATATTCACTTTGTTATACAGCAGAAACTAACACAACATTGTAAAGCAATTATACTCCAACAAAGATGTTAAAAATAAAAGATGTGGTGTACATATATATATATGTTTGTATATATATGTATGTACACACACACAATGGAATATTATTCAGCAATGAGAAAGAAGAAAGTAATGCCATTTGCAACAATGTGGATAGAACCTGAGGGCATTGTGCTAAGTGAAATAAATCAGACAGTAAAAGACAAATAGTGTGATATCATTTATATGTAGGATCTTAAAAAGCTGAACTCATAGAAACAAAGAGTAGAATGGTGGTTACCAGGGGCTCAGAGGTGGAAGAAATGTGGAGATGTTGTCAAAGGGTACAAACTTTCAGTTACAGTGAAAGATAAATAAGTTCTGGGGACCTAATACACAGCATGTCTCGGGATTATAGTTAATAATACTCTGTTATGTACTTGAAAGTTGCTAAGAGAGTAAATCTTAAGCGTTCTCACCACAAAAAAGAAATGGTCATTATGTGACATGATGGAGGTGTTAACTAAAGCTGTAGTGTTAATCGTTTTGCAATAGATAAGTGTATCAAATCAACACCTTGTACATCTTAAACTTACACAATGTTCTATGTCAATTATATCATAATACAGCTGGGAAAAAGAAAATAGGAAAAGAAGAGGAAACTAATCCCAAGGCAAGCAGAAGGAAGGAAATAATATAGATCAAAGCAGAAACTAATGAGATAGAGAATTTTTTTAAAAAATGGAGAGGCTCAACAAAACCAAAAATTGGTTCTTTGAAAATATTATCAAAATTGACAAATCTTTAGGTAAAATGAACAAGAAATAGAGAAGACTAAAATTACTAAGATCAAGAATGAAGGAAGAGACATCACTACTAACCTTACAAAAATAAAAAGTATTTTAAGGGAATACTATAAACACTAATACACCTTTTATCTTTTTTTTTCTGGCCTTGCCACGCAGCTTGCAGGATCTTAGTTCCCTGACCAGGGATTGAACCCAGGCCCTTGGCACTGAAAGCACAGAGTCCTAACCACAGGACTGCCAGTGAATTCCCTAATACATGTTTAATAGAATAAAGGACAAAACCACACACTCACATGAATAGATGCAGAAAAGCAGTTGACAAAATTGAACACCCTTTTGTGACAAAAGCACTCAACAAGTTAGGAATGGAAGGAGATTTCCTCAAGCTATAAAGGGCATTTATGAAAACCCCACAGGGAGCAAACATACTTAATAGTGGAAGACTATTTTTCCCTAAGATCAGAAACAAGAATGTTCTCTCTCCCCACTTATATTCAACATTGTATTGGAGGTTCTAGTCAGGGTAATTAGGTAACATAAAGAAATGAGTCATTCAGATTGGAAAGGAAGAAATTAAACTATATTTATGTGTAGATGACATGATCTTTTACGTAGAAAATCCTAAAAATTGCACTAAAAAACTGGTGAATAATAAACAAGTTAAGCAAATGTGCAGGATGTAAGGTCAATATACAAAAATCAATTGTATTTCTATACACTCCTAATGAATAATCTGAAAGTGAAATTAAGAAAATAATCACAGGACTTCCCATGTGGCCCAGTGGTTAAGAATCTGCGTGCCAATGCAGGGGACACGGGTTCGAGTCCTGGTCCGGGAACATCTCACATGCCACAGAGCAACTAAACCTGTGTGCCACAACTACTGAAGCCTGCATGCCTAGAGCCCATGCTCTGCAACAAGAGAAGCCACCGCAATGAGAAGCCCGGGCACTGCAACGAAGACCCAATGCAGCCATAAATAAATAAATATATATAAATTTATAAAAAAAGAAAGAAAGAAAGAAAAAATAATCCCATTTACAGTACCAGGAATAAGAATGAAATATCAGGAATAAATTTCACAGAAGTGTGTGGTTTGTACATGGAGAACTACAGAACAGTAGCTTAAGGTAATTAATGAAGATCTAAATCAATGGAAAGACATTGCACTCTCATGGATTGGAAGACAATATTACGATGGCAGTACTCTCCAAATTGTTCTAGAGATTCAAAACAATCTCTATCAAAGTCTCAGGTGCCCCCACTTTTTTGCAGTAATTTAGAAGATGATTCTAAAACTCATATGGAAATGAATGAGACTCAGAATAGCCGAAAAGTCCTGAAAAAGATGAACAAAGTTGGAAGACTTACACTTCTCAATTTTATTTATTTATTTTTTAAAAAATAAATTTATTTATTTATGGCTGAGTTGGGTCTTTGTTGTTGCACACAGGCTTTCTCTAGTTGCAGTGAGTGGGGCTACTCTTCGTTGTGGTGCACAGACTTCTCATTGCAATGGCTTCTCTTATTGTGGCTCTAGGCACGCGGGCTTCAGTAGTTGTGGCACACAGGCTCAGTAGCTGTGGCACACGGGCTTAGTTGCTCCGCAGCATGTGGGATCTTCCTGGACCAGGGCTTGAACCTGTGTCCCCTGCATTGGCAGGCGGATTCTTAACCACTGTGTCACCAGGGAAGTCCCACTTCTCAATTTTAAAACTCACTGTGCAGCTACAGGAATCAAGAGAGTGTAGTACTGGCATAAGAATAGCTAGAGAGATAAAGTAGAACTGAGAGTCCAAGAGTAAGCCCTTACATTTATGGTCAATTGAGAGACAAGATGCCAAGACAATTCAAAGGGAAAGAATAGTGTTTTCAACAAATGGTGCCGGGACAACTGGATATCCACATGCCATAGTGAACTAGCTCACATCATATGGAAAAGAACTAACTCAGAATGGATCGTATACCTAACTGTTGGAGCTAAAACTATAAACATTTAGAAGAAAACGTAGAATGAAATCTTCATGACCTTAAGCTAGGTATGACCCCAGAAGCACAAGAAAACAAAGTGGGGGAGAATAAATTAGACATCATCAAAATTAAACACTTTGGGGACTCAAAGGACACCATCAAGAATGTGAAAAGACAACCATAGAGTGGGAGAAGATAATTGCAAATTATATGTCTGATAAAGGACTGATTATATCCAGAATATATAAAGAACTCTTACAACTTAACAATTTAAAAAATCCATTTTAAACTTGAGCACAATACATTTTTCCAAGAAAAAAAAAAAAGATATACAAATGGCCAATAAGCACATGAAAAGATGCTCAACATCGTTAGCCAGCAGGGAAATGCAAATCAAAACTACAATGAGCTACCACTTTGTATCTACTATGATGGGTTTAATTTTTTTAAATGGAAAATGACAAGTGTTGAAAAGAATGTAGAGAACCCTCATACATCACTGATGGGAATGTAAATGGTGCAGCCACTGTGGAAAAGTTTGGCAGTTCCTCAAAAAGGTAAACACAGTGTTACCATGTGACGTAGCGATTCTACTCCTAAGTATATACTCAAAAGAACTGAAAACATGTTCATACAAAAACTTGAACATGACTGTTTCATAGCATTATTCATAATTGTCAAAGGTAGAAACAACTCAAATGTCCATCAACTGATGAATGGATAAACAAGGTGTCGTATATACCTACAATGGCCATTTTTTTTTTTTTTTTTTTTTTTTTGCAACACCGAGCAACTTACAGGATCTCAGTTCCCCAGCCAGAGACTGAACCCCAGCCCCAGCAGTGAAAGCCTGGAATCCTAAACACTAGGCCACCAGGGAACTCCCCCTACAACGGACTGTTATTCAGGAATAAAAAGGAGTGAAGTACTGATACATGTTACAACATGGCTAAACATCAAAAACATGATGCTAGATTTTAAAAGCCAGCCACAAAAAGCCACATATTGTATGATTCCATTTATATGACTTTCCTGGAATAGGAAAATCCAAAATAGAGAAAGTAGGTTAGTGATGGCAGGACCTGGGGAGGGGGAATTGGGAGTAACTGGTATTTATTGGTAGCAACTGCATATGGAGTTTATTTTGAAGGATGATAAAAATGTTCAAAAATTTTATAGTATATTCTTTGAATATACTAAAATTACTGAATTGCACACTTAAAGGGTGACATTTATGGTATGTGAATTATATCTTGATAAAGCTATAATTAAAAAATGGGTCGTAGACTAAATGTAAAAAGCTAACATTATGAAACATTTGGAGGAAAACATAAGAGAAAACCTTTGCAACCTTGGAGTAAACAAATACATTTTAGATAGGACACAAAGAGCACAAATCATAAAAGGAAAAATGATTAAATTTCAAAAATGTAAAACTGCTGCTTGAAAAACATCATGAAGAAAATGACAAAGCAAACCACAGACTGGGGAAATATCTACAATACACAAAACTGAAAAAGGACTTGTTGCCAATATATATAAAGAACTCTTTCAATTAAGGAAAAAGAGAAAAGCCTGGTGAAATAGGAACAAAAACCTCACCACATGAGTGGCCAAAAAACAGAAAAAGATGCTTATCATCTGTAATCATCAGAGAAATTCATAGTAAAACCATGATCAGATACCACTACACACCCACTAGATCAACTAAAGCTAAAAAGACTGGCAAGTATTTATGATTATAAAGATAAACTAGAACTCTCATATATTTCTGGTAGGAGTATGAAATGTTAAAACCAATTAGGAAAACAGTTTGGTAGTTTTTTTAAAAAATGAAATGAAATATATTCTTACCATAAGAGACAGCAATTGTACTCCCTAGAGAAAGGAAATATATATTTAAATAAAGACTTGTACATGAATATTCATAGTAGCCTTATCCATAATAGCTAGAATCTGGAAACAGTATAAATGTCCATCAACAGGTAAATGGATACATAAATGATTGTATATCCATACAGTGGTATATTATGCAGGAAAAGGAAGAAAAAAAAAGAATGAACTGTTGATACACACAACAACATGGTTAAGTCTCAGAAACAATCTGCTGAGCAAAAGCAGCCAGACAGAAAAGGGTACATACTGTACATTCCATTTATACAAAATATAGGAAAAACCAAATCTATAGTTAGAGAAAGAAGATACGTGATTTTTTGGATCTGAGAGTGGTGCATGTAGATCACCTGGGGATGGGCACAGGGAACATTTAGGGATGATAAAAATATTCTATATCTTGATTGTGGTACTGGTTACATGTTGTGTGTATGTTTTTCTAAACTCATCAAATTGTACTCAAAATGGGAACATTTTATTATATGTAAATTATGCTTCAATTGAGCTGATTTTTTAAATTTCAAATTGGTTTTTAAAATATATGCAATTCAGGGACTTCCCTGGTGGCGCAGTGGTTAAGAATCTGCCTGCCAATGCAGGGGACACAGGTTTGATCCGTGGTCCGGGAAGATCCCACATGCCATGAAGCAACTAAGCCCATGTGCCACAACTACTGAGCCTGCGTGCTCTAGGGCCTGCATGCTGCAACTACTGAAGCCCGTGCGCCTAGAGCCCATGCTGCGCAACAAGAGAAGCCACCGCATTGAGAAGCCTGCACACTTCAACAAAGAGTAGCCCCTGCTCACTGCAACTAGAGGAAGCTCGCACGCAGCAACAAAGACCCAATGCAGTGAAAAAAAAAAATATGTGTGTGTGTGTGTGTGTGTGTGTGTGTGTGTATGCAATTCAGGGAGTTCCCTGGCAATCCAGTGGTTAGGACTCATGCTTTCACTGCTGGGGGCCCAGGGTTTGATCCCTGGTTGGGGAACTAAGATCCTGCAAGCCTCACGGTGTGGTTATATATATATATATATATATATATATGCAATTCAGATCACAAAGGCCAATCTCTCTAATAATAAAGAACTTCTAAAAATCAAGAAGTCAAGGACCAACAATTTATGCAGAACATTTATGCAGAAAAATGTAGAAAGGCATGAATATAGTTTTCAGAAAAAGCAATACAAATATGAAAAAGATGTTTAGCTTCACTTATAAAAAGAGAATGCAAACATATACCACAATGGGGTTGCATTCTCACCTATCAGATTGGCAAAATTCAAAAGACTGACAACACACCCGCTGAGACTGTGGGAAAGCAGTCATGCATGATACAGTCACATATGTATGCAGCTCATGCATAGCTGGTCCAGATGCAGAATGGCAGCTTCCCCAAAGAAGGAAATTTGGCAATAACCACCAAATTACAAATGCACATACATTTTGACCCAGCAATCTCACTTTTGAGAATGTATCTGACAGATATTCCTACATGGACAAAAAGATGTGTATACAAGTTTACTTACTTATAAGATAGTTTTTAATAGTAAATATTGGAAACTCCTCAAGTGTCCCTCTGTGGGTTTTTGATTAAATAAACCATGTTTCATCCATATAGTGGCAGGTAGTTTTAAAAAAGAATTAATTCTGGGGCTTCCCTGGTGGCGCAGTGGTTGATAGTCTGCCTGCCGATGCAGGGGACACGGGTTCGTGCCCCGGTCCGGGAGGATCCCACGTGCCGCGGAGCGGCTGGGCCCGTGAGCCATGGCCGCTGAGCCTGCGCGTCCGGAGCCTGTGCTCCGCGACGGGAGAGGCCACAGCGGTGAGAGGCCCGTGCACCGCAAAAAAAAAAAAAAAAGAAGAAGTTGTTCTTTGTATACTGATATGGAAATTTCTCTAGCAAATATTATTAAATGAAAAAGCAGGGCACAAAACAGTGTAAATAACGTACTACCTGTTTTTGTAAGAAAGAGAGAAAAAATGTGTATAAATAAACTACTTTATTGAGGTCTGATTGACCTACAAAAAACTCTATATATTTAATGATACAACTTGATGAGTAATATACACTTACCTGTATTTTCTTTTATTTGCATAAATAAACACTAAGTATTCACAATAAATGAATAAATGTGGTTCTCTGCAGAGAGCAGATAGGGAGGTAATGGGGTGATGGGGATGTGAGTGCAAGCAACACTTCTGAGCATGAACATTTATATACTGTTTTTGTATTTGAACCAGGTAAATGTATTACCAATATTTTTAAAAATTTAAGAAAAACCCACCAAGAATGATATCATCAAATCTAGGAAGAATGTAATAAAATTATTTTACACATATGCACACACACAAGCTCCATCTGCATCCAGGCAAGCATCATTCATTGCCAGCATCAAAGATCATTTTTCAGTTGATTTTTTTTTTTGGCCGCACCGCACAGCTTGTGGGATCTTAGTTCCCAGACCAGGGATCCAACCGGGCCCTTGGCAGTGAAGGCGCAGAGTCTTAACCACTGGACTGCCAGGGAATTCCCTGGTTTTTCTTTAAATCTTCAGTAACTCTGCTCTGCACTACAGAGTAATGTGATGTCTGGGCAGTGATTAGCACAGTGACACAGGAGGCTTGGAAAAATCTAGCTGAAGATGGGAAGAATGGAGCTTTGACTTTCTTTTAAAGCTGCCAAGCATGAACGTATCTATGTCTCTTGGTGGGAGGCAGAGATCATTTTCCACTATGGAAGCCATAAGGGCCAGATACCCACTTTTCCAGCTTCCTTTACAAACAGGGCATGGGCACGTACGACACAGGCTTAGTCAATCAGCTGCATCCTCCCTAGAGCCTGAAGTGAGAGCCAGTGGTGTGAAGAATCCTTTCTAGGGTCATCAGCTGCAACAAGGGTACCACCCAGGTGCTGGGACAGTGTAGGCCAGAAACAATGGTAGTAGAGAGTCTAGGGCTGACAGTGGGTCCAGTGGTGATGTCCCAGATTCCACGTTAACAGACCCAGTAGATGCCGCAGCGGCCTCATTTTATATCACTGGTTTCGTTTTACAGCATAATATTTGCTGTGGCTCTGGCTACATAGCTTCCCTTGGACCTGTTCATTTTCCAGGCCTGGGTCTCCAAGTCTCCCCATATTCATGCTATACATTCCATTTTCCTTAAATCTGTCAGAGTTGGCTTCTGTTGTTTGCAACTAGTAACCCTGATTCAGGCATCTGGATTTTGTCAGAGTTTTTCTAGATAGAAATCAGAGTAAATAAGTGAACCCACAACCTAGCAGGGATCTCCAGGCATGCACTGCTGGTGGAAAAGTAAAAGAGGCTACAGAAGTCCCCTTAATCTTAAAATTGTGTGTGTGTGTGTGTGTGTCTCATAGGACGCAGTGGGGGTAGGAGTCAGACATGAGAACACAAGAGGCTTTCCTGAGAAGAGGCTGCTGGACCAGGGTCCTGGCTTAAGCTGGAAGGCAAGCTTTGACAGGTACACATGGGTGTTAATTTCAGCCAATTATCATTGGAAGTAAAAGCTTGAGAGTGGGGGTAGGATAGAGAATCTGTGAAAGTGAACCATCACATAGTTACTGTTTGAGGGTGTATAATTTTTAATAATAACCACGAATTCATATACTGCTCTTGAAATTTAAAAGACAGATGGGAAAAAGGGATTCAGCCGTGAAGGTTTGTGTGTTTGCTCCTCTGTATATGTCCAACAACACTTCCATTAGATCTGATTCATTTATTCATTTAATACATATTCACTGAGCAGATAAAAAAGTGAATTAAACATGTGTGTCTAATTTTACGACTCTGGAAAACCCGATAAAATGACAACAAAGGAATTTATAATTACTTTTTTCTTCATTTGGATCTATCTTTTTTATTGTGGTAAAACACACATAATATAAATTTTATCATTTTAACCATTTTTACACATACAATTCAGTGGCGTTAAATACATTCCTAATGTTGTTCAACCATCAACACTATCCATTTCATCATTCGAAACAGAAACTCCACACCCATTACACAGTAACTCCACGTTCCTTCCTCCCTCCAACCCTGGTGTCTCTGTTCTGTTTTCGGTCTCTATGAATTTGCCTATTCTATGTACCTATAAAATGGCATCGTACAATGTTTGACCTTTTGTGTCTGGCTCATTTAACTTACCATAATGTTTTCAAGGTTCAACCATGTTGTAGCGTGTCAGAATCTCCTTCCTTTGTAAGGCCAAATAATATTCCATTGTATAGATGTACCACCTTTCGTTTACTCATTCATCTGTTGATGGACACTTGGGTGTTTCCACCTTTTGGCTGCTGTGAATAATGCTGCTGTGAACGTTAGTGTACAGATATGTGTTCAAGCTCCTGCTCTAAGTTCTTTTGGGTATATGCCCAGAAGTGGGATGTCTGGATCATATGGTAATTCTACATTTCACTTTTTGAGGAACTGCCATGCTGTTTTCCACAGTGACTGCATTGTTTTATATTTCTATCAGCAATATATGAGGGTTCCAAGTTCTTCACATCCTTACCCACACTTATTTTTCATTTTTTAAAACTAACAGCCATCTCCAAATGGTATCTCGGTGTGGTATATTGGTTTTTAATGCATAGCCTCACAAAGCCAGGGATGTACACCCAAGCGTGCTTGACTGATCTTTCCATTACAAACCCTGGCCCTTCTGAGGCACAAACATGTTTGTTTTAACAAAGCAGAAGGTTTCCCAACATTGCAGGACTTAGCTTAGACATGCAGTGTTTGGTGCTGATACCATGTATCTCATCTTTAGCCCCATACCCTGGAATCCTGTTTCAGGAACTGTGGGAAGATGAGCCTCAAGAACTAACTTTGATGTGTAAAAGTGTCCATGACATTATTCTCTTATAAAAGTAAAAAAAAAACTAGAATAATATAAATGTACAACAGGTCAAATAAATTACAGTGTATCTTTTCAATGAATATTATGGAGTGACTAAAGGATGATAATTATGAAGTCTTTGTTGAACCATTGCACCACTGAAAAACACTTAAGTGGAGAAAATGGTCTATAGCTGTAGTAAAATAATATGAAGTTAAATGAACAAAGACCAGAAAACACACTCCAAAAAAAAGTTGCTGTGTTCGGGTGTGGGATTATAGGTGATTTTCTTTTTTAAAAACATCACTCACATCTTTTATTGCATTTCCAGTAAGAAAAGGGAAGGACAAAGTGAACCAGACACTTCACTGAGTTGGCTGTTGAGTGACAACCGAATATCAGGTCTCACTTTCTAAAACTGAGATGCAATTGACATAAAACTTTGTGTAAGTTTAAGATGTACAGTGTGTTGATTTGATACATTTATATGGCAATACAATTGCCATTGTAGCATTAGCTAACTGTTCATCATGTCACATAAGTACCATTTTTCAAAGTGATGGGAACAATTAAAACTTTAGTATCAGCAAGTTTGATGTTTATAAAATGGTATTGTTGTCTATAGTCACTGTACTCTGTACACGTTTACGCTATGACATTGTGGTCTATAATCCCTGTACAAGTACATCTCCAGGACTTACTTATCTACTAGTTGTAAGTATGAACCCTTATATAATATCTCTTCCAATTCCTCTACCCCCCAGCCCCTGGTAATCACCATTCCACTCTTTCTTCAAATCTGGTTTTTTAGATTCCACATGTAAGAGATATCACACCATATTTGTCTTTCTCTGACTGACTTAGCATAATATCCTCAAGGTCCATCCATGTTGTAGAAAATGGCAGGATTTCCTTTTTTCTCATGGCACAATAGTATTCTAATAATACTAATACACATATACATGTATATATTTACATATATTAGAATATTATAGAATAAAATGGATTAGTATTCTATATATAATAGAATTATGTATTGTTATTATTTTTTATTATGTATTGTTATATATATGTATGTTATCTTCTTTATCCGTTCATCCGCTGACAGACACTTAGGTGGTTTCTGTATCTTGGCTGTTGTGAATAATGCTGCAGTGAACGGGGGAGTGTAGATATCTCTTCAACATCAGTTTTCATTTTTGTCAGGCAGCCCATCTCACTATGATTTTGAAATTTATTCTGAATCATCTGCTGGCATTTTTTGCCTAGTTACATTCTTAGATGGGTTCCAAGAAAGGTGTGATTAAAAACATGGTGTCCAAATTCTAGGAGTCCTAGACAAATTTGTCACATTTGGATGCAAACCATCACTAAGGTTTATGACAGTTGGTTTGACAGAATATCCTGATCCTCGCATTTCCCCATGTATTAAACAACCACTAGATGCTGCTATAGGCTGTGATATGCTTCCCAGACAGGCAGTGTTTGCCTTTCCTCTTTCCTGTGGGGAAATGACAAACATGCATTTAAAAATGTTTTGTGTTAGGACACACCTGTATGCATTTTTATGCCAAGTAAAGATCTGCAAATTGGAAGCATAACTTTTTCTACATCTTTTGAGCAGTGAGTTGGAACTAAGTACTATTGAGTGTCTTCTCTGGGCCGGGCAGGCAGTCTTCATTCATGTTCCATTTAATATCTGCACCGCAACACCCCCCATCCGCTCCCCAGCCCTCTCCACCCACCCTGTGCCCCCCAGAGGCTGAGCTGTTGAGACAGCATCAGCCAGGTCCTTCCTGCTCTGGCTTCCCCTTGGGTTTGGCCAATGGGGAGCACCCCCAGGAGGTGGCACACAGAGGACAGAGCACCTGAGGTGTTTGTTCCCCAGTTTCCACTGAAGAACCCCTACTGGCTGGCTACGTCCAGCCACTAAGGACCCCACCACCCATAGGGTAGCCCTCTGCACAGCCTCTCTGTCTCCAGTGTTTGTCCTTGAGGCCCACGGGAGATGACAGCCCTATTGTTCCTAGTCCCTAGTCTCTGCTCCCAGAGGACCACACTATCCCTGGTGGTTATTCTACACTTTATTCACACCTTTGTAAATAGTCCCTTTAGTAAACTCTCCTCAAATTACCCCATAGAGTGTGTCATCTGTTTTCTGCCAGGACCCTGACCGATATAATCCCTAAAGAGATAAAGGAGTAACTCACCCAAGTTTAAGGGTTCGTAGGTGGCAGAACCACACTGGGAAACAGGTTGGTCTGCATCCTTTGCCAGGCCGGACTACACTGCCCAGGAAGGAGCTGACTTGAGGAGTGGGCAAGTTGGGCACCAGGGATGAGGTCCAGCACTGGGCACGGGGAATGGCCTCTTCTCCTCCTCCATGCCCTAGGCTGCTGCACGTCCTGAGCCCTTTCCCCCTCTGTATTTCCTGAAGTTGGTGTGTGCCCTCCTCATGATTCAAACACTGCATTTGCCCGGGAAGTCTTTGCTTGCAGAGCCCAGAGCAATCTCCCTAATGATTCCTGTGGTGGTTTTTAATACATGGCCACAAATTCTTGGAGATTCTCACCATCGGGAGTGGAGTCTAATTCCCCTTCCCTTGCATATGCGTTGTCCCTAGTAATTTGCTTCTAACAAATAGAATACAGAAGAAGTGATATGGTGTGACTTCCGAGGCTAGATCATAAAAGTAGACCAGCTTCTGTCTGCCTGTGTCCTCTTGGGACACTCCTTCATGGAATCTAGCTGTGATGAGACCTAGGTCACAGGGAAAGGCAGGTGATCCAGCTGAAACCCCAGCTGAGGTTCTAACCATGAGAAAGCCTTCAGGTCCCAGCCGTGGTTTGACTGCTACAGGAGAGATACCATCGAGAACTGCTGAGCTGAGCTAAGTGGTGACCAAGAAAAATAAAATAAAATGATTGCCATTGTTTTAAGTCACTAAGCTTTGGGATGATGTGTGACATGGCAATAAAAAATTTACAAACTCCTTTCTGCATCGGTGTGGTGGAGTCACCAATATTGATTGGAGTGTCCAATGTATTCTGGAAGACTACTCTTCTCTAATCCTTTTTAAAAAATCTCCAAATCTCTGATTTTAAGTTTCACCATGATTGTCTTGGATAACTTTTTGGGATTAAATGTAGCTGAATTTTGTTCAGAACAAGTTCATGTTCTAGGGCTTGCTTTTTTCATCAAGAAATATATTGTAGACAACTTCCCAAGTGAGTAATTATAGATATCATGCTTTTTAGAAAGTAGCTTCACAGTAATAAGCTTAGTTTTTAAAGAGTTTTCCCAAGCTAAATATGCCACCAGATAACATCCACCTACTACTGGAGAATTTATTAATTCATTCATTTATACATTCATTCTCTCACTAGCTTATTCAAAAAACCACAAAGTGTTTGCTATATACCTAATGGTAGTTTTGAGAATATCAAGAACTTTTTAGAACACTAACCCTAATTTTATAGAGAACCTTTTTTTTTTTTAACTTTTATTTATTTATTTATGGCTGCGTTGGGTCTTCGTTGCTGCGTGCGGGCTTTTCTCTAGTTGCAGCGAGCGGGGGCCACTCTTCCCTGTGGTGCGCAGGCTTCTCATGGCGGTGGCCTCTCCCCGGTTGTGGAGCACGGGCTCCAGGCGCGTGGGCTTCAGCAGCTGTGGCTCCTGGCCTCTAGAGCGCAGGCTCAGTAGCTGTGGCGCACGGGCCCGGCTGCTCAGCCGCACGTGGGATCCTCCCGGACCAGGGCTCGAACCCACATCCCCTGCACTGGCAGGCGGACTCCCAACCACTGCGCCACCAGGGAAGGCCTATAGAGACCATTTTTGCTTAAGCTAACCAGAATTGGTTTTTTATTTTGCCATGAAGAACCCTGAATATAACAGCAATTCATATGAGGTGTGAGGTATAAGCAATAGACTCTCAGGGAAATGGAGAGAATCTGAGTCTGGTATCTTCCCTTATTGGGGTTAAGATAATTGTGGTAGGCAGTCTTTAAGATGGCTCCCAAAGATCCCTGCCTCCTGCTAGTCATGCTATTTTGTAATCTGGACCTAGTGACTCGCTTCTAACAAATAGAGTGTGGCAAAATAATGGGATATCACTTCCGAGATCAGGTTACAAAAGACCATGATTTCCATCTTGCTCTATTCCCTTCTATGTTTGCATTCTTTTTTTTTTTTAATTGAAGTATAGTTGATTTACAGTGTTTCAGGTGTACAGCAAAGTGATTCAGTTATACATATACATATAATCTTTTCCAGATTATTTTCCATTATAGCTTAAGATATTGAATATAGTTCCCTGTGCTATACAGTAAATCCTCATTTATTTTACATATAGTAGTGTATGTATGTTAATCCCAAACTCAAAATTTATATCTTCATCCCTGCCTTGCTATCCCCTTTGGGTTATAACTGTAAGTTTGTTTTCTGTGTGAGTTTTTTTCTGTTTTGTAAATTAGTTCATTTGTATCATTTTTTAAGATTCCACATATAAGTGATATCATATGATATTTGTCTTTCTCTTTCTGACTTACTTCACTTAGTATGATAGTCTCTAGGTCCACCCATGTTGCTGCAAATGGCATTATTTTATTCTTTTTATGGCTGAGTAATGTTCCATTGTATGTATGTATATATATATATTTATATATATGTATATATATGTATATATATATGTATGTGTGTGTGTGTATATATATATATATATATATATATATATATATATATATACCACATTTTCTTTTTCCATTCATCCGTCAGTGGACATTTAGGTTGCTTCCATATCTTACCTATTGTAAATAGTGCTGCTATGAACATTGGGGTGCATGTACCTTTTTGAATTAAGTGTTTTCATCTTTTCCAGATATATGCCCAGGAGTGGGATTGCTGGATCATATGATAACTCTATTTTTAGTTTTTTAAGGAGCCTACATACTGTTCTTCATAGTAGCTGCACCAATTTACATTCCTACCATATGTCTGCACTCTTTAGTGAAGCAAACTGACATGTTGGAGAGGTCCAAATGATAAGGAACTGATGGGGATTTCTGACCAATAGTTCATGAGGAACTGAATCTTCTCAACTACCATGTGAGAGCGCTTGAATATGGATCCTTCTCCATCAAGATGAGATCACAGCCTCAACTGATACGTTGATTGCCACCCTGTGAGAGACCTTGACATAGATGATGCATATAGACTGTGCCCAGATTCCTGACCCACAGACACTGTGAAATAATAAGCGTGTGTTATTTTAAGCCCCTAAATTGCAGAGTAATTTGTTACGTACCAAAGGTAACTAACAGTAATTATTTAGGGATGGGAACTTGCAAGTTATGGCATGTGGTGATGAAATAAGTAATTTAACTATTGCTTAGGGTTGCCTACAATGAAGTATCCATTGAGGCAAGGCTCTGGGGGACCAGATGGCTGACACCAAAAACCAGCGTATAGGAAACAAGGAATTTAAGGGCTATGGGTGATGCCATTGCTTTGAACTCTGCTGCACAATTTAAGGAAAGAGATTGATAAGCACAAGTTCATAAATTCTTGTTCCTCTTCTACTTCGTTTTACTTTTACTTTTCCCTTTTCTTCTTTTCCCTTACCTTGCTGAAAAATTCAATCCTAAAGGCATTAGGTAGGACAGAACAAGGAAGGCATTTGTGCCTGAAGTGGAAGGAACTGTGGAGGCACAGAGCGGGTATTGGTGTCTGAATTGGGTAAGGAGAGCATTTATATAGGAGGGCGGCCTGGCATAGAGAGTCAGAACTTGAGTTGGCTGTGGAGGGCACAGGAGGGTGGCCTAGCATAGGTGTTAGAGCCCAAGAAAGGTGAGTAGGACAGCCCTGCAAAGGAGATGCTCAGTGAAGGCGTCATAGCCTGAGCATGACACTGAAAGTATATTAATTACCTCTTGCTGCATAGGAAATTACCCCCACATTTAGTACATGAGAACAATAAACTTTTACTATCTCACAGTTTCTGTGGGTCAAGCACTGAGACAGGGCACAGCAGGAATGGCTTGTCTCTGTTCTATGACATCTGGAGCCCTGGCTGACAGACTTGACAGGTGGAGAGCTGAAATCATCTGAAGTCTCAGCTGAGTGGGATCTGCTTCTAAGGTGGCTCACTTCAGACTTGGAAAGCCAGTGCTAAAGAGTTGGTTTCTCTCC
This sequence comes from Lagenorhynchus albirostris, assembly GCF_949774975.1. Taxonomy (NCBI): domain Eukaryota; kingdom Metazoa; phylum Chordata; class Mammalia; order Artiodactyla; family Delphinidae; genus Lagenorhynchus; species Lagenorhynchus albirostris. Next base: position 36,019,488 of record NC_083110.1, on the reverse strand, counting down.
ATGTGGGCCTATCCAGATGTGGCGCCCTCCACAGGGCTGTTGAGTGTCTTCACAACACGGCAACTAGCTTCCCGGAGAGCCAGTGATCCCAGAGAGTGAGTCAGGAAGAAGTGATCCTTTTTAAGACCTAGTGTAAAAAGTCATATGGCATCATTTCCTTCATGTTTTATTCATTAGAAGTGAGTCGCTAAATCCAGCCCACGGCCAACGAATTAGGTTCCACCTTTTTTAGGCAGGAGTATCAGAGAATTCACAGACATATTTTAAAACCACTGTAGAAGCCATGGAGGGACAGCCTGGTATGGGGTCTCACAGTCTGAGCAGGGTGAGAAGGGCGTACACACAAAGGGGAAGCTGGCCTGGGTTTCCAGAGCCCAAGCAGGGTAAAGAAGACATCCATGTGGAGAGACAGACTGGTGTGGGGAGTTAGAGCCCAACTGTGTTTGAGGAAGTCATCTGTGTCTGTGTGGGGGTGGGAGCAGTGGTGGAAGATAGTTTGCATACAGGGGATTGAGCACGTGAGTAAGTGTATTAAGGATAACTGGAGTTTCTCACTGTCAGAAGACTGAGTTACAAATATAGAAAGGGAGAAAAATAACATAAATCCTGTGGTGTCGGAGGTATGAATGTTAACTCATGGTTTTCTAGATAAGATAGATAGATAGATAGATGTGTGTGTGTGTGTGTGTTTCCTATTGCTGTCTAGGGGGCCTGGAAGAGGATAATCCTAATAGCAATGATCATACCTAGCAACCAGAAATACCATTTTTCCTAAAAAAGAACCAGTGTTCCTTAGAGAAATGGCAGATTCCAGGCTTAGAGCAGGAAATATACAAGATGAGCTCAAAACATCTTTTTGTACCAGAAGGCAAGGATTGCTCAAAGAATGTTGGAGACGCGTCAAAAGGACCTGTGAGCCAGCATGAAGGGGTTCCTGCTGGCCAAATCTGGGACAATTTGAGCCAGTCAAAAGAAATGACATTAAGAAAGTACAACTCATTAAAATAAAATAGGAAAGCATGAGTCTATATAAATTAATAAACAAATTAATTAATTACGAATGGGATATTTACAGAGTTTCAAAATATCCACAAAATACTTGTTAATTTCAAGGAGAAAACGGTGACTTTACAGTGGCAAGGCCCGGCAGACACTTTCTTACTTAAGTGGTCAAAATGGCGGTCCAGTGCTTAGGGCTCTGAGCTTCCACTGCAGGGGGCACAGGTTTGAACCCTGGCTGGAGAACTAAGATACCATGTGCCATGTGGTGAGACCAAAAAAAAACCTATTAAAAAAAAAAGTGGACATCACCAGCAATGTGACAAATCAAAATCATGCACCATCTGTTTGGATGAAAATAGAAGGAAACAATATCACGTCAGTGATAACCCAAATCTAATCATGAGGAAATAGCAGACAAATCTAAATTGGGAGCTAAAAAAAAATAACTGAACTGTAATCTCCCAAAATATCAAGGATACAAAGGTTAGGGAAAGACTAAAGAATTGTTCCAGAGTGAAGGAGATTAAAAGGACATGAAAACTAAAAGCAATGTACCAGAAGGCAGACAGCAGAAGCAAGAAGAACTACAATCCAGCAGCCTGTGGAACAAAAACCACATTCACAGAAAGACAGACAAGATGAAAAGGCAGAGGACTATGTACCAGATGAAGGACCAAGATAAAACCCCAGAAAAACAACTAAATGAAGTGGAGATAGGCAACCTTCCAGAAAAAGAATTCAGAATAATGATAGTGAAGATGATCCAGGACCTCAGAAAAAGAATGGAGGCAAAGATCGAAAAGATGCAAGAAATGTTTAAAAAAGACCTAGAAGAATTAAAAAACAAACAAACAGAGATGAACAATAAAATAACTGAAATGAAAACTACACTAGAAGGAATCAATAGCAGAATAACTGAGGCAGAAGAATGGATAAGTGACCTGGAAGACACAATGGTGGAATTCACTGCTGTGGAACAGAATAAAGAAAAAAGAATGAAAAGAAATGAAGATGGCCTAAGAGACCTCTGGGACAACATTAAATGTAACAACATTCACATTATAGGGGTCCCAGAAGGAGAAGAGAGAGAGAAAGGACCAGAGAAAATATTTGAAGAGATTATAGTCGAAAACTTCCCTAACGTGGGAAACGAAATAGCCACCCAAGTCCAGGAAGCACAGAGAGTGCCAGGCAGGATAAACCCAAGAAGAAACATGCTGAGACACATAGTAATCAAATTGGCAAAAATTAAAGACAAAGAAAAATTATTAAAAGCAGCAAGGGAAAAATGACAAATACTAGGGAACTCCCATAAGGATAACAGCTAATTTCTCAGCAGAAACTCTACAAGGCAGAAGGGAGTGGCATGATATACTTAAAGTGATGAAAGGGAAGAATCTACAATCAAGATTACTGTACCCAGTTTTTGATCCACCTCCTAGAGAAATGGAAATAAAAACAAAAATAAACAAATGGGACCTAATGAAACTTCAAAGCTTTTGCACAGCAAAGGAAACCATGGACAAGACCAAAAGACAACCCTCAGAATGGGAGAAAATATTTGCAAATGAAGCAACTGACAAAGGATTAATGTCCAAAATTTATAAGCAGCTCATGCAGCTCAATAAAAAAAACAAACGACCCAATCCAAAAATGGGCAGAAGACCTGAATAGACGTTTCTCCAAAGAAAATATACAGACTGCCAACAAACACATGAAAGAATGCTCAACATCACTAATCATTAGAGAAATGCGAATCAAAACTACAGTGAGATATCATCTCACACCAGTCAGAATGGCCATCATCAAAAAATCTAGAAACAATAAATGCTGGAGAGGGTGTGGAGAAAAGGGAACACTCTTGCACTGTTGGTGGGAGTGTGGATTGATGCAGCCACTGTGGAGAGCAGTGTGGAGGTTCCTTAGAAGGCTACAAATAGAACTACCATATGACCCAGCGATCCCACTACTGGGCATACACCCTGAGAAAACCATAATTCAAAAAGAGTCATGTACCAAAATGTTCATTGCAGCTCTATTTACAATAGCCCGGAGATGGAAGCAGCCTAGGTGTCCATCATCGGATGAATGGATAAAGAAGATGTGGCACATATATACAATGGAATATTACTCAGCCAAGAAACGAAATTGAGCTATTTGTAGTGAGGTGGATGGACCTAGAGTCTGTCATACAGAGTGAGGTAGGTCAGAAAGAGAAAGACAAATACCGTATGCTAACATATATATATGGAATTTAAGAAAAAAAAATGTCATGAAGAACCTAGGGGTAAGACAGAAATAAAGACACAGACCTACTAGAGAATGGACTTGAGGATATGGGGAGGGGGAAGGGTAAGCTGTGACAAAGCAAGAGAGAGGCATGGACAAACGTAAGGTAAATAGCTAGTGGGAAGCAGCCGCATAGCACAGGGAGATCAGTTCGGTGCTTTGTGACCGCCTGGAGGGGTGGGATAGGGACGGTGGGAGGGTGGGAGACGCAAGAGGGAAGAGATATGGGAACATATGTATATATATAACTGATTCACTTTGTTATAAAGCAGAAACTAACACACCATTGTAAAGCAATTATACTCCAATAAAGATTAAAAAAAAAACACCAAAATATACTTTAGGAAGCCTTAAAAAAAAAAAAAAAAGATTACTCTACCCGGCAAGGATCTCATTCAGATTCAATGGAGAAATCAAAAGTTCTACAGATGAGCAAAAGCTAAGAGAACTCAGCAACACCAAACCAGATCTACAACAAATTCTAAAGGAACTTCTCTAAGTGGGAAACACAAGAGAAGAAAAGGACCTACAAAAACAAACCCCAAACAATTAAGAAAATGGTCATAGGAACATACATATTAATAATTACCCTAAACGTGAATGGATTAAATGCTCCAACCAAAAGACACAGGCTTGCTGAATGGATACAAAAACAAGACCCATATATATGCCGGCTACAAGAGACCCATTTCAGACCTAGGGACACATTCAGACTGAAAGTGAGGGGATGGAAAAAGATATTCCATGCAAATGGAAATCAAAAGAAAGCTGGAGTAGCAATACTCATATCAGATAAAATAGACTTTAAAATAAAGAATGTTACAAGAGACAAGGAAGGACACTACAAAATGATCAGGGGATCAATCCAAGAAGAAGATATAACAATTATAAATATATATGCACCCAACATAGGAGCACCTCAATACATAAGGCAAAGCTAAAAGCTATAAAAGAGGAAATTGACACTAACACGATAATAGTGGGGGACTTTAACACCTCACTTATACCAATGGGCCAATCATCCAAAATGAAAATAAATAAGGAAAGACAGCTTTAAATGACACAATAGACCAGATAGATTTAATTGATATTTATAGGACATTCCATCCAAAAACAGCAGATTACACTTTCTGCTCAAGTACGCACAGAACATTCTCCAGGATAGATCACATCTTGGGTCACAAATCAAGCCTCAGTAAATTTAAGAAAATTGAAATCATATCAAGCATCTTTTCTGACCACAATGCTATGAGATTAGAAATGAATTATAGGGATAAAAATGTAAAAAACACAAACACATGGAGACTAAACAATACATTACTAAATAACCAAGACATCACTGAAGAAATCAGAGAGGAAATCAAAAAATACCTAAAGACAAATGACAATGAAAACACGACAATCAAAAACCTATGGGGGGGCCTTCCCTGGTGGTGCAGTGGTTGAGAGCCCGCCTACCGATGCAGGGAATATGGGTTCGTGCCCCGGTCTGGGAGGATCCCACATGCCACGGAGCGGCTGGGCCCGTGAGCCATGGCCGCCGAGCCTGCACGTCTGGAGCCTGCGCTCCGCAACGGGAGAGGCCACAACAGTGAGAGGCCCGCGTGCCGCAAAAAAAAAACAAAAAAAAACAACAAAAAAAAGCAATTTCAAGTTTTGTATGGTTTTACTTCTACCCACCTCACATAATGGTGAAGACATTTATTTAATAAAAACAAAGTCAGAGAAAGAGATTGCCTCCATTCAGGAATACAGTAGGAAAACCACTTGCTCAAAGTGACTGAGAATTCTTTGAGGAATGAAATCATATAACCTGGGATTGTGCTAAAAGAATCTCTCACCTCTTGTAGCCACTGGCTGAGATAGCCAAAAGTCAGACCCAAAGTTTGAGCAGTAATCTGATAAATTACATGATCAGTTGAATTCACAGCCTCACTGTTTTGTTTTTGTTTTAATTAATTTTATTTATTTATTTATTTTTGGCTGCATTGGGTCTTCGTTGCTGAGTGCGGGCTTTTCTCTAGTTGTGGCGAGCAGGGGCTACTCTTCCTTGTGGAGCATGGGCTCTAGAAGCATGGGCTTCAACAGTTGTGGCACATGGGCTCAGTAGTTGTGGCTCATGGGCTCTAGAGCGCAGGCTCAGTAGTTGTGGTGCATGGGCTTAGTTGCTCCACGGCATGTGGGATCGTCCCAGACCAGGGCTCGAACGTGTGTCCCCTGCATTGGCAGGCAGGTTCTTAACCACTGTGCCACCAGGGAAGCCCCAGCCTCACTTTTTTAGCTAAAAGTCAAGTGATGAGGATTCTCAAAAGTGCAATGAGGTTCACACTTCTAACCATACTCAGCCTCGTTTGTCTGAAGAGTCACCTTGCTTGAAGACTCGTTAGAGACTCTGGAGCGAGTTACCTGCAAGAGAAGGCCAATCCCTCCTGGTGCTGTATCTAGACCTACTACGAGAACTATGGTTCTCAACCTTGGCTACACATCGGAATCACCTGGAGAGTCTTAGAAAACACTGTCTCTGGCTTTCATGCCTAGAAATTTTGATTTAATTTTTCTGGGGTCCAATTTAATTTGGGTTTTAGCAGCTCACAGACCTTCTAACTTGCAGCCAAGACTGAGTACTACTGGACTATAGAGATCACACCCAGCTTGTCCCGAGGTCAGATTGCAACATAAAACACAGGAGCAGCCTTTTATGAAAAAAAATTTCAAGATTTAACTAACTCACATCAGCAGCATGCATTATTTGAAATTCTTGTGCATGGGAGATTTGTCTTTTCTTTCCATTTATTTATTCAATCATTTATATCAGCATGGACTCATGGATATTTATTTTATATTTTGGGTTATCACCAATACTACTTTTATTGATCAAATTGCTCCAGCTTTAGCCATTGGGAGCTCTTTCAATTGACGTCTGTGTCCCCTTAACACTCCCAGAATTGTGAGGCTTTGTTTTTCAGCACTCCCTTACTTTCTGGCACTACAAGATGCTCCAGGTTTTTCTTGCACATTTGTTACCCCAGTCCTAGAATGAGTCATATCTCCAACGGACCCTGGTTCCTTTTATTGGAGAATGGTATTTGAAACCAAGAGCTGAGAGCTCTGTGTAATTTTTATATCCTGCTACACTAAAACAAACAAAAACCACAAATTAAACAAACAAACAAAAAAACCCCTGAGTTCCCAGGGCCAACCTTGGAATCCCTTTCCTGGCTTCCTTTGAGAGTTGGGGTTGGAGGTCGTCCTGACCATCATCTGTTTGGTGACCTTCCTTCAGGTGGGCACCAGCCTGGCTCTGGTGGGCATTGATAAAACTAACGAATGATAGCGTAGTAAGTACTCAAAGAGAGGGAGAAACTAATGCAGTGGGGTGGAGCTGGAAGAAATTTCAAGCCTTGAGAGTAGCTCAGGGTGTGCTGCTTGAGTACAGACACAGTAGCTGTCATCTTTTAGATCCCGTGCTCTTGGTACCCCTAACCTGACCTGCTGCCTGGCCCACAGCAGTCCTCCATCAGCATCCTGCTGATGGTCCCACCCCACTGAGCTCAGAGTTGCCCACAGAATATTAGCAGAGCCCTCAATGTGGGAAGCCCCAAAGTAGTTCTCCAGCCCTACTGCTTGTCCTAGGCAGAAGAATCCTGCCAAGTTTCTGAATTTATTCTGTGTGCCGTTTGGGGATTTCTGAACCATCCTTGGTGACATCTCCACTGAAAGCAGCATCTGGGAGGTTACCTCTGAGGTGAAGTTATCAAAGGGGTCCTCCAGTCAGCTCTGGACTAAGGTGGGTGGAGAGGGAACAGAGAAGAGCGAAGTAAAGGCCCTGTCCCAGGAGTGTGCCAGTCATGGGAACTGAGACAAACCCAATGAAGACAAAGGCTAGGAGGCAGCTGGCTCCAGGTCAGAAGGTTCAGTCAGTTGCTGTGGAAGTTCTGAGGTGATGACCCGTGGCTGCAGTGGAGGGTGGGAGGGGTAGGAGAGTTGCAAGGGGTGGCATTCCTGTAGGCAACTCACTGCTAACAGACACTGAAGCTGGCCAGCCCAGGTACCTACTAGGGAATAACAAGTAAGCCATCTTGACAGGGGTAAGGGAATAAGCAGGGAAGTGGAGGCTGGGAAGGTTTTAGAATAGGATTCTTATACCCGGGCCCAGACAAATTTCATGGCCTGGAGACTGAAACTGGGTGCAAAGCTGAGAGATCACGTGCGTTTTTCAGGGCACAGGGTTAACAGAGCTCATAGCATTTTTCTCAAAGGTTGAGAGCCACTGTTGCTTCTGGGCAGAGTGAGATAAAACTCGGAAGCTGCCTAGGATCGGACCTTACAGTTTATCAACCCTGTCTGAAGTACAGTGGCCTTAACTCAATGGGGCCTCCTAAAACCCTTTCTGTAGGGGGAAGGGGGACTGGTATTATTGTTTTCATTTCACCGAAACTGACAACTCATTCCTTTTCTATAATCCCAGGGGTCCTCTTGGAGATATCTCCGTGATTCCAGAGAAAAGGGTGCACAGCCTGGGGTGAGTACGTGAGACTGTGTGTGCAAACATTCATTCTGCAGGGGAGACGGAGCGAAGCCAAGGCCTGAGAAAGTCCAGGGCGCACACAACTAATTATGACTGCGACTACAACTTTGTGGAATACCTTCGGGGTCGCCCAGGGATTTGGGGGCAGATAAGAGGCCACGGGCTCGGAGGCCTCAGATTTGCTGTGTTGATCAGCTTCGGGAGGACAGAGGAAGCAAGGCAGGTGTGGGCGCCGGGGAAAGGGGACAGCGGCAAAATGTGCAGGAACCGTGCATCCGGCAGCAGAGACCCCGGTAGCATGGTGCGTGGCCCGATGGGCACTGTGCGTGGCCTCCGACGCCCAGGACCCGCTGCAGACCGCGGGTTCACTCCCACACTTCCCTCCTGAGCTGCACAGGCCAAACCCGCTGTGGGCGGGAGGCACGGAGGTGTGGGTGTCCACTTCAACCGGGCTGGCTCAGTGCCAGTCGTTGCTAAGCCCTTTTGGACTCAAAAGCCTCAGATAAGGAGGTCAAAGCCTAGCTGGGGGTGGACGGGAGAATCCTGCCGCCGCTAGCCGGTCCCCAGCGGCTCCCGACCACTGTGCGGGTCAGTAGAGCCGGTGTGCTCGGACGAAGGCTGCTGCCCCGCGTTCTTCCGCCCGCGGGAGCCCAAGGACCCGCCTTCGTTCATCATCCCCCATCCGCTCCCCGGGCCACTGCCGAGTAGCCCCGCGTAAGCCGCCGGGCCATCGGTCAGTCCAGGAAGTGCCCGCGAGGTCGTCGGTACAACAAAGGCGGCCCCAAGCGGCGCCTTCTGTCTTGTAAATACCGGGCCGGGTCCCCGGGCACAGTGGAGCCCCGGGAGAGAAGCAGCCGGAGGAATCCCGCCCCCACTCCGCACCCTTCCCCCACAATTACGGAGCGCATTCATTTGAAATGTTAATGTTTTGAAGCTTCCCTTAGGCCTGGATCTGTCTCCTTGAAAGCAGGCTGCAGCCTCTGGGATTAATAAACAAACCAGCATTTGGCTTGGGTGGGAGCCGGGTAAACATTTGTTGGTCTCAAAGAGAGGCAGGTGTACTAGGACAAACGCGGGTAAATCATTACACAGTCCCGCCACTCGCTTTAAAAAGACTCCTTTGTGCACAGATTCCAAGAGTGAGAAGTTTTCCCAATCTACAGGCCCTTATTTGCACCCTCCGGGCTGACGGCCCCAGCTCCGCTGACTTCTGCCCCTCGACCCGCACGGTGGAATCCGGGCCACAGGTAGAGGGCGGGGCGGCGCCGCGCCCGGGCGGAGCCAAGCCCAGGCCCCGCCCAGGTGCTATCAGGCCAGATCCCCGCCCGCAGCTCCACCGCCAAGTGGCCGCTAGAATTCCGGATGTCTTGGGGTAAGCCCCGACCACCGCGAGGTTCTGTGTCTCTGGCCCGTAGGCCTGAGCCTAACGCGCCCGGCCTCCTTAGCGGGAGGACACAGAGGGTTGTCACAACTGGTGTTTTTAAAAAACTTGACCTGTGTTTCCCTGCTCACATTCCATAGTTGTCGGGTTATTGCCAAAATAGTATCCTGTCGGATTCTTTGCTCAGCCCAGCTGCTAGCGATGATAATAGTACCCGCGAACACTTTGGCAGCGCTGACACTCTGCCAGTCACCGTTCGAATCCCTTCACATGGATTAATTTTTGATGAGATGATTCAAGTCATCAATGTTTCTTTCTAGAACAGGTACATCACTTACTCTCCACCCGTCCTCTCGGGATGAGAGCAAATCGGGATGCGCGCATAGGATATGGGGTTCCAGTTGTGCAGGTATGACTTCAAGGGCTCGGGGTTCATATGTGCTGGAGAGAGGCTGTGGAGGTCGCCAGGGCGCCATTGTGGTCCTGGAACGCTGCCAGGCCCCCACAATTCCCCAACTTCAACATTCTTTAATCCATTAAACCCTCCAAGCAGGCGCTGCCTGGCCTTCCAAAAGCTTTTTCCTCAAGCTGGGAAAACCCAACAGAGAAATGATCATTTTTCAACTATGAGAGCCAACAACACTCATACATGATGAAGCAAGTCACATAAAAGAAAGAATTCCTTCCCACTCTCCTGGGAGAGGTCCCTCAGCGCAGAGAATATTGAGCTGCCCAAACTATGGGCCAGGCTGGGGTATGTACAGATTAGGAGGGCTCTCACCCAAGAGCTGGAGTTTGTCACTGGAAGAAATCCCTGCCCAGGTTATTCATAAGCATTTATTTGAAATTCCAATTCCTGTGTTTCCTCTGTCCCAAGTTGTGGATCCCCTGGGCCAGCTGAGGGACACAGGGAAGGGAGGAGGAACAGCTTAGAGTAGAGGAGCCCGCTCTCTATCCCAGTAATAGCATCTGGGTGCTGTCAGAGGACCCAATGGACAAGGTGGGAAGAGATTGTATATCACCTGGGTAAGACTAGGCACTGTGGCCCCAAAGTGTTGAATAAGCCTGGTCTTGTAGGCACCTGTCTGCCCCTCTACCCTTGGTGTTCACAGATTACATATCTCCTAGGGTCTCCTAGATTTGTTTTATCTTGCAAGGACTAGTCCATTCCTGACTCCAACCTGGCCTCTTCCTCTAAATACCCCCAAAGTCTCAACCAGATTCTTACTTTTCCAGGCAGGCCTGAACCTCTGGCTTAAAAGGACAGCCAAACTATAGGGTTCCTCTACATGGCCTGATATTAAGGGCCCAGGATAGTACATGCTTCATGCCTGTGACCTTTGGAGAAAGACAGACACCTTAGTCGCTGGGTGATCTTTGGCAAATCGTTTATCTTTGACAGTGTTCCTTAAGTTTCCCATCAGCAGAGTGGCTGGATAATAGAACCAAAATCCCTGAAAAGGAGATGTAGGGAAATCTGCATCGTAAACTCAGCACCTGGAAGCCTGCTCACCTGTTTTCTCACATGCTCTCCTGAGGCTCTACTACATGACAGCAGAGACGGTAATGTCACTACCACACTATCGTTTGCCCTGCAAGTGAAATACTTGAAACTGAATCACCCTGGCATCCTGGCTTGGGTGAGCAGCAGTCAGAGGGAGATTGGCTTTCAGAGCAGGTGACAACCCAGAGGCCTGCCTCCTGTCACTGTAGCTAGGCAGTCAGCTAACACCACCTCACTGTTGGGATGGATCTTGCTCCCAGCAGCATATCCCACTGCCTCCTGCCTAGGAGGAGAGCCCAAGCAGATCTTCACTGACATTCAATAGCCTTGTTCTTCCACTGTTTCCATCTCAAGGATATTAATCTCTAGCCTGCCTACGGCTATCAGAATTCTTTTTCAATGCTTCCAATACATACTCATCATAGCCATTTTCCAGACTTACTAGAAAGAGGCACAAAACTCTAATGTGACCCAAACTCCACATGCCTGGTTTTCTGTATCTACTTTTGAGAACTATGGAAACACGGAATAGAGGATAACTGACTTATGTGAGAGGGTATAGGATTCATGGTAAGGTTCCACAAGTGGAGAGGGAGAAAGACTTTACAGGCAGAGGGGACTGAATGAGTCTTGCAATGAAGGCTTGAGGCTCTTGAGTAGTCTGATACAGGTAGAGAGGAGAGGAAGCGGGATGGGAGGTGTGGTCAACGCCACTGCAAATGCCAATGGATGTGAACTCATTTCTGGTAGACAGTGGGGAGCCACCAAAGTTTTTTTTAAAAGAGGTAGGTGGTTTGTTACATTCATATTTTAGAATTATCATTCTGGTGGCTGTGTGTGAATTCATCTTTTTAAATAGACTTTTTTAAGAACAGTTTTAGGTTCACAGAAAAATTGAGCACAGAATACAGAGAATTCCCATATACCTCCCTCCCCACCCCCCCAGTTTACTGTCTTGCATTAGTGTGGTATATTTGTTACAATTAATGAACTAAAGTCCCTAGTTTACATTAGTGTTCACTCTGTGTTTTACAGTCCCATGGGTTTTGACAAGTGCACACTATCACGCACACACCGTTACAGTATCACACAGAATCGTTTCACCACCCTAAAAAAATCCCCTGTGCTTCACCTATTCATTACTCCTCCTCCCTTCCTGTAAATCTCTTGGCAATCACTCTATCTCAACACATCTTGCTTTTCTAAAACATCATATAGTTGGAATCATACGGTATGTGGACTTTTCAGACTGGCTTCTGTCTCTTAGTAATATGCATTTAAGGTTCTTCCATGTCTTTTTGTGGCTTGAGAGCTCATTTCTTTTGGTAAGTCTATTTCTTTTTTTGGGGGGCCCACACTGCACGGCTTGTGGTATATAAGTTCCCTGACCAGGGATTGAACCCAGGCCCTTGGCAGCGAAAGAGCCGAGTCCTAACCACTGGACCACCAGGGCATTCCCTGGTAAGTCTATTTTTTTTGCGGTACACGGGCCTGTCACTGTTGTGGCCTCTCGCATTGCGGAGCACAGGCTCCAGATGTGCAGGCTCAGCGGCCGTGGCTCATGGGCCCAGCCGCTCTGCGGCATGTGGGATCTTCCCGGACCGGTGCACGAACCCGCGTCCCCTGCATCGGCAGGTGGACTCTCAACCACTGCGCCACCAGGGAAGCCCCGTAAGTCTGTTTTTTTACATTTTCCTTCAATAAATATTTACTGAACTTCTATAGCAACTTCTATAGATTCTGTCTATCTAATAAAGATATAATGCAAGGTCACAAATTTACTTTTTCTAGTAGCCACATTAAAAAAGGTAAAAAGGAGATGAAATTAACTTTAATAACATATTCTACTTAACACAATATATTCAAAATATTATTATTTCAACATTTTATCGGTATAACAATTGAGATACTTTATATATACAATTTTTGTACTAAGCCTTGGAAACCCAGTGCTTTGTATTTCCAGAACATCTCAGGTTGGACTAGCCACATTTCCAGTGCTTGGTGGACACACACAGCTGGACAGTGCAGTACCGTGCTGGATGCTGAGGATGAGCAGGTGGACAAGGTCTCTGACATCATACCGCTGACAGTCTAGTGTGGGAGACAGATAGTAGTCAACAAATCATTTTGGAGAGTGATAAGCGTTATTGAGAAAATAATACACCCGTATTATACAGAGACTGGGAGGCAGATTTAGATTGCCTGGGTAGTCGGAAAAGCCTTTCTGAGGCTGCGACCGAAATGAGGAGGCATTAACCATCAATTATCTATTGCCACAATAATGCTGTATAACAAGCCACTTCAAAACTCACAGGCTTACTATAATAGCTAGTTATTATTGCTCATGAGTCTACAAGTCAGCTGGGCAGTTCTTCTGGGCCCAGGTGGGCTCACACATGCATCTGTGAGCAGCTGCAGGTCAGGTGGGTGGCTATGCTGAGCCTGGCTGGGCTTGCCTGTTTGGGGTCTGCTGGCTGTTGACTGGTATAGGATGTCCTCAGCTCTTTTCCATATAGCTTCTCATCCTCCAGCAGGCTAGCCCAGGCCTGTTCTCATGGTGGAGGCAGGGATCCAAGAGAGAATGTGGAAGCATTCAAGGTTTATGAAGGCTCAGGCTCAGAACTATTTATCACTTCTGCCACATTCTTTTGGCAGAAGCAAGTTACAAGGCCAGCCCAGATTCTGGGAGGAATTGGAAAGACACATTGCAAGAGGTGTGTGTACAGGGAGGGGTGGAAAATTCAGGCAATTTTGGCAATTCATCTCCCATATTACTTAAAAAGCTTTCAACACCATCAGGAAGTTATAACAATGCTAAACTCTGTGTGCCCAAACAAATATCCTAAAAACATAAAAACAGAAATAGAATTGTAGGGAGAAACTGACAAAATTCCTCTTACAGTGGGAGGTTTCAATATACCTTTTGCAATTATTGGTAGTTCAAGCACACAAACAATAAGTAAAGATATGGAAGAGTTCAACATAATTTACGAGGTATTTAGTTCACAAATATTTTCAGCATGCTTTCTGTGTGTGAGGCACTATTCTAGGTGTGCTGGGCATATAGCAGTGAAAAGTCAACAATCCCTGTCCTCATAGAGTTTATATTCTAGTGGAAGGAAACAAACAGACAAGTTAATATGTAAAACAAACATGATTACTATGGTGAAAGACCAGAGGGAAAGGATATGGAGTGTGGGGATAGCAGGGTGAGGGGTTTAACTTAAATAGCATGGTCAGTGTAGTCGCTACTGAGGAGACACTGGAGCGAAGACCTGAGTGGTGAGGGCTTGAGTCCTGTGCTTATCTCTAGGACCAGTGGAGGGAACAGCAGTACAAAGACCCTGAGGCAGTAGCTGGGAGGTTCTAGTAGTAGACAGAGGCAGGCTTGGCAAAGTGGGAAGGGATAGGAGTTGTCAGGGGCCAGATCATGCAGGGCCTTATAGGCCATGGTAAGGATTTTGGATTTTAGTTTTCATGATGGGAAGTCCCAGGAGGGTTTTTGTTGAGGGAGAGGGGTATCATAGAGCATTAGGGGTGATGACCTTGGGAAGAAGAGGGCTGTTTCCAGACAAGAGTCAGGTAGCCAAACCTTTAGAGATGACTGGGTACCAATCCTTGTCAGGCAGCCTGTCCCCAGGGAATTTCCCTTGCTTTGTCTTTCAATTACCTAGACAGCAGTTTATTCCCCAAAGGATGTCACTATCTACAGAGAACATGTTCCAATTATCCCAGAAAACAAGGTAATTGGGATTGTAGTAATATTCATCGCCTCAATTCTCAGAATGAAAACCTATCCAAAGCAAGAACAAAAGGTAGCTCCAGAAAGCACTCCCTCCCACTTGGGAAAACCCAGTCATCAACTTATGGAGCCACAATTTATGTGAAACTGTTGTTAGTTTCAAGTCACTTTCTTTTTATGATATAATCTTACATTAAAAAAAGAAAGAAATGGGGCCATTTATTCAACAAATATTTACTGAGCACCTACTATGTGCCACACACTCTTCCAGGTGCAAGGGATACAGCAGAAAACAAGACCGGCAAAGATCTCTAACCTCATACGGAAGATAAACACGCAAAATATGTGATATGTTGGATGAGGAGATAAATGCCCTGAAGAAAAATAAGGGGGGAATAGTGAACATTTGAGAGTGGGTGTGTTACAATTTAAAATAGGCTAGTCAGGGGGACATTAGTTAAAAAAGTCCTATCAGCCCAATATTCCTCGGAACAGAGAGAAGGGTTGCAGAGTGTCAGAGAGATAAAGGCAGGGCGGGGCCCACATCTTGTAATACAACTGCTACAATGTTAAGGGTATGATTTATAATTTTATTCCACATTCCATGAAAAGGAAAAATTTCCTCTAGCCGATGTGGTAATTTCTGACCTCTAGTTCTTGGAACTGAATTATATAAGTTGTAGTACATTTTACTACACATTATCAGAGAAAGACTGCATAGCTCTATTTAGCAACTCCAGTTCTGACAGTTCCCATGACTGGGCTAAAACAAAGGCACAACAATGGCAGAATAGATTATTCTATTAGTTTTTTTTGTGGGATTTTCTTTTTTCAGCTAGAGTCCATCTGAGTGGAACTCAAGGTAGTGGGGATGCTGTGCTCCTCTAGGCAGCATACTGGGACAGCCTGCAGCATCAAAGGGTACACGCTTGCCTCAGATCCTTTTCAGTTTCGGAAATACATAGGAAATTTAATGGAAAAAAAATCAGACATCTGAGAGCTTTGCATAGAGGCATTCTAGCAAAGAAAAAAGCACCTACTGGGTATGTATGTGCACAGATTCAAATGAAGTGAAGAGAACCAACCTAGGGGGTGGGAATGGGGAATGGGCAGGAGTATAAGTTGAGGGAACTAAGAAAACAAAAGCAATAAAATATAAAAAAACCCCAAAAAGCTGCTTGCCCATGTGTTATCCACACTGGAATCCAGTTCGCTCACTCTGGTAGGGAACTCAGGGCCATGGCAAGGGAATGGGGTGGAGCCTTCAGAGCATTTGTTAGCCTCAGTGGAACCAGGGAGGTAAAGGGTAAAGTGGTGGTACAGCTTGCAAATCCACAGTCTGAACCTCCTCTAGGAGGGGCCCTGGAGTGGGCAGGCTCTCCTGTCTTTAGTGTGGGACACATGAGGGTGGAGAGCCATAGCACAGCTCTTTTCGGTATTCATACACCAAGCTTCCACAGACTTCACACACACACACAATTTATTTTTCAAATCATGTACTGGATTCAAGAAGATCTGAAAGTAATAATGGGTCCTGAATGCTTAAGAAAAAGTTTGATTTCCTCATTAGTTACAACACCTGGAGCAAATGCCAACGTCTCCATTACCTCACTTGTAAAATAAAGATAACAGGTAGAGATGCAAATAAAGACTTCCTCAAGAGCCTGATGTCATATCTGATGCATAGTAGGTTCTTAATGTTCTCCCCCATCCTAACAAAAAGAATTAGATTACTGTCAAATGCTATGGGTATACTTTAAAACAGTACTTGTTAACCTTTAACATGTGGACCAATCACCTGGGGGAATCCTGTTAAAGTACAGATTCTGATTCAGGGGAGTTGGGGAGGGGACAAGGATTCTTGCATTACCCAAAAGACTTCCAGGTTCTGACTATGCTGGGGGTCACTCTTGGAGTAGCAAGAATGAACATTAAGTTCCATTACTTGACACAACGACCACACAAAAAGCCCTCAAAAGGAGCTCCACGGACTAGCTATTTCTTTAAAAATTTTACTTTTCCACTTCAGCTTCATGCAGAGTCACTGACCCAGCTAAGTGCCCAGCACCAGCCAGGCCAGGGCATAATGAGCTTTGTGAGGGCATCATTTGGTCCCGGAGGGTTCACAGCACCCTTTTACAGAAAGATCCTGCAACTGTCTCCCCACCACTTTCAGCTTTTTGATCTTAGCCTTTGCCTCTAATGATAATTACCCCTTAATTAGCACCCACCACCATGTCATCTAAATAATTATAGTAAGTGCAGCTTGCACCTCTGCTGGCAGTCTTCAAACAAACTGATAAAACAAGATCCTATGCCAATTTTTTTTTTCTTTTTGCGGTATGCGGGCCTCTCACTGTTGTGGCCTCTCCCATTGCGGAGCACAGGCTCCGGACGCGCAGGTACAGCGGCCATGGCTCACGGGCCCAGCAACTCCGCGGCATGTGGGATCTTCCCAGACCAGGACACGAACCCGTGTCCCCTGCATCGGCAGGCGGACTCTCAACCACTGCTCCACCAGGGAAGCCCCTATGCCAATTTTTAAAAAGACAAAACTGACCCAAATAAAAGTCACATGCCGTGGAACACGCAGACTCATTACAACTTCCATTAGAATAAGCTACTTGAGTTGGTTTTGAAAAAAAAAAATATATATATATATATATAGTGAAGCCCTAACCCCAATGTGAGGGCATTTGGAGGTAGGGCCTTTGGGATGTTATTAGTTTATGAGGGTAGAACCACTATATGAAGAGACAAAAATCATCTCTCTCTACCATGTGAAGAAACAGCAAGAAGGCAGCCATCTGCAAGCCAGGAAGAGAGTCCTCACCAGGAAGAGAATCAACTTGCACCTTGATCTTGGACTTCCTAGCCTTCAGAATGTGAGAAATAAATTTCTACTGTTTAAGCCAAAAAAAAAAAAAAAAGAAAAAAGTTGGTTTTGATACAATCAAGTATTGATATATTTGGGAAATTGTAAATGTCGGAATGTAAATTTTGCAAGCAGTTGTGCAAAAGTAAAACAATTCAGCCATACTAAAATCCACATTAAATTCCTGTTGGGAAGGGCTACAGGATGTCTGAACTATTTTTTCTGTTTGTAGTTGCCCGAATATATTGGAGGAGTTTGGTAACTTCTGGTGCATTCAAAAGCAAATTACCTTTTGTGGAGGAAGAGGCGGGCTTTTCAAATAAAGCAATTAGTAGTTTTCTAATTTCCCAAGTGGATCTCCATTCACCGCCTACCTAACAGCAGTGCCATCCGAGCCCAAAGAATCATGTACATCTCTTAGGAGGAACCAATTGTGCTACTCTTAACGTGGTTTTCCTTCCGCAGCCTTAAAAACAAAAAAGGAAAACTAAAACTTTCCGAGTTTCTGAAGAGGTAATACATTGACACGGAAAAAACTTCGAACAGCACAAAATGGTGTATAAAGAAAAATAAATGATCTCCCATCATCCGTCACCTCCCTGTCCTCCCCAGAGGCAATCACTGGTTAAATTTTTTATTATGGAAAATTTCAGATATATAGGTAGAGATATTGGAATGAGCCCGTGTATAACACAGCATCAGCAATGGAAAACACCCCACTGGCTTGTTTTATCCTCCTTCCATCAGTTTTTGTAGGAGTTATTTTAAAATAAATCCCAGACACTGGATCATTTTATCTGTCAAAACTTTTAGTATTTCGTCTTTTTTTTTTCTTTCTCTCCTTCACATAACCACATTACTGTCATCACACCCAACAAGGTTAACGATAATTCCTTAATACCATCCAATATTCTCAGGGGTCACTTTTAACGGGTTCGGGATGGACAGAGGGAGAAAGAACTACGAAGGTAAGGACCGAGGGGATACAGGTGGCACAATAAAGAGCCGAGCTGACATCGCTCCAGGCCGCGACCGTGGATCGGTTGCCCAGCTCCCCGGGCCTCCCAGTTCCCGCTGTCATTAACTGCGCAAGTACAGCACCGGCCAGGACGGGTCGAGGGCCGCACGGAGCCGCGAGCTCCCAGCCTCCCGGCTCCCAGGCGGCGACCCTAGCAGGCCCGGCGCAGCTGTACATCCCACCGTCCCCTGACACCGGCGAGTCCCTGGAGGGGAAACGATTGACACAGCTGCCTGCACTGCGCCCCCGGCCCTCCCCCGTGGCACCTGCGTCTCCCGGCAGGGCCAGCAGCTGGAACTTGCTCCGGAGCCCGGGCCGTCCGGGTCCGCCGCCACCTCTCCTCCCGCTGCCAACTCCCGCGCCGAGCTCTCAGCGCCGCGACCTCGCGGACCCGGACTACAACTCCCGTCGGGCCCCGCGGTCGGCCCAATGGCGGGCGCCGGAGCATGCGGGGCGCGGCGCCTGCGCGGCGGTTTGAGTAAGCAGCTGCGCGATTGGCTGCGGGGTCGGGCGGCCGCGCGGGGCCTGTGGGAAGCGGAGTGACGGAGCGAGCCGCTGTTGGAGGAAGGAGGTGGGGGCCGGGAGGGCAAATGGCGTTGAGATGGTTCAGGGCCCTGTTCAAACTCTAGCGCTGACCATTCACCGACGGAAGCGGCGGCGCAGGAGGCGGCGGCGGCCCATTGGGGGCACGTAGCGGGCTCTGGTACCAGCTCCGGCGGCGGCGGCGGCGGTAGCCAGGGAGGCCTAGGCCCGGGCCCGGCCGGCGGCGCTCGAGGCGGGGAGGGAAGTTGCGGTGCCGCCGCTCCTCCCCCCCCTCCACCGGGTTTCCTATTTACCGAGAGCGGAGTCGCGGGTTCTGACGGTGGCGGAGCCCTTTGCCTCTCTTCGCTCACCAGCCGGCCCCGTTCTCCCGCGCGGGGCTCCGGCGCCCGCCCGTGGGCAGTTGGGAGCGGGAGAGGCGGAGGCGGCCCGAGGCTAAAGCACTCGCCAGGCGCCGAGGGTAAGTGAGGTCTCGGGTGGCTGCCTAGGCCCGGAGCTTGCCGAGGGTGGGGGAGGCAGGGGTCCGGGAGGGGGTGATGGAAGTCTCTGTACCTCACCCACCCGGCCTCTGAGGAAGTTGGGCAGGGGAACGATCTGAAGAACTCTTTTCCCTTTTATTCTGAGTTCTTTCTGGGCTATGGCTGATTTAGTTCCCTTCCCAGGCGCGGTCAAGTGCGTTGGTTTCAGGCCGGAATTTTTTGCCGTCTTTCCTCCGCCCCTGGCCGCCGCGGAGGCCTTCCACTGCCCTGGGGATTCGGTGGCAGAGGCTTCCGGGGCGTCGGAAGCAACATCCCTTTCCTGGGAGGTGGGGGTGGGGAGGAGAAAAGTTGCGTGAGCTTCCCCGGGCGGGGGGCCGCCTCTCCCCGCCACCTCCTCGCGCACCGCCGCCCCCAGGTGAGGATTTCTGGGTGATGAGGTTTGGCTTTTCCGGCTTTCATTCCGTCGTGGAAGCCCCTAAGCCCTTGGAGATCTGAAAGACGCTGGATTTGGTTGGGGGTTAAGTGTGAGGACCTTTTATCCCAGCGCACTTCCCAGAAAATTCGACCTGGCTTTGGGCTGGGGCAAAGGCCCACCGACAGAAAAGACTTACTTGTGAATCATTCTTTCCTTTTTGGTTAGGGTAATCTTTGGCGTTTGAAGCCTGAGCAAGATAGCCTGTGTTCTTGAAGTATACTGAAAGTACAATGTCACATACGTCTACACACTTGTTTTTGAATTTCTGTGTGCTTTACACTCGAGGCTTGGATAATGCCATCACAATAGTTTGTCTAGTGACCTTTAAAAAAAAAAGACGTGGAAAACTGTAAAGACAGTCAAAGGTAGGGGATATTGTGTAATGAACTCCCATGTATTCATCTTTCAGATTCAACAGTTATTAACTCTAAATTTTTCTCATCTATGCACTTTCCATTCCACACCCCTTCAAGTTAGAGAATCACTGACATTATTGCATCAGTATTTCAGTATATATTTGTTAAAGACATGGGTTTTTTAAAAAAAACATAAGCATGATTTTCTTGTAACTTGAAATAATTCACTCCTTAATATCAAATATTCATCTGCAGACTTTCAAGTTGTAACAGTTAATGCTTTATGGTTCTCGGACCACTTTTGCCATGAGTTTTTCTGGTATGGGCCTAAAGTAGCCCAAGTCTAGATTTTTGGTTTGGCCTTTAGTCAGCATTTTTAGGTAATTACCGTGTTAGTGTATCCAAAACATTCCAGCTTTGTTGGTGTATGTGTAAATATAGATCTGTAGATCAGGGCTTTACATCCCAGGAGGAATGAAAAGAAATGACTTATTTTGTGTTTCTTGTACCTGCTAAATATACTTAGTTTTTTTAGCTATTCTTAACAAGAAAGACAAGATTTTTTAGTGTAAATCTACAGTAGAAGGGGAAATAGATTTCCCAAAGGAGAAAGTTTTGTGAGATGTTAAAAGATTTTTGAACAATTACAAATTATTTTCTCTTAAAGCAGATGTGTATGATGACTAAATTAAGTATTATTTTGTCCAATTAGAATTGGCTTCTAACCAAAATATTAGAGGGGAAATTGCTTTACTAAATATATATATGCACACATATATATATCAAACTGAGTTTATAGGGATTCCCTATAAATTGGGAGAATTTAAGTTGATAAAGGGAAACATAAACTACAGATTAAAACATTGAAAAGTATAGGTCAAAATATCATTCTGATTGTTGTATTGTGTAAGAAATGGATAAGGATTGATAGTGTTTAAGAAGTACTTTAACTTGTTTTAAAAATGTTTGACTCTTCATTTACTGTCCTGAAATTTTTGTCCTAGTACTTAGTATGTAGATAAATCAGATGAATCAATTTATCCTATCTTCAAGCAAAGAGGAAAATAAAGTTACATGTTTCTATTGCTTCTTTTAATAATCCATGGACCAGTCATTGTAATATGCTGGAGTTCACTAGCTCCAGCAAATGAGCACAGCACTATGGAGACAAGGAAGGTAGAAGAAATACGGTTTCTTGCACTAAGGGAGATGACCAAGTAAGGAATATTTTTCAAGTCATAATTCATATTACATTAGGCCAAAAATCAGGTTTTTAAGGATGGGTTAAAAGCTGCAGGTTCTAATATGTGGGAAAATAGCACCATTTTTCTGACTTTTTCCCCCTTATATGAGTAAGTGCTCTGAAATTTCAAGGAACTATATTTAGTCAATTATTTGACATCTCTAAAATCCTGAAAAAAATTAACATTTTGTGCTTAAGATTTTATATTAAGGGTAATTAGCCTATTCAGATTATTTTTTATGGTAAAAGTGATATGAGAATAATAAGTAGATGAATTTGAAACTTTTAAAGAAATCAGTGTTCCAGTATAAGTTGGTTTTGTGAATGCTGGCTTATAAGTTGGTTAGTTGTTAGGCTTTCTTATTCTGAAAGTAGCAAATGAATATGTACTCGTAAAAAAGATTAACAGAAGTATGTAGAGTAAAAAATGAGCCCCTCTCTGTATACTCCCTCCCCTTATTTAACCGTTTTTAAAGATTTGTACCTTGAATGTGGAAAAGCCATATGGGGAGAAAAGCCATATTTACTTGTTAAATATTTGGTGATTATATATTTTCTTACTTTTTTTTTCACAGAGAATATGAAACAGGTGTCAAAATGACATCCAGATTTGGGAAAACATACAGTAGGAAAGGAGGAAATGGCAGTTCAAAGTTTGATGAAGTCTTTTCCAACAAACGGACCACCCTTAGCACAAAGTGGGGAGAGACCACATTTATGGCTAAATTAGGACAGAAGAGGCCCAATTTCAAACCGGATATCCAAGAAATTCCGAAGAAACCTAAGATGGAAGAAGAAGACACTGGAGATCCTTTTGGATTTGACAGTGATGACGAGTCTCTACCAGTTTCTTCAAAGAATTTAGCCCAGGGTAAAGGTTCCTCTTATTCAGAATCTAGTGAAGCTGCTCAGCTGGAAGACGTCACTTCTGTACTTGAAACTAATAGCAAAATTAGTCATGTGATGGGTGAAGACATTGTTGTATCTGATAAATGCTTACGTTTGGAGGATACTTTGCTTGGGAAAGAAAAGAGCACAAACCGTGTCTTAGATGATGATGCAAGCAGAAGTAGCTGTGCTAAATTAATTACTTCAGGTAAGTTTTGATTTTCTTTATTCTGAGCCAGGAGAGCTTTGTGTAAGCTAATATTTAGTTAAATGATTTTGATTTAGATTCTGAAATATTACACCTCTTGGGGTTTTTTCTGCATTAATAATTAATGGGGACCAAAGATAATTTTGTAGAAGAGATTTAAGAAATTAAAGAAACCAATTAGGAGTTGAAATTTTACTTAAGCAACTTGGAAATTAATGTTTCCAGACTGTACCCACAGTACATTTTGGGAGTGATCTTTCATTAATCCTTAACTCCAATTGAAGTAAGAAACATCTTTTTGTTGTGTTGGGATTGCACAGTATCTCATTTCTATTACTGTGGAGGATTTGGATGGTTACTGATAATGAAACTGAGATGAGCGTTTACAATGAGGATTAAGTTTAGGAGTTAACACTTTCTTCCAAAACTAGGAAGATTAAGGAAGTATGGAGTGGAAACAAAGAATTGAGCAAATTGAAATTAGTTTGGAGTCTGGTGCCAGTAGCAACTTGATTTTCATCCACAAAACCAGTTGTATTTTTAAAATGTTAATTTGTAAACCTGGCATCTAGTGTTTGTTCTTAAAACAATGTATTTTATCAGTTGTACCCCAACTCGTCTTTTTTTTTTTTTTGCGGTACTTGGGCCTCTCACTGTTGTGGCCTCTCCCGGCACGAACCCATGTCCCCTGCATCGGCAGGTGGACTCTCAACCACTGCACCACCAGGGAAGCCCCTAACTCGTTTATGTAAAGGATTTAAGACTTACAATAATAAATGATAAAAAGTGCAATTAACTAAAAGACTGAAGAGCTTAGATTGGAGATGGCAAGGGAGACAGCCTGCGTGCCTTATCAGCAATAGGATAAGGATTGCACTGTGGTCTAAAACAAACCTTAGTTCTTAACTTCCTGACAAAATTTAGTGATAATAAAAGGTTACATAGGGACTTCCCTGGCAGTCCAGTGGTTAAGACTCGGCGCTTCCATTGCAAGGGGCTCGGTCGGGTTCGATCACTGGTGAGGGAACTAAGATCCCGCATGCTGCGCAGCCTTTAAAAAAAAAGTTACAGAGAGCTCATATTTTAAAAGGAGGTAAAGACAAAACTTTCCTATTTCGGAATTCTGTAGAGGAATTTGTCCTTTGGGGGCTTACTATAAGGCACCTCAAATACTTTGCCTTGCATAGTTTTACAAAAAATCCTGAACATTTTTCACTCTTTTTCTCACCCTTGGATGAGAGGATGAGCCAGCTGTTACTGTCATTCCCTTGGTCCTCCTGGTTAATTCTGATTTGGCTCTTCTTATCCTTTTCCTACATTTCTCCTGAAACATTGTTCATAAATTAAGGTTAGGTTAAATTTTCATTAGAAAACAGAGCATAAAAGCTGTTTTCCAGATAAGCTCCTAAAAGTGTATTCTAATCATAGAACCACTGAGCCAAAATGAACTTTAATTCAGCTTTCCTTGTTTTATAGATGAGACTCAAAAAGATTAAATAACAGTCCAAGTTTGGGTAGTGGCAGAATTGGAATGAGATTCATTTATTGATTTTTTTCAAAACGCACACCTACTTTGTGTCCTCCACTGTGCCAGGCTCTGGGAATGCTGTTCCAGTCAGTTATCCAGTGTTCTAGTCCTCAGTATGGGACAGATAGGCTGGAGGAGGGAAGATGAGGCTGGGGAAGTGGTGAAACTGGTCAAGGTGCGCAGACACAAGCTTTCCCAAGTGCTGTCTTTGGAGGAGAGGGGGGCATCACTGGCAGGCAGAGGGTATCATCAATAGGATAAATGTTTAGGTACAGGGAGAACAGGAACTTGGAAGTGAAATATTCATAGGCAGCAATTGCTTATATAGTTTTGCTCATGTTACATCTATATATATCCAGAGTGCCATTTGAAGTTGTTCACTGGGAACTGGAAACATAATTTTCTGTAGAAATGAGGTATTAGCTTCCCAGTATAATGTAGCTAAATTGTAGTTCTGGTGCTGATACTGTGGACTGACTGGAAATCCAAACTCCATTGTAATGGGTTTGTGAGGGGAAAATATATACTAAAATAGAGAAAATAGATGTTCAAGAACGTCTTGTTCCTCTTCCTTCTTTCTTCGCAAGGCACCCTTAGTAGAAAGGGAATGGTGTAGCACTATAAATATTTCTTACTTTCTCCTCTCCCTCACCCATCCAGAGCTGCAGCAACCCTGGTAGCTTGCTGTAGGATAAGAAGGGAACTTTGAAGGAGTGCATTTAATTCTCATGGTCTTATCCTATCCCTAAGATGTAAAAGTTATTGTTCTTATAAACCCTGTATAAGTTCATGTTTATAAGTTGGTTATAGTTCTGAGAATACTTCTATACATGATGAGCTTCCTTTTTTGCCCGTCTTCTCTAAAATTTGGGCATTTCTCTGTGCCTAGACTCTTTTCTTGCATTATGTCTGTCAGATTGTCATTGCCTTTGCTATCATTCAGAAAACCTTCTCATTTTAGCTGTTGTTTAGAAATTCAAACCTAAGGTTTTGATAAAAGGAGTCTCTGTAAATCTAGAGTGGTTCCTAAACCTTTTTTGAATTAGAGATCTTTTGAGAATGATAAAATTTTGGACTTCAGATAAAAGTGCTGTACACCTATTTTGGTCTCAGAAATTCTTTGCAGGTCATGTACAGGAAATTTTATGATTATTCTGTTCAAAGTGCACAAGTCAGTTTCTTTGGTATCCTTCCAGTGGAATGTTCCTGCTCATTCATACCATTTTTGCTGCAGAATTATATCACATCAGTGAAAAGGACTTATCCAAGCTCAGACTTACTATATCATATCTCCTGGCATTAAGTTTTAAAGTAGATCTCTTTATGGCGTAGTATGTGGTTAATTTTTAGGTACTATTAAAATTCTTTGTTTTAAATATTTCATACCAGATAGTGCTTTTTAAGATTATGGCTTACTTGAAGAGGAAACCCAGAATGAGGTCATGATAAAATATGATGGTTGCTATTTTCCAAATAGGTGCTTGGTGGGTAAGGGAACCAGAAGCAAGATTACAAACTGAATGAGAACTACAGGGAAGGACTGAGTTGCTAAAACATCCTAACCTTGATTTAAGAAAAAAAACTTTTTAGTGTGGAACTTTCAGACACACAAAAATAGAATGTTAAAAAGAACGTCATGTACCTGTTTTCTAGCTTCAACAGTTGTCAGTATATGGCAAATCTTGTTCCATCTATTGTAGACACTACTCTCTCTGCCTCCTGGATTTTTTTTTAAATTTATTTTATTTTATTTATTTATTTTTGGCTACGTTGTGTCTTTGTTGCTGAGCCCAGGCTTTCTCTAGTTGGGTGAGCGGGGGCTACTCTTCATTGCGGTGCGCGGGCTTCTCGTTGTGGTGGCTTCTCCTGTGGAGCACGGGCTCTAAGGTGCGAGGGCTCAGTAGTTGTGGCGCACGGGCTTATTTGCTCCGCGGCATGTGGGATCTTCCCAGACAAGGGCTCGAACCTGTGTACCCTGCATTGGCAGGCGGATTCTTAGCCACTGTGCCATTAGGGAAGTCCCTCTCCTGGATTATTTTAAAGCAGCTTCAGGATTTGTTATTTTATCTGTAGATACTTCAGTTGCAGTTATCATTAAAGCCAGTGAATCCTCAAACAAGTGCGACACTTAAAAATGACTTTTAGCAGGGCCTAAAACTTTGACCTTTTGAGAGATCTTGGAGTACTCTTATAAGGTTTGGAATCCAGGGCTATGTGCATTAGGGGTAAAAGAAAGCTTCTCTTGCCTTTTATATGCAGCTACTTCTATTTTCCATCTTTGTGCTTTCTGCTACAGGTTTTTAATCTGGGCTCCAGAATAAAGTGTGTAAAGACTTGTATTTCTATTTGGCACACTTTCCTTGCTAGCCAGCTGGGATTCAGTCTACATTTCCTGCCAAATATTGAGATAACTATGGCATAGGCTCTTAATTTGCATGACTGTCTTTGTAGCCAATAAAATTTTTTCCATTTGCTTAAAGCTGTACTGAGTATTTGTATAAGTTAGAGGGCTGTTACTGTCAGGAAATTAGCAACTTTGATTTAGAACTGAAGAGGTTTTTAGAAAGGGAAATGAATTGTTCTCGTCCTGAAAGCTTAAAGTAGGCCAGGAACTTGTGACCTGAGAGGAGATTGTCATCTACTCATTGGATAAAGTACAGGTGATTAATAAGGGTTACTAAAGAATTCTGCAAGTACAGCATCAGCAAGAGTTACCTGCCTTCATTTAGATATTGAATGTATTTGTCATATAGAATATACCTGTCGTACCTGAAATCAGCTTCTTTTAAGAGAAGAGGATAAGGGACTTCCCTGGTGGTCCAGTGGTTAAGACTCTGTGCTTCCACTGCAGGGAGCATGGGTTCAATCCCTGGTCGGGAAACTAAGCTCCTGCAAGGTGCAAAGCTGGCCAAAAAAGAAAAAAAAAAAAAGAGAGAAGAGGAGAAGATGCCTGTTGTTACTTTGTTCTAAGCCCTTTATGTATCAGTTGCTCTTTAATCACAACTATTTAAGGCAGGTGTTATTCCCATTTTAGAGGGGGTAAAGCATAGTTCAGAGAAGTTGAATAACTTGAACTATTAAGTGGAAGATCTGAGAAACATCCAAAGTGTTCTTTTCGTACAGTGCTGCTGTATTCTGATGTGAGTGAACTTAATTTTATCATATTTAAAGCTTTATATTTAACAGACTATCACTATACAATGAGTTTTCTCTTGATGTTGGAAATAACTTTGACAACAAATTATGGATTATCTTTTGCCTCTGTTTAAGTAATTTTCTTTTTAATAAGAATAGAGGCCAAACTACCTATAATACTTGCTGAAGAAAGCTGACCTTATTTTTATAGTTAATAGGTATCTTCTGTTTGTTAATTTTTTGTTCTGTATGGAAATTTAACAATATGCAAATTCTGAGTCACTGTAATTTCAAGTAAATACATTTTGTTTTAAAGTAGAGCTTTAGTTTCTTGTAAAGGAGTTTCTTTGTGAAAGGAGGTTCATTCTTAGCGTTTGAGCAGTAACACAAGCGCAGGTAATCACTAATAAGTTTCTTCTCAGATCCAGGTTGAATACCAGCCATGAGCTGGTACAAGAAAACCATAAGCATAGTCTCTGTCCTCTAGGGATGGAACTGTTGACTTCTGCTGGCTATGATAAATAAGTATTTCTAAAACAATGGCAACACATTTTTGTAATGTTTGTTGTTTTTCAGAGCATTTTCAACATGTATTCCATATTCTTAGAATTTAGAACAAGATGATGCACTGTATATTTTTATGGTTCAGCCCCTGACTCTTTAGGAAATAGTCCTCAACTTTTCCAGACCTCTGGTGGTAGAGGAGGATGAATTTTTCATAAGTAGTTGTGGGGATGCCTTCCTTCCAACCATCCAACTATAATTTCAGTGTCTTCTGTATGCCGGGTGTTGGGTGTATGTCCATGAAAAAGATCTTGCTTTTTCACATTCTAGTGGGCAAGATGGATTGAATAAAGAATAAGACAGATTGAATAAAGACAAACATTTTCTGCAGAAAATGACAGAAAAATATAGGATGCTGTGAAATATAGGCTAATTTACCTGGTCTGAGTGAGGCCTGGGGGCAAGACTGACATTTGACTTGAGACCTGCTGGTGACTGGGAAAGGATAAAAGTGAACCTGCTTGGTGATGTGGGCTATAAGGAAGGAGACATCAAGAATGAATCCCAGGTATCTGATGTGAGCAACTGAGTATGTTGTAGTGTCATTCATTGAGATAAGGGGACATTTATGAGGGGAAGTTCATGAGTTCAGTTTTGGATACATTGAGTTTAAGATATTTGTGAGGTATGTTCAAGAGGCAGCAGGATCTGCTGGTATGGAACTTCTTAGATAAGAAGCCTTGGTTAGCGATGATAAATTTGTGAATCAGCATATAAATGTTATTTGAAAGTACAGGATTAGAAGTCATTACAGAGAATGTAAGGAGAAGTACTGAACTGTGAAGAACTTGCAATACTTAATGGATGGAGAAAAGAGGAAGAAAAACTAGATAAGGAAATTGAGTAGGAGAAACTAGAGTACCTGAAGGAAAATCATGTGAGTGATATTTTATAGAACCCAACAGAAAAGTGTTTCATGAAGGATCTACTGAATTGGAATTCCTGCTGTAAAATCAATGAAAATGAGGACTACAAAGCAGGCATTGGATTTTACAGCTTGGATAGAAGTGGTCTGAGCAGTGAGTACACAGCTAGGAAATGGGGTTGGCAAGTGTACACAACTTGTTAAAGATGTTTGAAGGAGAGAAGAAAAGGGGCAGCTAGAGATAAATGAGGGGTTCTGGAAAGTTTGATTACACAAGGGAGCCTTGAAGCGTAGGATCCAAAACCCAGGGGGAGAGTGGTCTTAGGAGAAGGGATGCTGCATTTCTTGGCTAGGAGGAAAGGTGGGTGAAAATGTGAGTTTAATGGGAAGATGGAAGATGAGGTGGTTTATGAACAGAAGCTTCTTTTTTTTTTTTTCTTTCCATAAAGTGGCAAAAGAAGTCATCTCTGAAAGGGAGATAGAAAAAAGGATGGGTATGTGGTGGCTGGAGGGGAGGAGCAAAGGGTTCAAATAGATGTTGCAGAAAGTGGAAAAGGAGGGAGCTGTCTAGGGAGAAAGTAGAATTTCTGGACATTATTGATGCCTTAGTTGAAGTTTGTATCACTGAAAACTCATGGTTGCTGATCTCCCCATTGAGTATGTGTGTTTCCCCCTCTTCTTTAGTAGGCCCTATTAGCCAGAACCTGCACAAAATACAGAATTGGATAGAATAATGAGAATTACCCTGGACTGGCATTTTGTCTGAGTAGATATGGAATGAACAGATAGAGAAGAAAGAATTTAGGTTATCAACCAGAGAGTGACTGAAATGATGGACTGTGCAGTTTAAAGTTTACTAACTGGACAGGGTGGGTGGGTAGGAGAAAGGAGAGAAGAGAGGTCAGTATACTGAGAGTCTTATTAAATAAAAGCCAAGAATAGGATTACTGGAACAAGCAAGTTGGATAGTTGGTAGTGATTAAAATATGGGTTATCTGATTTTTTAATATTTGAAAGTTGAAGCATTTTAGGACATGACAAGTTCCTGGATGAAACTGTGAACTGGTGGCACAGATGGAATGTAGAAGACTGTTGATGGGAGAAGATTAAGAAACTGGGAGGTTAGGGGTTTGGAATTTGGTGGAATTCAGGATGATAGCGAAAGTGGCATGCAGGGGTAGATTATAAATCTTTGTGTAAAATCCTTTAATGAAGAATAAGGTTGTTAGATGACAGATATGAGGAATATTAGAGGGTAACTAGGTGGCACAAGCCTCAAAGGAATGGGCTTTTATAAGAGTGGGGAGTAGTAATAGTTTTATAAAGGGCAAGCCATCCTTCTCTGAGATACTAGAGGGCACTGCAGGAGAAGTAGCATCCTTAGATTTCAGTTAGGACAAGGAGGTGATAGAGGGCATGACCCCCAGGTGTGTGTGAGTTTGCTCTTCACTGAGGCCTGAATACTCTGGACTTAAAAGGTACGGGGGGTGGGGGTAGTGGGTTGTTGGATTAGGAGATGGGAAAGAAGTGCAGGTACATTTTGAGTGTTAGAGTACAGGAGGAGGTAGATGACAAGATGTATTTGCCTTCTCATATATTTTTAAAGTTTTCATCTTGATTTATCAGTCAAGGTCGCACTTGGAAACATGGCATGCCCCAGTTAGGCTCAAACCGGGAGGGTTTTAGGCTATTCACAAAGGTGTGGGAGGAATGTTAGGGAAAGCCTAGCCTGGGTTAGCTGCAGTGAAGCTATTATCACCCAGTTTCACAGGGGCAAGGGATTAATTGGGCCATTTAGAGGCCACCTTAAGAAGAGCAGTATCCTTCTTTTGAAGGGGCCTCATAAGGAGGGTGCTTGAGGATAAAGTATTTGAACCTAACTCTGCTCCTTCCCTCCTCTGTCCTGAGGCTCCTCATAGATGGAACCCGAGGGAAGCCTGAGGGTAAGGAAACTTTGTTACAGGTCAGCCTCCCGGGGCTGAGATCAGGGTGGAGAGTACATCTGGAAGGGCAAGTAGAAGATAACTGGTGCAATATCTAAAAAAAAAAAAAAAAAAGTGGAAATGTACACAATTAGGTAATCATTATCAAGATAGAGACTACTTCCCTCTTGTCAAAAGCTCTTTCATGCTCCTTTGTGGTGGGTCCCTTCTCCCACCACCAACCCTGGCATCTACTGATCTGTTTTCTGTTCCTGCAGCCTTGTTTTTTCCAAAATTTCATATACCTGAGGTCATAGAGTATGTAGCAGTTTCAGTCTGGCTTTTTTCATTTAGCATAATGCTTTTAAGAGTATTCCACGTTGTTGCATGTTTCAGGGTTTTTTTTAACATCTTTATTGGAGTATAATTGCTTTACAATGGTGTGTTAGTTTCTGCTTTATAACAAAGTGAATCAGTTATACATATACCTATGTCCCCAGATCTCTTCCCTGTTGCATCTTCCTCCCTCCCACCCTCCCTATCCCACCCCTCTAGGTGGTCACAAAGCACCGAGCTGATCTCCCTGTGCTATGCGGCTGCTTCCCACTAGCTATCTGTTTTGCGTTTGGTAGTGTATATATGTCCATGCCAAAAATATGGAACGCTTCACGAATTTGCGTGTCATCCTTGCGCAGGGGCCATGCTAATCTTCTGTGTATCGTTCCAATTTTAGTATATGTGCTGCCGAAGCGAGCACTGTATCAGTATTTTTATTGTTGACTAGTATTCCATTGTACGTACCACAATCCATTCACTAGTTGAAGGACATTTGGGTTTTCAGTTTTTGGCGATTATGAATGAAGTTGCTTACAATTCCATTTAGGTTTTTGTGTAGAGATATGTCCATATTCCTCTTGGGGCAAGTACCTAGCCTAGGTGTGGATTGCTGGTCACGAAAATACTGAAATGCTTGCAAAGGATATACATTTTCTGTAAAATAATAATATAATTTCCTGTAAATATTGGCATTTTAAAATAAAACTGACATGCAATAGGTATCATAGTGATTTCTTTAACTTT
Source organism: Lagenorhynchus albirostris (assembly GCF_949774975.1). Lineage (NCBI taxonomy): Eukaryota > Metazoa > Chordata > Mammalia > Artiodactyla > Delphinidae > Lagenorhynchus > Lagenorhynchus albirostris. The sequence continues at coordinate 35,987,863 of NC_083110.1, read as the reverse complement.
TTTATTGTAAAATAAAACACAGATACAGAAAATCACACAATATAATAAAATATCTAGAAATACATGTTTTGCTTAGTGAATTATTATAAGAGCAACACTGTTGTAACCACCACCCACATCAAGGAACAGAAGAGTGCCAGCCACTCCAGAAGCTCTTCCTTGTGTCCCCTCCTTCACCTCAAAGTAATTGCTATCCTGTTTTTTATTGTAATCACCTCTTGCTTACAAATACATAAGTATTTGCTGTTCACTTTCATACATTAAAAAAAAAACAAGTTTTTCTTTAACAGCCAGAAGATTTACAGCACCCTTTATCCTTTTTGAAATTGTATTTCTATCCCACTTGCCCTTTAGAATTTGATCCTAATGAATATGTCTTTTTTTTTTTGGCTGCTTTGGGTCTTTGTTGCTGCACGTGGGCTTTCTCTAGTTGCGGCGAGCGGGGGCTACTCTTCGTTGCGGTGCACAGGCTTCTCATTGCGGTGGCTTCTCTTGTTGTGGCTCGCGGGCCCTAGGGTGCACAGACTTCAGTAGTTGTGGCATGTGGGCTCAGTAGTTGTGGCTTGTGGGCTCTAGAGTGCAGGCTCAGTAGTTGTGGCGCACGGGCTTAGTTGCTCTGTGGCATGTGGGATCTTCCCGGACCAGGGCTCGAACCCGTGTCCCCTGCATGGGCAGGCGGACTCTCAACCACTGCGCCACCAGGGAAGCCCCCTGAATATGTCTTTTTTTTCTTCCCCTGCTACGCGGGCCTCTCACTGTTGTGGCCTCTCCCGTTGCGGAGCACAGGCTCCGGACGCGCAGGCTCAGCGGTCATGGCTCATGGGCCCAGCCGCTACGCGGCATGTGGGGATCTTCCTGGAGCGGGGCACGAACCCATGTCCCCTGCATCGGCATGCGGACTCTCAACCACTGCGCCACCAGGGAAGCCCCTGAATATGTCTTTTAACGGTCATCTTTTCATAATTCTTTGTACAAAAATATGTTTATAAATTTAAATGTAAACTTCTAAGAATTTTCTGTGATTCTGATGCTTTAAGTATTTAAAAATTCTTCTAGATTAAGTTATGACCACAATTATTAGTGTATAATTGATCAAATGTGATTGCTGTGAGTCTTAAAGGCAAAGTTTATTGGAAATACACCTCTTAATGATATGCGTGGCACCTTTTTTCAATTAGCTCATGTATATGTGGATGAATATTATTGCTAGAATTACGAAGTCTTTGGCATCAATCTATTCCTATTTTTTAATACATGTAAATGTTGAGATACCATATTGACAAAAATAAGAATGGAGAGAGTTTTGCTATGGTAGTTTCTATTTGGAAAGCAATAATTGGAACCACCTGACATGCAAAGGATTTGTTACCAAGACATTAGAGTTACTCAGTTATTAAGCACAGAAGCTAATAATGTATCACATTATTTCTTTATAGGTCATGCCAGAGTAGGAGCAGTGTATCATAGATTACGGGTAGGTGAGGGATATGCCATTATTTGTAACGTGGGAGAAGAATGATTAATCCCAGGTGGGTTGGTAGATCAGTTTTTGGACCAGAGTACATGAGGAAGATGGGGATTTAGAAACCAACGTCCCTAAAACTTAATTGTGCCTGTATATGTTTTGGAAGGTCTTTGTGTAACTCCAGGGGTCTGTGTATCTAGTTTGAAGAGTTAATTGTCAGGGTGGCCTACAGTTTGAGGATTGGCTTGGGTATGTGGGTGTGGTTCCCTGTTCTTCTGCAAGGGTGGGCAGAGTTAGGCAGCTTGAGCAGGAGGCCACAGGAGCAGACAAGCTTCTTGGTGTGTGGGTGGGCAATGGCAGTGGGCAGTAAGGCTCTCCATGGGCTGTTGTTGATGGGAACTGAGGGGAAGTTGAGTTGACTTGGACTGCTCTGTGTAGTGGACCCAGCTGAATGCTGCTTTTGAAGTTTTTTTGGCCATGCTGTGCATCATGCAGGATGTTAAGTTCCCCGACTAGGGATCGAACCCGTGCCTCCTGTAGTGGAAGTGCAGATTCTTAACCACTGGACCACCAGGGAAGTCCCTGAAGTTGTTTTATATTTACTGTTTTATCTTTAAAATTACATGTGGGCTGTGTGTTTGATAGGTATGATTTATAAAATGTAAAAACATTTTAAATTACCACTTGAAATGCTTAACTTTTTAAGTACTTTTTACCTTCCACATCTTTGAGTAAAACTGATACACTGAGGATGATGTGCCATGTTTTTCCTGTGAGTTTTTTAAGTGCCCTTGATAGATAGCCACATACCTTCATTGACAGTGAAAAATCAGTTCCCTTTCACAGAAGCAAGTGCTGTTAACAATTTCTTACATAGACTTTCATAATCTTTAATATGCACAGCATATAAATCTGTGTATCCTTAAAAACAAACACATAAATGGGAGCATGATGTATATCTGTGTATACTGTGTGTGTATAGTGTATTGTGCCTTAAAAAACACGGAAAGGGCTTCCCTGGTGGCGCAGTGGTTGAGAGTCCGCCTGCCGATGCAGGGGACACGGGTTCATGCCCCGGTCCGGGAAGATCCCACATGCCGCAGAGCGGCTGGGCCCGTGAGCCATGGCCGCTGAGCCTGTGCATCCGGAGCCTGTGCTCTGCAACGGGAGAGGCCCGCGTAAAGCAAAAAAAAAAAAACCACACACAAAAAAACACAGAAAAATCTTTAAGATGTACACATCAGTATTTATAAATCTATCTTGTTCTTTTTTAGCAGCTTTATGGTTTTCCATTATATGGATGTACCATACTTTAGTCTCTTAGGGGTAGTTTGGCTGTTTATAGTCATTTGCTATTACAAATAAATGCTACTTGGAAAATCATTCTACTTATGTTTTTGAGAGTCATGTTGTCAGTTTAGTGGCAGAAGATGTTTCTAGAAGTTGAAACATCTAGAATTGAAAGAGCATATACATTTAAATATTCAATTGATATTGCCAAATTTCCCACTTAACAGTGTGGCTTTTTTTTCCCTAGCATATCATTCTGTCTAACTTCGGACTTTGTCTAGCTGAAAGTAGAAAAAAAATGTTTATTTTGGGGGTTTAATTTTTTCTGCTTTAGAATATATACATCTTTATGTTTTAAAAATTTTAAAAATCTATCTGCACATGGTACAAAATGATAGTGGTTAAAAGCTTCCCAGCCCCTTTCTCCGGTTGTCCCAGCTCTTCTTGGAGTGATCGACCATTCATAATTTAGTTACCCTTTCTGACATATGCTGTGCACCTACAAGCAATACAAACAGTTGCATATATGTGTGTGTATTTAGATCTACAAAATGATAACGTGCTGTTTTGTACCTTGCTTTTTCACTTAATATATCTTGGGAATAAGTCTATGTCAGTATATGAAAGTTTTCTTTCTGGCCTCCCTCCCTTTTTTATTTAAAAATACTGCTGCATGGTGTGTCAATTTCCCTATGTTTTGTAATTTCTTAACCAGTTCCTTGTAGTTGTCAGACCTTTGGGTTGCTTCCAGTGTTTTTGTTTTCTTTAAAAAGTTGCTTTTATTTTTCAGACAGTAAACACCACTTAACTATGTGGCTGTCAGCTGTCTACTAACTGAAATCTACCGTCCCTCATCTGCAGAATGGGATACAGCTTCACATTTCCTTATCTGAAACCTTTGGGGCCAGATTTGTCTTGAAATTAGGATTATTTTGGAATTTAGAAAGTGTATGTATTTTACATTAACACCCATCAGGGGCTAGGCAGCAGTCTAATCAAGACAGCTGTTTCTTCAGGAAAAAATACTATCAGTAGCCTCACTTAGGTGAGGTCAGGTTTTGCTTCAAAATGCATTATGAGAAAACTTTGTTTTCAGAGCTTTTTAGATGTTAGAATTGTGGATAAAGGCTTGTGAACTTGTAATAGTACCTACATCAGATGGTTGCTAAGAGATCAAATGAATTAATAGATGGAAAGTATTTAGGACAGTACTGGGCACATACTGAGGCCTTAGTAAGTATATAGTTCAATTGTTTTACTTTTTCCAGCTTTATTGAAGTATAATTATTATATAACATTGTGTACTCTGATTTTTAATTGTGAATGAAATTGAGTGCCTTTTCATAAGTTATTAATTCATTCTATTTCTTTTTCTATTGATTGCTTTTATGTGTCTCTACCTGCTTTTTCTGCTGGGACATTCATTGGACTTATCGATGTGTAAGAATTCTTAGTATATATATATATTTTTCATAGAAATCTTTTAAATTAATTAGTTTATTTCTGTCTGCGCTGGGTCATCATTGCTGCGCCTGGGCTTTCTCTAGTTGCGGCGAGAGGGGGCTACTCTTCATTGCGGTGCGTGGGCTTCTCATTGCGGTGACTTCTCGTTGCGGAGCACAGGCTCTAGGCACACGGGCTTCAGTAGTTGTGGCATGCAGGCTCAGTAGTGTGGCTCGCAGGCTCTAGAGTGCAGGCTCAGTAGTTGTGGTGCACGGGATTAGCTGCCCTGCGGCATGTGGGATCTTCCCAGACCAGGGCTCGAACCCTTGTCCCCTGCACTGGCAGGCAGAGTCTTAATCACTGCGCCACCAGGGAAGCCCTGAATTCTTAGTATATTAAGGAAATCAGCCTTCTGCGTTTCCTTCATGACTAATGATCATTTTTCATGTACTTATTTGGTAACAGTATAGTTTCTTTGGTGACATCCGCTCACATTTTTTTGCTCAGTTTTAATCGGGTTGTTTATTTTCTCACTGAATTTTGAGAGTTCTTTATTCTGGGTACAAGTATTATATCAGACATATTTATTGCAGACATTTTCTCCGACTCTGTGGCTTGTCTTTGCATTCTCTTAACAGTGTTTTTTGTAGAGCAGAAGTTACTGGTTTTGATGTAGTCCCATTTTATCAAATACTTCTTTTATGACAAGGGAGTACACTCTCCTCCCTAGGCATCCCCTTCATTGGACAGCGCTAATTGATTTGTTAAAGAAAATATTTATTTATTTATATTTACATATTTATTTATTTAGCTGTGCTGGGTCTTAGTTGTGGCACACAAGATCTACATTACATCGTGTGGGATCTTTAGTTGCGGCATGCAGAATCTTTTAGTTGCGGCATGCAGGATCTTTTAGTTGCAGCCTGTGGGCTCTTAGTTGAGGCATGCGGGATCTAGTTCCCTGACTAAGGATTGAACCCGGTCCTCCTGCGTTGGAAGCGCAGAGTCTTAACCACTGGACCACCAGGGAAGTCCCTCTAATTGACCTTTAATGCTCATCAGTCCTTTTAGTTTCTATGAATTTGAATGATTTCTACACATTGAATAAGTTTGTTCTCTCTTTGCATGACAGCCACTCAAATTAGAGGCAGCTTGCCATGTAATGGTGGCACACACCCCCCCACACACACAAATTAAACTTTTCTCGGTACCTCAACTGTATTTCATGGGTCATGGTCTCCAAAGCCACTTCTCTATCATCTGTACAGTCGCCTTAGAAATCAGAGGTTTTTGTTTAAATTTAGTATTTAGCACATCAGGTGATACGCACTGCAATTTGCCCAACACATTAGATTTTAACCTCTTCATCTCATCTAGACCTCTTATATTAATGTGGGTTAAGATGGTTTATCTGCTTTAGTATTTCAATTTTCAGCAGCCACCACTAGAGGTAGTGTAATGTGTATTAGAATTTGGTATGGTTCTTTTTATGAGATCTCTTGGTCATTGGTTTAATCGGCAGCCTTTGTCGTCATTGGCCTCTCTGGGCTGCCTTTTCTTTATCTATATAATGATGGGTTTGGTGAAAAGTGAAAGGAAATATCTTCACTTTCTTCTAAGAAGGGTGAAGGTAGTATATATGCTGTTTGTATATACAGACTAGCATACAGTTACACAGGTGTGTGTGTATATCCATCTTCAATAAACATCAATTCATAGTCAGTCTTATTTTTATTACCACCTACTCCCTTTCAACAGTGGATTATTTTGAAGCAAATTCCAGACACTGTATTTCATACATAAATATAATTCTTTTTTTTTTTTTTTTTTTGCGGTACGTGGGCCTCTCACTGTTGTGGCCTCTCTCGTTGCGGAGCACAGGCTCTGGACGCGCAGGCTCAGCGGCCATGGCTCACCGGCCCAGCCGCTCCGCGGCATGTGGGATCTTCGCAGACCGGGGCACGAACCCGTGTCCCCTGCATCCGCAGGCGGACTCTCAACCACTGCACCACCAGGGAAGCCCATAAATATAATTCTTTAACAGCTCAGCACTCCAAAAAAAAGATAACTGTAGGATCACTGTTACAGTTTAAGGTACTTAATATGTACCTTTGTTAATTTTTACTTTTTTTTTGTTTTTTTGGTTAATTTTTACTTTTAAGACTTTTGAATAGACTATAGACAATATAAAATTCAAGAGGTATGGAAGACTTTCCCTTTATCCTTCTGTCATCCCTTTCCCTAAGGGCAACCATATCTGTAGACCTGCCTCATTCTTTTTAACAGCTATATAGTATTCAGACATGTGGTTGTATGATAATTTAGTTAGTTCTTTATTGATAGGTATTTGTATTGTTTATGAAAGCAGAAATCAGGAAACAGTGTTCCTTGTTGCTTATGTTATTCATACTCATGGAGAGTTATTTGTAGAGTAAATAAAACAGCTTGCTTCAGGGTCAGTCTATTTCTTTCATATGTACATTTTTAATTTTAAAAAGTATTACCAAATTGCTCTCTGTAGTGATTGTACTAAGATATACTCCTACAGAAATGTAGTTTTATTTATTTTTATTGCTCTGCAGTATTTCTTTGTATTAATAGACCACTATTGATTGTACTGTTAATGGATATTTATATTTCTTTGTTTTGGAATGACGTCATAAGTGTACTTCCCTTATGTTGAACCATGTGGAATGGCGAATACTTAATTATTTTAAAAGTGGAAGTTTCATATGGTTAAGTTTAATAAGTCGTTTAGTGCACATATGCATACATTTCTTTTAGGTAAGTACTTTGAAGTGGAATTTCTGGGTCATAGGATAACTGTTATGTTTAGCTTTTGTAGATAATTCGAGAGTGGTTGTTCCCATTTCCATTCTGAGCAGTTGAAGTTGCTTTACCTCCTCCGCAATACTTGGCACTGTGAATTTTAACTCTTTCGTTGGTTGTTTAGTAGCATCTCATTATGGTTTCAGTGGCATCTTTCTAATAACCAATGAATGTCAGTGCCTTTTAATATATTTATATTTTATATGTTTATTGAATATCCTTTTTTATCAAGTGACTGGTCAAGTCCAAGTCTCTTGATCATTTTTCTATTTTAACTTTTTATTGGGTATCTTATTGAGTTGGGGCATTCTTTACATAGTTGTAATCAACCCCCCACCCTGCCCCGGCCACCCCCACCCACACCTACCCACCCACACCCACACACAGACACACACACCCACAAACACACACACACACACACTCTCTCTCACTCTCTTTCCCTCTCTCTCTGGTATGGTAGTTCTCTTAAATAGTGTTTTTTGGTGTGTGTGTGTGTGTGTGTGTGTGTTTTAATCTTTTCTTGGCTGCGCTGAAGCATGTGAGATCTTAGTTCCCTGACCAGGGATCGAACCTGTGTCCCCTGCAGTGGAAGTGTGGAGTCTTAACCACTGGACTGCCAGGGAATTCCCTAAATAGTGGTTTTCTAATGGACATTTAATTTTCTTTTTAACATCTTTATTTGAGTATAATTGCTTTACAATGGTGTGTTAGTTTCTGCTTTGTAACAAAGTGAATCAGTTATACATATACATATGTTCCCATATCTCTTCCCTCTTGTGTCTCCCTCCCTCCCACCCTCCCTATCCCACCCCTCTAGGTGGTCACAAAGCACCGAGCTGATCTCCCTGTGCTATACAGCTGCTTCCCACTAGCTATCTACCTTAATGTTTGGTAGTGTATATATGGACATTTAATTTTGATGGAATTTCTTTTGCTTTATGGTTAAAGATACAAGATGTTCCAGTATACATTATTGAATAATCCTTCCTATAGAGATTTGAAATTCTGCAATTAACATATACTGATTTCCCACAGATATTTTGCTCCTTCTCTTGTCATTTACCAATTAAAAAATGTATTTTGGAATGTTTGAAAACCGGCTAAAATTATAGATACTCTCCCTGAAAAATGTGTGCACAGGCATTTTTTTCACACAGTGTCACAAGGTTTGCAGAACCCATGAAATCATTTCATAAATCTCTGATCAAACCTCCCTTCCCACTTTTTAAATACTTCAGAGTTCACTTTACGCATGGAAGCCTTAAATTATCCCACCTGATTATTATCCTGCATAAACCCATATATACTCATATTATTGCAAGTACTGATGTGTTTTTATTTTTAAGGGAATCATCTATTTCCTTTCAAAATTAAGAATCTAGAGGGAATAATAGGCATTTAATTAATCTTTAATGTGAGGTTGCTTACTGTTTTTTAGATAAGCAGAATGAGGCTCAGAGAGGAAATTCGACTTGCCAAATTTTTACACATCTAGTTATAGTTTTAGCTGTGTGGTTCAATACCATGTTTCTCAAATTCCACATAGCCTTTATTATGCTAAATTCCCTCCCTTGTGTAATACCGAATATGCAAAAGATTGAGTACCTATCCAGTGATTAGGCTAAGTCTTCTGCTAAAAACTTTCTACTTATCCAATCTTCACCCTTTAGGCTGAGGAAGAACAGTAGGCGTTAGAGTGTAGTTTTGGATTCCTTGCTTGAAGCTGATAGACACAGGACCTAAGGGAATATTGATGAACATATAGGTTAAATTCCACTAAGAAATGTCTCACTAAAAGATTATTAAAAATATATTTTATATGTGGCAGAGTTGTAACAGCTATGATAATTTGCATTTGTGTGACGTTCTGTAACCTGCATATATCCTTAGATACATTATCTTCTTTTATCTGTTCAACTTGTCCTTGAGACAGATTTTATTAGCTTGTTTTTTCAGATGAAGAAATTGTCCCAACTTCTTTTTTTTTTTTTAATGTTTATTTTATTTTATTTTTGGCTGCGTCAGGTCTTAGTTGCGGCTCGTGGGATCCTCCGTTCTGGCCTGTGGGCTCCTTGTTGTGGTGTGTGGGCTCCAGAGTGCATGGGCTCTGTAGTTGTGGTGCGTGGGCTCTCTAGTTTTGGCCTGCGTGCTCAGTAGTTGTGGTGTGCAGGCTTAGTTGCCCAACAGCATGTGGGATCTTAGTTCCCTGACCAGGGATTGAACCCGAGTCCCCTGCATTGGAAGGTGGATTCTTAACCACTGGACCACCAGGGAAGTCCCTGTCCCAAGTTAAGGTGACTTGCCTAAGGTCATTTTAGCCACTAAGTGGCAGAGCTGACACTCATCCATTTAACTCCTAAACTGTTACCTTTGCTAGAAATACATTACTGTTTATATAGCTGGTTTAGATTAAAACAGAGTAAACACTGATATTTATCTTCTCTGTTTACCAAAAAAAAGAGGTGTGGGGGCATACCAGGTTGGACATTTGAGCAAAGATAGATGAGTATGCTTCCTTGCTAAGGTGGTGTGAGTGAGCCTTGTTGGCATACAGAAAAGAGTTTAGCCACCTAAGAACTGGAAATAAAGAAGATTTCCGAGTAGAAATGTTGCAGAAGCCCTAAAAGTGTCTCAATAAAAGCCATTTTAAAAGAAAAAAAAACCAACTCATTTTTATTTCCCCTCCCCACCCTTGATGTTTTGAGATATAAAGTGAGTTTATCTGACAAGGAAGCTGGGATGTTTGAGGAAGGAGGGCAGTTGAAAGTAATTGCTATTTTGCATTTTAGGACAAGATAACCTTGCTTTCTCTTCTGAAGGTATAGTTAAGAATATTTCTTGAAGACCTAAATGATGAAGGACTGTAGAAAGTATTTATTTTACATATCAGAATACTGTTGTGGAAAACTTAGATAGCTTTTCTTGTGCAGAACTCTTTGTTGATTAAATTAGTTTTTATCTGTGCAGTGTATTTCTGAAGTTTAAAAATTATATAATATACTTTAATAATTAATCTGTAGGATTGTTTATGCTATATAATTGAATACATGAATAAATTGTATTTACTAGTGACATAACTTTTAGTGATAATACTTCTTTCTCTAAGGCTCTTTATTATTCTTTGCACTTAAATTTATAAGGTATACTCACAACAGTTAGATTTACATATGAAAGGCAGATCATGAGAATAGTAACTGTTAAAACACAACACATATTCTCTGACTTTAGGGGAAATGGGAGTGGTAAGTAAAACTTGAAGTAGTAATTTTTAAAAACATGGATAATAAAGTTTACTGTAACATAACCTTTTTTTTAAGTCAGAAGGATGTTTATTACATAAAACAATTAGAAACAGCTTAAATAAATTTTGTGACATTAAGACAGTAGAATGCTATGTAACTATAAAAGTGGTGTGGTATAACATTTAGTGACATCTCATAGACGTCTGTATAGCTAGGCATGCAAAGCATTCCCATAGTCATTTTTTAGCAAATAATTCCTTTAATAATGCTGTAAAGTAGTATGGGTCAGTGGATTCCCTTTTGAGCACAGGAGGAAATTGAAGCCCTCAGGAAAACGCCCAAAGTTAAGGGTCTTGCCTGAGCTCTGTAGGGCTAGTTGGTTAGGGCAACACAAGTCTCCAAATTCAACTACTAGTGCTCTTTCCACTTGTTATAAGAGCAGTGGTATCATTTCTTCAGGTTTGGTTTTAAACTTGGCTTTGCTTCTGCCCTTTTAAGAAAGTATCAGATGCCAGATTCAGCTTTTAATTCTTCGCTTTTCAGTATTGTATACTTACTGATTTGGTACTTCTGAGATTATGAAAACTATAGTTCCTTGCCTTTGGTTGGAAAATATCCAAGAATAAAACAGGTATACCTATAAATTAGTTGCCTTGTAGAGGTAGGTAAATATAAATTACATTTACACCCATTGGGTAGCATTAAAAATTGTACAGTGAATTCATGTAAAGCATCCCTTTGCTTTTATTTGATGGTTTGTTAATTGAGATTTGTAAATGACTTTTCTTAAATGTAGGTTTTTTTGGTTTTGTTTTGTTTTTTGGTAATTTTATTATTTGGCATAAACATTTTTTTTTTTTTTGCGGTACGCGGGCCTCTCACTGTTCTGGCCTCTCCCGTTGCGGAGCACAGGCTCCGGACACGCAGGCCCAGCGGCCATGGCTCACGGGCCCAGCCATTCCGCGGCATGTGGGATCCTCCCAGACCGGGGCACTAACCCGTGTCCCCTGCATCGGCAGGCGGACTCTCAACCACTGCGCCACCAGGGAAGCCCCTGGCATAAACATTTAACCCGACTTTTCCTACTAACAAGTGCTTGGAGAATTAATTGTAGTACCAGTTTGAATCACATTTCCATCTCATTTAGAAAAATTTAAAAAATATTTCTGATGATAAAATTAAAGACAACAGAAATGAATTTCCCAAGTACAAAATGAGTAGGCAGTTTAAGATTTACCACTGGCTGATATGGATAAATAACCACTGTAGCCATGTAACTTAGGCATCAGAGCCACTGTTTAAAAAAAAAAAAAAAAAAAGAGCCTTGAAGTTGTATGGCTTTTAGCATTAGAAAAAAGAATGGAAAGCAGAAATAAAGAAACCTGACCCTGGAACAGGTATCTAGACAGAGCTGGCATGCCATATGGGCAACCCTACCCCAGAGGAATAGACACTGCCAGAATGTTTTCATTAATTGTGTTACATTGTTAAGGTTCTATTAAATAATTTTTAAACATCTTTATTGGAGTATAATTGCTTTACAGTGATTAAACATTTTTATTTGAAAAATCCATAGTATGTCTTAGAAGGTTTGGCTGAGTTATTTATATGTCATTCTGAATTGATCCTGTTTTTTAACACTGCTGAAATCTCTTGAGTTTAGGGTAACAATTTTAAGGGACTTGGATGCCTAGGGAGAGGTCGCTGGAAGACATGAGAGCTGTATACTGGAAGGGGAATTATCAGATATATAAACATTTATTTTTTTCACAATTTAAAATTTTTGCAATTTTTTCATAATTAATTGTACTATTAATTAACCAAATGTCCCTTTTATTTGTTAACTTTTATATTGCTGTCACTCATATTTTTATCCTTTGACTTATTTTTCATTTTTATAGATAAAGTGGAGAACTTTAGTGAAGAACATGAAAAAAATAGTCACCATATTTACAAAAATGCTGAAGACAGTACTAAGAAACCCAATGCAGAAACAACAGTGGCTTCTGGATACAAAGCTGATGAAATCAAAGAAACAAATGATACTTGGAACTCCCAGCTTGGAAGAAGGTCAGAATCTCCATCAGAAACATCTTCAATCAAGGGATCTGTAAGAACTGGTTTGTATGAATGGGATAATGACTTTGAAGATAGCAGATCAGAAGATTGTATTTTAAGTTTGGATAGTGATCCTCTTTTGGAGATGAAGGATGAGGATTTTAAAAATCGGTTGGAAAATCTAAATGAAGCCATTGAGGAAGACATCATGCAAAGGGTTCTTAGGCCAAGCAACTGTAGGACGTATTGTAGGGCCAATAAAGCAAAATCCTCACAAGGAGCATCAAATTTTGATAAGCTAATGGACGGCACCAGTCAGGGCTTAGCCAAAGCAAACAGTGAATCAAGTAAAGATGGCCTGAATCAGGCAAAAAAAGGCAGTGTAAGTTGTGGGACCAGTTTTAGAGGGACGGTTGGACGGACTAGAGATTATACTGTTTTACATCCATCTTGCTTGTCAGTTTGTAATGTTACCATACAGGATACTATGGAACGCAGCATGGATGAGTTCACTGCATCAACTCCTGCAGATTTGGGAGAAGCTGGCCGGCTAAGAAAAAAAGCAGATATTGCAACGTCTAAGACCACTACTAGATTTCGACCTAGTAATACTAAGTCTAAAAAAGATGTTAAACTTGAATTTTTTGGTTTTGAAGATCATGATGAGACAGGAGGTGATGAAGGAGGTTCTGGGAGTTCTAATTACAAAATTAAGTATTTTGGCTTTGATGATCTCAGTGAAAGTGAAGATGATGAAGATGATGACTGTCAAGTGGAAAGAAAGACAAACAAAAAAAGATCTAAAACGGCTCCATCACCCTCCTTGCAGCCTCCTCCAGAAAGCAGTGATAATTCCCAGGACAGTCAGTCTAGTACTAATAATGCAGGTAAGACTTAAAAAAAAAACTACAAGTAAACGTGTTTTTCAGGCTTAAGTAACAGCTACTTAGTTTCCTCCTGGATACTTAGTTTTAGCTTGTTACTACATTTAATTTTAATAGGAGTACCTATTTAGTGCCAAAGATTACCTTATCCAAAGATAACAGCATTTAAATGTTAATAAAGTCCCACCTTGTAAGGAACCAGTTTGTAAATTGGGGAGTCTTTTCATATTTGTATTTTAATTCTACCATTAGCACTTGAGAATTTTAGTGTGTGTGTGTGTGTGTGTGTGTGTGTGTGTGTGTGTGTGTGTGTGTGTAGGGATAATGAACATCTTGATATTTCAGTTTTGAAAAACTAAATGCAATGGAAACATAAGGATAGATTTTGGTCATTTAGAACTATATTGATACTAGGTGGTTGTAATGAGGGAAGTATTAGAAAATTAAAATAAAAAAGCCTAATCAATAAATGTTAAAAAACATTCTAAAGAAATCTTAAATTTATGAAGTTAAGATTAAATCTTAAGAATCATCCTCGTAAGTTGACTTAATAAAATTAAAAAGTGCTAGTTAAGTATTTATACACTCTTACCAGTGAAAAATTAATTTGTCCCTTAAGATAGTAGGACCAGTAATGACTTGAAGTCCTTGAGGAGTTGATAGTCTCCACTGAGAGACAAACAAAAGAAGTAGGTTAGCTTTGCTATGAGTAAGTCACTACTTGACAAGGGCTTTGTGAAGTGGATTGACTGTTGAGCGACGAAGAGTATGTGAAAGCCTCTGGGATACAGGGGTTATATTTATTTGTATTTAACCAAATACAGTTTTCCTACATCAGTTTACTTGTTAAATAGAGCTTTTGTCCTTTTAGGGTCATAGAACAAGAGTCATTATGGTGAATTAGAACTATCATAGTAGGGACTTGCCCTGGTGGTCCAGTGTTTAAGACACCACGCTCCTAGGACTTTCCTGGTGGCGCAGTTGGTTAAATCCACCTGCTGATGCAGGGGACACGGGTTCGAGCCCTGGTCCAGGAAGATCCCACATGCTGCGGAGCAACTAAGCCTGTGCGCCACAACTACTGAGCCTGTGCTCTAGAGCCTGTGAGCCATAACCACTGAAGCCCGCACACGTAGAGCCTATGCTCCGCAAGAATAGAAACTACCGCAATGAGAAGCTCACGCACAGCAGTTAAGAGTAGCCCCTGCTCGCTGCAACTAGAGAAAGCCCGTGCACAGCAACAAAGACCCAGTGCAGCCAAAAATAAATAAATAAATAAATAAATTAAAAAAAAAAAGACTCCATGCTCCCAATGCAGGGGACCTGGCTTCTGATCCCTGGTCAGGGAACTAGATCCCTCATGCCACAACTAAGAGCCCACAGGCTGCAACTAAAGATCCCATAGTATTCTTACATACAGATTTTCTTATAGAGTGTATCATACTTGAGGCTACCTACCATTTTGCTTCATTTGGCCTAAAAATAGGTTTGCTAGATTAGAATCGCTAAAGCTAGAATTACACAGGAGTAGCCCCTAGGAGCCCGCCTTACTCCCCACTGCAGAAAAATAAGAGTATTTTCAGAATTCAACGTTGTGTTGAATTGCTTCTGAAGAACTGAAGTTTGCTGCAGCCTTGCTAGTCACTTGAGATATGACTGGGTAGACAGCTTTACATTTGCTTTCTCAGGAAGATGGTTAGTAATTATGTACTGAAACCTGAGCTCCAGTTCTGCTACAGCCTTCTTAGCTCTTATCCTAACCTTGATAGCAAGTTATCGTAAATCATTAGGCTCCCTTTGAAAAGCATCATGTTGATAACAAATAATGTTTAAAAATGAGAGACTGTTTGATTGATATATCCAAAGTTGGAATCTGAGTCTTCATACACTGTATGAAACAGCAAACATTTTTAAGGGTTGGCACAGAGAAAAGTCTTCCTATTTTTTTTTTGAGGGGGGAATTGATAGTTCATTTTTATTTATTTATTTACATTTTTGGCTGTGTTGGGTCTTCATTTCTGTGCGAGGGCTTTCTCTAGTTGCGGCGAGCGGGGGCTACTCTTCATTGCGGTGCGCGGGCCACTCACTGTCGTGGCCTCTCTTGTTGCGGAGCACAGGCTCCAGACACGCAGGCTCAGTAGTTGTGGCTCACGGGCCCAGTTGCTCTGTGGCATGTGGGATCTTCCCAGAACAGGGCTCGAACCCAGGTCCTCTGCATTGGCAGGCAGATTCTCAACCACTGCGCCACCAGGGAAGCCCAAGTCTTCCTATTTTTAAAAAAATACTTATTTATTTAGGTTGTGCCGGGTCTTAGTTGCCGTACACAGGATCCTCGTTGCCGCGTGCAGGCTCTTTAGTTGCGGCATGCGGGATCTTTAGCTGCGGCGTGCAGAATCTTTAGCTGTGGCATGCGAACTCTTAGTTGTGGCATGCACATGGGAACTAGTTCCCTGACCAGGGATCGAACTTGGGCCCCTTGCACTGGGAGCGTGGAGTCTTAGCCACTGGACCACCAGGGAAGTCCCCTTCCTATTTTTTTCTTTTTTGTTTTTGTTTAGGCTAGAAAAAAATATAGCCATTTGGAAATTAGTGTAATCCTTTGGTTAGTTTTGTGGGAGTACCACAGACCACTGAACTACATTGTACTAGGTCATTCTGTATCTTGCCAAGGATAGCTATATCCTTTTTTGGGGTTTTTTAAAAATGTGGCCTCTTCAGATGTAAGCAGGCATTCTTTGAAGGCCAACATGATTAAGTGTACTTAAATTCTAGAAAAATGTTACAGGTGCATATCACCTGATGATGTGTGTGTGTGTTTGTGTGTGTGTGTGTGTGTGTGTGTGTGTGTGTTTAAACTAGACCATGCCAGTGTTAATGTTGATAGATAACTAGCAGTTATATGAACTTCGAAGAACAAATTATTCTGGAAAAGAATTGATTTTGCCAGTGAAACTGGAGCACATACACAGCAACTAGGTTTCTGATTTTCTTTTAGAGTAGGGGACAAGCAGGGAGTGAGCACGGGAGAATGAGACTTAATATCATTGGAGTATTTTGTCAACTCTGTGGTGCTTTTATTCCTTTTTTTTTCTCCCCACAATATGCTTCTTTCTCCTCAAAATGTTCATAGGTTGTCTGGTAGATAATTTGAAATAATAGAAAGCTAGCTAGTTTTGATTACCATTTCAGAAAACTTGGATTTTACAGAGGATTTGCCTGGTGTGCCTGAAAATGTGAAGAAGCCCCCAAATAAACAAGGAGATAAATCAAAGGAAAATACCAGAAAGATTTTTAGTGGCCCCAAACGGGTAAGTAAAGCACTATCGGTGATTTGTATTATTGTTGGAGGGCTCAGCTCTTTTTTTATTTAAAAATTACTAACAAACATCATGGCAATTAAATTTTGTCTTTCAGAGGATATATGTAAATTATTTTTTCAAAGCATTGTAACCATTTTTTGAAGTGTGGTAAAACATATATAACATAGTCTTTATTATATGCAAGTGTACAATTCAGTGACATTAAATACATTCATAGTGTTGTATAACCGTCACTGTTACCTATAACCAAAACTTTTTCATCGTCTCTAACAAAAACACTGTACACATTAAATAATAACTCCACCTTGACCTTCCCAGCCTCTGGTAAACACAGTTTTACTTTCTGTCTCTATAAATTTGCCTATTCTAGGTGCCTAATATAAGTGGAGTCACGCAATGTTTGTCTATCTGTACTTGGCTTATTTCACTAAGCATTATGTTGTCAGGGTCCATCCCTGTTGTAACATATATGAGAATGTTTCTTTTTTATGGCTGAATACCAAATTTTGTTTATCCATTCATCTGTAGATGGACAGTTGGGTGGTTCTCACTTTTTGGCTATTTGAGTCCCTGCTTTCAATTGATTTGGATACTTAAGAGTGGAATTTTGGGGACATATGGTAGGTCTTCGTTTAACTGCCAAAGTGTTTTCCACCTTGACTGCACCATTTTTATATTCATATTAGCAATGCACAAGGTTTCCAATGTTTCCACATCCTCACCAACATTTATTTTCTGAGTTTTTTTTTTTGATAATAGCTATCCTAATGTGTGGGAAATGGTATCTCATTGTGGTTTGATTTACATTTTCCTAATTATTGATGTTGAGCATCTTTTCATGTACTTGCTGGACATTTGTATATCTTTTTTGGAGAAATGTCTATTCAGTGCCCTTTTTTTTTTTTTTTTTTTTTTTTACATTTTATTTATTTTTGGCTGTGTTGGGTGTTTGTTTCTATGCGAGGGCTTTCTCTAGTTGCGGCAAGCGGGGGCCACTCTTCATCGCCAGTGCCCATTTTTGAATCAAGTTGTTTGGTTTTTTATTGTTGAGTTATAGGAGTTCTTTATATATGAATGTCTTATTAGATACATAATTTGCACATAGATGTTCCTATACTGTGAATTGTCTCTTTACTTTCTTGGTAGTGTGCTTTAATATCAGTGAAGTCCAGTTTATCTATTTTTTTCTTTTGTTACCTGTGCTTTTGGTGTCATATCTAAGAAATCATTGTCAAATTGGATGTCATGTACCTTTTCCCTATGTTTTCTTCTAGGTTTTATAGTTTTAGGTTTTACATTTAGGTCATTGATCCATTTTGAGTTAATTTCTGTATATAGTGTAAGTTAAGGGTCCAACTTCATTCTTATGCATTATATAAGTCATTTTAATATGGTCCAGCATAGGTATTGAGAATAATTTGCTTGACTTTACCTTTTTTAAAAAAAAATTCCTTAAAAAAAAAATTCCTTTACTTAAATAGCTTGTATAGTGTTAAACAGTTTTATTATTGAAAATTGCAGTTAGAAGTTGTTGACATTTTTTGTAGATTGAACTACTTTTAAGCAACTAAAGAATGAGTGTGTCCATATTATCTGGCCTCGTTTTATTTTTATTCTTTTACCTCTGTAAACAGCCAGTTAGGAATCTTTTCAGAGTGATTGTGTTATACTTTTGCAGTCCCAGGTGCTCACCCCCCACCAGAAAAAAAAAATGCTTAATGCTCATTTCAACAGAGCTAACTTGCTCTGGAGCCAGGGGCCAGGGTAGTGTGGTATAATGGCTATAGCCCTTAATGCTTAGGTGAGGTTTTGGTTTATAAAATTGTGTATGGCATGTGTTGATTTCTAGTGTAAAAGTTATACATTTTTTGGTCTCAGGATTACTTCACATTCTTAAAATTTTATTAAGAATCCCAGAAAGCTTTTGATTATATATGTTATATTTATCAAATTGGAAGTGAAAACATATTTCAAAGATACTTATTAATAATTCACTTAACAGTAACCCATTACATGTTAATATAACATTTTAGCGAGAATTATTTTCTTAAAAATGTGGTGAGAAGAGTAGCATTGTACATTTTTTGCAAATCTCTTTATAAAGTTTGGCTTAGTAAAAGACAGGTAGATTCTTTGGGATTAGCAGATGCAAACTAGTATGTTTAGGATGGATAAACAACAGTATCCTACCGTATAGCACAGGGAACTCTATTCAGTATCCTGTGATAAACCATAATGGAAAAGAATATGACAAAGAATATATATAACAGTCACTTTGCTGTACAGCAGAAATTAACCTAACATTGTAAATCAACTATATTTCAATAAATTTTTTTTAAAAGAGCTAGATTCTTATATCCTCTATATTCAGTATTTTTCATTGTTGTTTTAGTTGAAAAATATGAAGAAAATCCAGCCTCACATAGATAAGTAGTTGTATTTTAAGTAGCTTTTTCAGATAATTATAGACATTCTTCGTTGACATTACACCAAAATTGAAAAAAAATGGGAGTTTCTTTTATAAATAAATAAATAAATAATTTTATTTATTTATTTATTTATGCATGCCTGTGTTGGGTCTTCGTTGCTGCGCACAGGCTTTCTCTAGTTGAGGTGAGTGGGGGCTACTCTTCCTTGCGGTGCGTGGGCTCCTTACTGCGATGGCTTCTCTTGTTGCAGAGCATGGTCTCTAGGCGTGCATGCTTCAGTAGTTGTGGCTTGTGGGCTCTAGAGTGCAGGCTCAGTAGTTGTGACGCATGGGCTTAGTTGCTCCGCGGCATGTCACATCTTCCCGGACCAGGGCTCGAACCCATATCCCCTGCATTGGCAGGCGGATTCTTAACCACTGCACCACCAGGGAAGCCCCAGGAGTTTTTCTTTTCTTTTCTAATATTTATTTATCTATCTATCTATCTATCTATCTATCTATCTATCCATCTATCCATCCATTTATTTATTTATTTGGCTGTGCTGGGTCTTAGTTGTTGGCATGTGGGATTTAGTTCCCCAACCAGGGATCGAACCCAGGCACCCCCTGCATTGGGAGCGCAGAGTCTCACCCACTGGACCACGAGGAAAGTACCTACCCCAGGAGCTTCTTAAAGATTAGTTGTAACTTGGAGTCTAAAACCGTGCCAGTGAACCTTTCATAATGTTGCATTAAAATCTGTTGGTCTGTCTTGCCTTTGAATGGATCTTTTACACATGCATGCTTTGTAACATTATACATTGGTCATTTGGAAAATACTGGTTAGACTGATTTATCTAAATCTTTCAGTGGTGACACACTTCATTATACAGTATCAAAAATATCATTAATATCACTGTCAAACTCATTAGAAAAGTCTTTTAAGTATTGGGAAGCTATCAAGTTCACAGTTCTCCAGAATTTTAGTTTTTGCTTAAAAGTTGAAATTTTTTCATTGGCAGAAAATACTTCAGGGAAAATGACTGGCAATGACAGGCCTACTTTGTTCATTTTTGAGAAAATGTCTGCATAATACCCAAGTCTGTATAAGCATAGTTTGTCAGTTTTTTAAGTAAAGAATGGTGTTCAGGAAAAAAGTGGCTGGTTCAGCTTGAAACTTGAGCCAGTAGTGGTTTTTTTTGATACAACCACACTTTATATGCAACAGAAGTGTTTTAGGCACACTGGTTTTGTCACATAGACCATTAGTGCACTTAGGGTTACGATTTAATCACTAATTTTCACTCCTTTATCAAGGGCTTTTTTCTTACGTGAAACTGGCATTTTATTTTTTAACTATGAAGTGTGTAGCAGTGAAGAATATGACTACTTATATACAGTTCAGAGCCCCTGCCTTGATTCATGCTAAGACACCAACAGCTTTACCCAGCATTGCTTTTGCACCATCCCTGCAAATATCAACGAAGTGAAAAAGGCAAACAACATATTATTATTGTGAAAATGGTTTTGTCTTTGTAGACACCCTGGAAGAGTTTCCTGAGTCCTTTAAAGCATTCTACTTTATTTCTCCCACCTCAACTTTTTATTATAAAAAGTTAAAATATACAGAAAGTGTAAAAAAATGTGATGAATAACTATATTCCTCTATCTAGATTGATCCCCACCCCCCCACCAAATCGTCATAATTACACACAGTCCCCTTCCTCTTCCCCTTTTTCTCTTCTCTTCATGTGTGTGTGTGTGTGTGTGTGTGTGTGTGTGTATTATATAACATTTTTCCTGTCGTATTTGAAAGTTGTTGAGATAGCATGCATTTCTTAAGAAAAAAGACAGTCTCATACCTAACTGTGGTTATATGATTGTAATACTTAAGAAAATTAGTAATTCTTTGATATAATCCTATGTCCAGGCCATATTCAGTTTTCCTCAGCTGTCTCCAAAATGTCTTTTAGTGCTGTTTTTCTCCCCAAACTATAATCATTTACTTGTTATGTCTCTTTAATCTTGAGCAGTCCCCTCATCTTTTTAAAATTCCCCATGGCACTAGTTTTTTGGGGTTTTTTTTTTGCTTTTAAGAGCCCAGGATATCTGTCTTGTAGAATGTTTCACATTCAGAATTTATCTGATTGTTTCCTGATGATGTAAGTTGTTACTCCACTATATTAAAGTAGTATGGTGTCATAGAACACTGGAAGTAAGTCTCTACGTTTGATTAGGCTGAGGTTTAAACATATTTTGGCAAGAATGCCTCAAAGTCATATTGTGTATGTTGCATCACATCGGAAGGTATGTAATATCTGGTTGTTCCACTCAAAATTGTTTGACCACCTATTGAAGGTTGTGACCACTGGATCTCCCCAAAATAAAAGTATGTTTTTCCTTTTATAATTTAATTAGTAAGCTTCTGGGTGTGACTCTGGCAGCACGTGAATATTCTGTTCCCCATTATTGTTTTACCTCATAATTTTAGCATCCATTGTTGATCTTTGCCTGCATCAGTTATTACACTGACAGTTACAGAATGGTGAGTTTTCTAATTGCAATTTCTTCTACATTTAATAACTGGAATTTTGTAAAAAGGAGTTTTCTTTCTCCCCATCCCAACCCCGAACTTCTATCACTATAGACTCAATAATTTTTACTTATTAAATGTATTTATAATAGATTTGGCCAGAGTAAACCATTTCAAGCCATTTCTTGTGTCCTTTTGATATAGACCCATCATCTTTGAGCTTTTCTTTTGCTTTCTGCACGAAAGATGACCCGGACTTATCTTGTGCTTTCAATCATGGACCCATCCAAGGATCCTTGGTTCTTTTTGTGGGGATTAGTACTTAGAAACCCAGAACTAAGTGCTGGGTGTGTTCATTGCTTCTAGGCTCTTTCACTGGACAGAGCTATGAAATACATTGAAAAATAAACTGAGTTCATACTGATAGTTTCATTTCAAATCTAACATTTCAAAATTTGGTACTTAGCTTTCTTTATTGTACAGCACACATTACTTTTTAAATTATAACACCAATATTATTATGAACAGTAAATACACTAAGTGAAGTTAAAATTTCTTTCCAGTTCTTTTTGTCTTTAGATTATTTCACTAATGATGAAGTCATAGTAATGTGTTCAAAAGTTTTGAAGTAATTTTTTTTTTTTTTTTTTTTTTGCGGTACGCGGGCCTCTCACTGTTGTGGTCTCTCCCATTGCGGAGCACAGGCTCCGGAAGCGCAGGCTCAGCGGCCATGGCTCACGGGCCCAGCCGCTCCGCGGCATGTGGGATCTTCCCAAACCGGGGCACGAACCCGTGTCCCCTGCATCGGCAGGCGGACTCTCCACCACTGCGCCACCAGGGAAGCCCTTGAAGTAATTTTTATCTTGTGTATGTTAATTCAGTATTCAAGTTCATATATACTTATTTATGTTCATTTTTTTAAACTTAGTTTTAAACTTAATATTGGATATATTTCTTTCCTACTAACACAACTTAGGAGGCAGCAGTGTACATGTACTTGACCCGATTACGAAGGAATCTCTCCGGCCTAAAGTAAATCAGGTCATGCAACCAAGTAGGCAGAAGACCTATTTACTGTTGATGGATAGTGTCAGAGGAAAATTAAGAAAATCATTATTAATTTATGAAACCAAAAGAGCTATGAGATTGAACTCATTTAAAAGATGTAATATAAGTAAAGCCTGCCTTAAAACAATAGTCCTGATTTAATCCCCAAAGAGGCTTCAGTAAATGTTTTAATTTCCTTTTAAACCTCCTATTGAAAGATTTGCCCAAAACCCTCTTTAAGTGGAATTGTGTCCGAATTTTTTCACTTAGATACTACTACTATTTAGGTGGATCAGTAAGATTCAAAAATGAGACTTTGATCCAGAGTGTTACAGTACTTTAGTAAAAAGTAATAAAAAATGCTTTAGATCCCATGGAAGTTATGTATCCTTATGAAAATATCTAGGTAAAGAATTTAGAAGCCTCCTTCAGGAAGAGAGCAGCAAGAAGTTAAGCAGTATAAAATCCCTAGCTCTTAAAATAAATAGGTCATCCATTTGTCTTCAAGACAGCTAAAAGACTACTTAAGAGTTGTTTAAAAGGAGAGAACCATTGAGAAACAGAAATAGTGGAAATTTAACCTTATTGAGTTTTGATGAGTATAAAGGAATACAGGAAATAAATGGGATCAAAGTTTTAAGCATTTATAGATTAACAGAGTGGAAAGAATAGATTTGTTTCATATGTGAGAAATCAGGATTCATGGTTTCGATGTAAAAAAGGATAAGCTCAGTTCTCCAAGGAGTTTTATGTAGGTTATCCCCCAAATCTCCAGAGAAAAAGGAAAGGCAGGGGTCACTAGGTAGGTGGGCATAGGAAATGTACTCAGCAGTTGTTCCATTTCTCCATTATAATAGAAATACCCTCCTGTAGCTGATAGGTCAGTGGGAGTATCTGGGTCTTCTGCATTCTGATTAAAGGCACTAATGACCTCATTTCTGAGTGGTAGAGAGGTGGCCCACGTCTTGTAGTGGCAAATTTTCCTCCTTACCTATCAGGCTTTCTTAGCTCATGTTTTGGATTGAATAAAGCTGTTGTGGAGGGTAGCCCTGTACATTGGAGGATATTTAACAACATCGCTGGCCTCTACCCACCAGATGCTAGTCCTGTTTTCCCCTGCTCTGTGCGCCTCCATTTCAACCAAAAATGTCTTGGACATTACTAAATGTCCTATGGGGGTCAAAATGGGCTCCCCTCTCATTGGGGGTATGTGTGTGTATGTATGATTTGAGAGTAAGTTGTAGACTTAATGCTGATTACTCCCAAATACCTTAGTCTTTACTTTCTGAAAACAAGAGTACTCTACTCTATAGCTATAGTATACCCATCAAAACCAGGAAGCTAATAATAACATTGATATAATAATTCAGTCTAATCCACAGATCCCATTCAGTTTTACCAATTGTCTCATTAATGGCCTTTATAGCAGAACAAATCACACATTACTCCCCCCTCCCCCACGTCTCCCAGAGAAAGAACCCATGATCCAATCCAGAATCACATGTTGTATTTAGTTGTCACAAGTCTCCACCCTCCTTCTGTCTGGAACATCTGTGTCTTTCCTAGTTTTTCCATGGCTTTGACATCTTTGAAGAGTTAAAATCAGTTATTTGTTGAATGTCCCTCAGTTTGTGCTTGTCTGATGTTTTCTCCCGATTAGATTTAGGTTTTGTGTATTTGGTGGAAATACCTCAGAAGAGGTGCTCTGTTCTTACTGCATCATACCAGGTGGTGCACAGTGTCACTTTGTACCATTGCTATTGATGTTAACTATCCCTTGAGGCCTGTCAGGTTCCTCAACTCCTCATCAAACTTTTACCCACTAGTTTTAGCATTGATTTTTGCCTGAATCAATCTTTACTATGATGGTTGTTGAATTTTTTTTTCTAATTACATCCTGCCTTCTCTAGTTGTTAGTAGTTGGCCTTCTACTGGTAAGGTAGATTTTTTTCCTCTCCTTCATGTATATAAAAGAATATATGTATTTATATATTCATTATGTAGTATATACATTATATATTCATTTATTTATAAATTTCTTTATATCAGTATGAACATGGATTTCTGTTTTATTCATCATTTGTTACTGTTATTTGTTTAAATGATAGTACTGTTATTATTTCGATACTCAGATTTTCTTAGACTTGGCCTGTTCGTGGTTTTTCAAACTGGCTTTTAACATGGCCCACCACTTTGCATTTCCTTACTAATGACACACAAAGATGTTCAAGGCTCATGATGCACATTCCCAGTTGTGGAATCAACCATTCCTCCAAGGACCCCTGTTTTCTTTTAGTGGAGAATGATCTTTAAAATTTGGTCGCAAAGTATGGTCATCTCTTCTGGGGTGTCATTGCTTCTAGGCCTTCTTTGAGTTAACAGAGCAAGGAAACACGTGAATATATGCATTTTCTTCCTCTCTCCTTCGCCACCCCCCGCCACCACACAGACACATACTTATTTCATATCTATGTATATTTAGAACCATGAGTTCACACTGATACCTCCAATTCTAGTTCAACACCACATGTTTTATTCTAGCCTTCCCACTTTGCACATTTTACTTCTCTTTGCCGACAGTGAGGAATCTGCTTCCCAGTATCCTCAATACATTTACGTATTTGCTCAGTCCTCTTGTATATAGCCAATTTCGTGACCACACAGGCCATCTCCTCAGCTTTAGTGCCACCAGCCAAGAGATCCCTCTTCCCTCTCTCTATCTTCCCATGTTAGAAAACATTAACTTGGGAATTCCCTGGTGGTCCAGTGGTTAGGACTCTGCACTTCCATGGCTGGGGTCCCAGGTTCGATCCCTGGTCAGGGAACTAAGATCTCACAAGCTGTGTGGTGCAGCCAAAAAAAACAAAAAACTAACTTTTTAAGCTTGCTGGCTGTGAGAATTTTCCCCAACACCTCACCAGGTATATAAAGAATTCTGTTCGTAACAGAATTGAGGGCTGGCTGGGTAAACACATGTGGCAGAAAGAAGATGAGGAGGTAAAGTAAACTTCTGGTAAGAACGTATTTGAAATGATTACTCAGAAAAGTTGTCACTTACAAGGGAGAAAAGTAAATATAGAGTTTGAGGCATTAGCTTGAAACATACCTGGTTTTAAGTACCTGAGCCTGAGTACCTGTTGTTTCTGTATGTGGTTTTATCATTTGATAATTTTTTTTAAAATATTTATTTATTTATTTATTTATGTTTGGCTGTGTCGGGTCTTCGTTGCTGCACGCGGGCTTTCTCTAGTTGTGGCTAGTGGGGGCTACTCTTTTTTTTTTTTGTGGTACGTGGGCCTCTCACTGTTGTGGCCTCTCCCGTTGAGGAGCACAGGCTCCAGACACACAGGCTCAGCGGCCATGGCTCACGGGCCCAGCTGCTCCACGGCATGTGGGATCTTCCTGGACTGGGGCACGAACCCGTGTCCCGTGCATCGGCAGGCAGACTCTCAACCACTACGCCACCAGGGAAGCCCGGGGGCTACTCTTCGTTGTGGTGCGCAGGTTTCTCATTGTGGTGGCTTCACTTGTTGCAGAGCACAGGCTCTAGGCACACAGGCTTTAGTAGTTGTGGTGCGCGGGCACAGTAGTTGTGGCTCGTGGGCTCTACAGCGTAGGCTCAGTAGTTGTGGTGCACAGGCTTTGTTGCTCCGCAGCATGTGGGATCTTCCTGGACCAGGGCTCGAACCCGTGTCCCCTGCATTGGCAGGCGGATTCTTAACCACTGTGCCACCAGGGAAGTCCTGATCATTTGATAATTTTAATGTTTTTTTTTTTCTTTCAGTGCCATCTTATTTCTGATCACTGGCTACAGTTTCCCTGAATCCCATTATTTGTAGTTGCCATATATTGGGTTGGCTAAAATGTACGTTCAGTTTTTTTTCCATAATATGGCTCTAGTAGTGCTTAGTTGTCACTAACTTCATTTGAAACAATTTTGTTAGATTGTATGTGACTGTCATATCAGCGTGCATTTAAAAAAAAACAGCAGGGGCTTCCCTGGTGGCACAGTGGTTGAGAGTCCGCCTGCCGATGCAGGGGACACGGGTTCATGCCCCAGTCTGGGAGGATCCCGCATGCCGCGGAGTGGCTCGGCTCGTGAGCCATGGCTGCTGAGCCTGCGCGTCCGGAGCCTGTGCTCCGCAACGGGAGAGGCCACAGTAGTGAGAGGCCCGCGTACCGCAAAAAAAAAAAAAAAAAAAATCAAAATTGGTGAATTTTTGTGTAGCCATTTTAATATTGAAGATGGAAGAAAAAAGCAACATTTTCGGCATATTATGCTTTATTATTTCAAGAAAGGTAAAAACGCAACTGAAGCGCACAAAAAGATTTGTGCAGTGTATGGAGAAGGTGCTGTGACTGATCGAAGGTGTCAAACGTGGTTTGCAAAGTTTTGTGCTGGAGATTTCTCGCTGGACGATGCTCCACAGTTGGGTAGACCAGTTGAAGTTGATCGTGATCAAATTGAGACAGTAATTGAGAACAATCAACGTTATACCACGTGGGAGATAGCCGACATAATCAAAATATCCAAATCAAGCGCTGAAAATAATTTTCACTAGCTTGGTTATGTAATTGCTTTGATGTTTGGGTTCCACATAAGTTAAGCAAAAAAAGCCTTCTTGACCATATTTCCACATGCGATTCTCTACTTATTGTAATGAAAATGTTCCGTTTGTAAAACAAACTGATGGGTGATGAAAAGTGAATACTGTACAATAATGTGGAATGGAAGAGATTGTGGGGCAAGCGAATCACCACCAACCACACCAAAGGCTGGTCTTCATCCAAAGAAGGTGATGTTGTGTATACAGTGGGATTGGAAGGGAGTCGTCTATTATGAGCTCCTTCTGGAAAACCAAACGATTAATTCCAACAAGTACTGCTCCCAGTTAGACCAACTGAAAGCAGCACTGGACGAAAAGCATCCGGAATTAGTCAACAGAAAACGCATAATCTTCCATCACAAGATCGCATGTTTCTTTGATGACCAGGCAAAAACTGTTACAGCTTGGCTGGGAAGTTCTGATTCATCCGCCATATTCACCAGACATTGCACCTTCGGATTTCCATTTTTTTTGGTCTTTACAAAATTCTCTTAATGGAAAAAATTTTCAATTCCTTGGAAGACTGTAAAAGGCACCTGGAACAGTTCTTTGCTCAGAAAGATGAAAAGTTTTGGGAAGATGGAATTATGAAATTGCCTGAAGAATGGCAGAAGGTAGTGGAACAAAACAGTGAATACGTTGTTCAATAAAGTTGTTGGGGAAAATGAAAAATGTGTCTTTTATTTTTACTTAAAAACTGAAGGAGCTTTTTGGCCAACCCCGTATGTGCTGATAAGTTTAGATCATTTTTTCTGCCTGCCCTGCTTTTTGTTTGATTTCTAGCTTTCCATTCAGCTGCTGCCAGTTTGCTCTCTTCCTAAGGGATTATCTGTATAATCATCCCAACTAACCTTCTGTGCTTGGAGGGTTATATTTTACCTTGGGCGTTGGCCATCTTATTTTGCCGGTTAAGACTATTTGCTGGGTCATTGATGAAACTAACCATAATGTCAATCTCAGTTTCAGTTCTCAAATATTTATAGCTTCACTTTCATCATTTCCCTGTGGTTTAATGCTGGGCCCATGTGGTACTGTCTTTTGTTTGACTTTCAAAAGAACATTCTGGACTTTTTTTTCCTCTTCCCTCCTGTCATTCAATATGACATAGGATAGTGGGTTTATGGGCAGTTGAATTAAAACTTGATTATCAGTATAAATCATGGTTATATATTTAGCTGTATTCAAAAGTTAAAATTGTATAAAGCTGCAGTTTTAAAGTTCAGTATAGTTTTTATAGTTTTGTAAACTCATCTTTTTTTGTTTTATAAAATGAGTTTATATATATAGGTTGTCAACTTAAAAACAGAATCTTACAATTGAAGAGATTTTAAAGGGCAGGTAGTTCCACCTCTCACCCAAGAACAGATGTTCCTTTATAGTATCCTTCTCCAGCAATTAGAACTCACTCTGATGAAGCAGCTTATTTTTCTGTCAAATTGTTTTACCCATGGTTACCTTTGTTCTGTGTCTGGGGATTCATTGACCATCCTGGGATCCAGTCATCGAGATAGCAGTATGAGATTCACTATAGTCTCATGGACTAGAAACCTGAGACATAGATAAACGTGAAGCCGAAAAAAAGAGAGACTGTAAGCCATTGGTCTGCTGATGAGGGATGCTGGCCAAAGTGTAAAAGTAAAAAGCAGGTTGGTGAGTCAAAGAGTTGTTGAAGCTGAGCGTGTTCTGGCTGAGCCTGGGTATGGAAGAGGGTCAGTTTTAGTTGACTTTTCGTTGTCATTGTTTTTACATAATACCTGCATTTCACAGTACTAGGTACTGGGGATATAAAAAGGAGAAAAATAAGTAAGTGTCTTAGAAAGTGAGGTAGAATGTTTTTTCCCCACGGAAACTTTTGAGTAGTCTTAGTATTTCATACTCATTATGTTTGTTCCAAAGCAGGAGTATCTGTCTTCCTTTTATATAGGTAGTATTTAACTTAAACATTGAACCAGGTACTTAAGTCATTGATCTGTATTCTATAAAGATGTAGGAAAGTGTAAGTTATTTTCTTTATGAGATCTAATTCGGGTGGTTTTCTTTCCTGTAATATTTTATTCTGGAAGGATTTTAATAAGGAATAAAAGCACCATTAATCTTTTTATTTTCTGTAGTTCAGGTTCCTTTAAAGTTTGAAAGTTCAAAATATTTCACTATAACTTATTTCCCAGAAAGTGAAGTTTGAAATGAGAAAATGTAGCCATGGGTTAATCAAGAACATGGGAACTCGAACAAACATTTGACAGAGGGAGAGAGAGAGAGAATGTGTGGGTGTGTTAGGTTGTTTATAGTTTGGAATTTGGTTTTCTAGTTTGTAGTACATTTTATTTAGAGTTCATTGGGATTCTGACATCCAGAAAACTCTTTGCTGAACTTTCTTTTATTGATAGTCTTACGACTTTATGCTAATGATGACCATAAATTAACATTAGATGTAAAATATTGGGAGTTTTTGGGGGATGGTGACCATATATTTTTTCACCTTTAAATTCTTAGTGTCTGAGATACAGAAGGTGTTCATAAATGTTTATTTCTAGGATTTTTGAAAGTATCTTTCAGCAAATAATCTTCATATAGTACTAAATGTTTGGCTTTTTTATGTTTGAAAATTGGTAAACGTCAAATTTGGGAAAATTTTACCCAATATTCTTCAAATAGTTTTTGGCTCTCTGTCCCCTTCTGGGGACTCTTATTATACTTGTCTTGCTTGTATCAGCCTAAAATCAACACGTATAACCTGTAGTCTGACAGAATAAGGCTTATTGACTTATTGCAATAAAGGATACTGCACAGCAGAGAAACCAAGGGGCATCTTACCAAAGAAAAGTTTTTGTAGGATTTTGGGGGAACTGGGGAGTTTGGGTAAAATTTAAATGAAACAGTGTTTGAGAGGTTCAGGGCAAAGTACTATCTGTGAAGGGAGTTAATTTTTACTTTCTCATACAGTTATTGGGCTGGGTGAACTTGTCCCAGTGTGTGCTGACATTCTTTCCATCTTTTTAATTTTTTCAGTCTTGGTTTCATTTGGAGATAGTTTAGATAGTTTCTGTTGCCCATTTTCAGGTTCTTCTACAGCGTCTAAGCAGCTATTAATCCCATCTCTGAAAGTTTAGTTTGGGTCTATTTTATATCTTTCTTGTCTACTTAACGTACTCAGTTGTTTTCCCTTCTTTCTTACATATGTGGAATATAGTTACAGTTATTTTCAGTGTCTTTGTCTCCTAATTCTGTCATCTGCCTTGTTTCTGGGTCTGTTCTTACAGTGAACAGAGACAAATTTGGTAGAACCAGATTGAAAATAAATGAGGAAACTGTGTTAAGAAAAAGTAAGGAATAGATGAGTTGAATCCAAAATTCAAGCCTTTTTGTCTTGATGGATTTCCTGGGGATCTACCACAAATACAACTTTGAGCTTCTTAGAAGCCAGGGCAAAGAAGATTATCAGTGGCCCGTTTGCTTTTTAGGAGGGGAGATTAAAAACAGAAAACTCTTACTACCGTTGCACCAGGTATGGGTTATGTTTTCATCTTTTTCTGTGCCTCAGCTAAGAAGTATTGCTATTTCATTTATTATTGATGGGCTATTTAATTAACATTTGATTAAAGAACATAAAAGAAGAATATCCCTTCCCATTTTGTAGGATTGCCTGTATTAAACTTGAATTCATCTTTTTATTACTCTTTGATTTCTTAATTTAACTGTTGTCTGAATTTGATTTAGTTGTTTCATGGAAATTAAAATATTAACTGATAGAATGATGATTTATACTTTTTCTATTTTAAAAGTTTTCTGAGAGAATTTTTAAAGATTTTTAATATTTTTTATCTGGGAATAATTAAAAAATAGTTTGTACTTGGAAATAATTTCAAAATTACGGAAGAGTTACAAAAATAAAATAGTACAACAAACATTCCTTATGAATATTATCTTAATATTCGCTTTTTCATTTGTTCTTTCTCTTTGTGTGTATATTCATACATATGTAATTTTTCTGAATATTTAAGGGTAAGTTCATATATATATTTTATATATATAATTAGCCCTTTACCCTAAATACAGTGTGTACTTCCTAATCAATTACATATCCACATCACAGTAATCATCTTTAGTAAATTTAACATTGTTCCAGTATTTTTACCTAATCTGTTGTGTCAGTTTTGTCAGTTGACACAGTAATGTCCTTTGTAGCATTTTCTCGTCTCTGCTACAGGATCCAGTCTAGGGTGAGGTATTTCATTTAGCTGTCATTCATTTAGCTGTTTAGCTGTGTCTTTAGTCTCTTTTAACCAGGAACATTTCTGTAGTCTTTCTTTGTCTTTTATGACATTGACATCCCCTGATCCCCCTTTAAAAAAAAAGCTTCTCACTTTGGTTTAATCGAAGTTTCTTCATGATTGTATTCAGGTTATTCATTCTAGGCTGGGATACTGTGTAAGTGATGATGTATTTTTTTCAGCGTGCCACCTCTGGAGAATGTTAATTATGATCACCCAGTTAAGGGGTTGTCTATTCCTCTGCTGTATAATTATTTTCTTCCCCATGCAACTAAAAAGCAGTCTTTGAAGAGACTATTCAAATACCTTGTTCTTCATACTCTTAGATTTAATATACATGATGATGCTTTCCTGATTCAGTGTTTGCTGTGCCGCTTGCAAAATATTCAGTCGATTTTCCCCATTTATTTATTTATTTTATTTGTTTGGTTGTTTTATTTTTCTTTTATCAGTATGGACTCATGAATCCCTGCCTCTTTAATGGTTCAAAATTCATTATTTATTTTGGAGGTACAGTTGTCCTGATTTGGCTAGTCTGGCTCTTCTGTCGCTGTGACATACCCCCATCATTCTATGGGCATTTTCTTACTTATTGACATAACACAGTTTTCCAGATTCATATTGTACCTGCTCTGCTCCAGCCCTGGAATTAAGCCCATTCTCTGAGAAGTCTCCATTCCCTTTAGTGGGGAACGGTACTAGAGACCAAGATCTGGGCAGTAGATGTGGTCATCACTTCTTGGCCCTTTTAGTAATAGATGGAGATAGGAAACATTCATGTATATGCATATAGGTTCCTGCATATGCACGTACCTGTTCTAGAAATCATGAGTTCACACTAACTTCAATATTAGTCCATCCCTACAGGGTTCTTTCTTGCCTTCTGTCTTAACCCTGACTCCCAGCAATATCAACACTTTTACTCAAATCTATAATACATCTAAAATAGTTTGAGAATTGCTTTGTCCATTCCACTACAATAAATAACTCTACTACTGTGTTTAGGATTTATTTGTAATCCTGCACTTGCCCTACCCTACACTGCCACTGACCCAAGGTATAAAGTCAAATACTGTGTTCATAAGTAATTTAGATGAGTTCTGTCTGCCTGTCTTTTCTTCCTATCTTCCCTTCATTGTATTTGCTATTCATTTGAATTATGAGTAGGTTTATGTGTTCTGGTTTGCTTTCACTTTTAGGTTTTTTTTCCCCTTTCATTCTCATTTATTTAATTTATTTGGTTGAATATGTACAACATTAGCATGCTTCCAAAAGTCAGCACTATACAAAAAGGTAAGTTCAATGAACGGTCACTTCATTGAGTGATGTTCTGGCCCATCACTCACCCTGGTAGGGACTTCTCTGCTTTATCCTTTCTGTATTTCTTTTTATAAAGATAAGCACAAATTTTCTTATCTTCCCCCTTATATAAAAGGTAGGATCTGTATGTGCACTTTTCTTTCTATTTAAATTTTTATTTAGTAATAACTCTTGGAAATTGTACCCTGTGAGTTCATAGATCTTCCTCAGAATATATATGTTTACACTTTTTTTTTAAAAAAGTTGGCTTTAGATTGTATTTTTCCTTGGTTTTTTCCTTCTTCTCTTAAATGTTCTTTATATCCTTCAAATTGTTTCTTTTAAGGTTATACGTGTGTAGGTTATATATATACAAATCCAGTGTTGGCAAAATCTTATATATTCAGCACACCCCTATCATTATTTAGTCCTAATTTCAGTTGTAGCATTTGCCTCAACTACTGTGAAAGAAATCTCAAGTTAGTTTTTAATAGGTAGCTTATTTTTCTGTGGCGTATCAGACCTTGGCTGTTTATCTTTGGACTATTTTCAAGTTGCTGTATTGTCAGAGACCCCTTCCTCTGTGGGTGGTGTCCTGCCATCTCTAGAGTATTGAAGAGTACAAATAGTAAGAACGGGAAGGGGAGGCAAAGAACCATCCCTAGAAGCCCAGGACCCAGAAGGTGTACCCTACTTTTTTGTTCATTCATTGACTAGAACCTGGTCATGTGCCCACACAAGTAGCAAGAGATGTTGGAAAATCAGGGCAAGCATACGTCCAGCTAAATAAGAGGAAAACGAAGGGGAGAATGAACATTCTCTTTCTACCCATAGGTGTCTGAAGATATTTTCAGCTTCTCTTTTCGTGTTTCTAAATTTGATAAATCATCTCCCTAATACGACTGGTCCATTCTATATTTAGTGATATTTTTAGTTGTAAAACTGATGCTTATTTCAGCCGATTTTTCATCATGGATCATTCTAGTATCTTTTTATTTAACAATTGTTGAATTGTAGGCTTAGTTGTATTAGTTTTCACAAAGGGCCAAGTATTGGATTTTATGCTTTGTTACCTGGACTTTTTTAGAGCTTATGTTCAGGTTATGCTATTTCAAGGTGATATTCTGATGTGGCAATGCTCGCTTTTATAAAGTTTTATAATATTGATATAAATACTTTTGAAGTTAAAACAACTGAGTAGTAGGTGTATTGTTCTTCTTGTGGATAGGAATTGACAGTTTCTTCATAAAAATAGCAGCTGTATCTTTGAAAGGTTTATCTGTAGCACTTAATTGAATCAGGCAGAAAAGAAAGATTTTCAGCTCTACTTCTCCCGTATACCTTTGGATTATATTCTTTGCATAGTGCTCTATCTTAACATATTCTAAATGTCTAGATCTTAGCAGTACAGACATTCTTGGTTTTAGTTTAGGGATAGCTGCAGTTTTTCCTCAAATAATTTAATGCCCTGAATATGTAACAAATTATGAAAATTTACTTTAAGGCTTTTTTGGTCATAGTTTAAGACAATTTGGGATTATATGATTATGCTTAAAAGAAAGTTCTAAAGAGCTAAAAGGTACCCTAATCTTTGTAAAACTTTCTTCCTCAAATTCCCTCTGCTTCTACTGCCCATCTTTAGGGGGGAAAAAAAAACTTAACAATTTTTTTAAAAAGCCAAATCCAGATTAATTTTCCCTTTTTGAATTGCCACTAAAGTACTGCACGTGTGCACAAACGCACGCACAGTGGTGCGTTGTGGCACTTTGCTTTTTCAGAACTCTTCTAGTTTTAGAACGTGCTGATTGAATTACTGGTGGGAGTGCAATTCAGTTATGACATCCTTGTGTGCGTAAGGCTGGATGAATTCTAATAGGCTTACTATATTTGTTCTCCTTTAGTACACAGTATACACAGTACTTTTTAAAACTCAGAAATACGTTTGGTACTGCTAAAAAATTCATATGGCTTAAGAGCGGTTATTCCAATTTTTTTCCCTTTTGAGAGCCAGCTCAATAAAGGATAACATAATACTGTAATTTCTTCTTAGCTTTTCATGAAGGAACTCTTCTTACCTCTGTTTTATAATTGTGATTTAATAAGCCAATCTGTTAACCACAGCCTTGGCATTAATGTAAAAACCAGTTTTTATCCATTGTTTTTATAGGTGCTGGATTCTCTCTCATGGATAAATGCTCTGTGGGTCTGTCACTGGCATATTTTTTCCTTAGCTGTAATACAGTGTTACATTTGAGGTTCTTGTTTGTCATGCCCCTGGAGAACTGAAAGAAGAGAATAGTATGTTTAAGATTACTAGGAAAAAAAAAAAAGAAAAAAAAAAGATTACGAGGACTGAAATGTGCTACAATGATTGCAAATCTTTAGAATGTTAGAGTAGTCTTAAGAGCTTTCTGCTTTTTTCGTTCTAAGTATTCTTCCCATTACATTTCAGAGGAAACAGAATCCACAAATCTTTTAACACAGAAAAGTTAAGGAATCTGGTTAATATGTGCATCTGCTTTTTAAACCAGAAAAAAATTAACAGGAATTACAGATAAGCCTGGTGGTGTAATCAGAATGACCCAGTTAAAACTTAGCTAGGTTGCTAAATGATAGGAGTGATTTTCATTTTCCATGAAAAGTTGATTGCTATCTGGTATATTTGCAGGTACTGTACACAGTCACTTTCACTGAGTGACATTATGATGTGACATAGTAGTGTTGTATTGTTTCCATATACAATTCACTTAGGTGCATGTGGAACTGTTATACCATTTGGAATGATGTGAAGAGCTCAGAGTCGGTCAGTGTTGTCATAACTTAACCTCTGCCACCCCCCCCACCCCATGTGTATGTATTAGCCACATCCAGATGTTATTTTTTATTTTAATTTTTAGATAGTAGGGTGTATCTTCATCTCCTGCTGCCGATGGTAAGCTCTATATTAACCTTGTAAAACTTTGAAATAATTAATAGTCGAGGAACAGTTCTCATTGGATTCACTTTCTTTTAGATTAATCATTAGCATTAAAATGGCAAAACCTTGTCAAAACTTTTAAAATAATAGTATTTACTAAGCTGCCTAGTTCAACAGAGTAAACAAAATGTTCATTGAATGTGTCTTTTGAATATAACTTATGCAGTTATTCTGTATACTTTTAAGCTTCAAAGCCTTTTCAAAGTTTTTTTTTATTGTAGAAAACACAACATGAAGTCTACCCTCTTAGGAACATTTTAAGTGTACAGTATTGTTAACTGTAAGCACAGTATTGTGCCACAGATTTCTAGAATTTTTTCATCTTGCATGATCGGAACTCTATACCCATTGAATAGTAACTTCTTACTTCAGTCTCCCTCCAGCCCCTGGCAACCACCATTTCTGTTTTTATGAGTTTGACTAGATATCTCATAAGTGGAATCATACAGTTTTAAAGTCTTTCTGTGACTGGCTTATTTCATTTAGGGTAACATCCTGAAGGTTCATGTTGTAGCATATGATAGGATTTCCTTTTTCCTCTTTTATGGCTGAATAGTATTCTGTTGTATGGATATGTAACATTTTCTCTGTTCATCTGTTGATGGATAGTTAGGTTGTTTCTACCTCTTGGCTGTTGTGAAAAATACTGCATTGAACATGGGAGTGCAAATATTTTTATGAGATCCTGCTCTCAATTCTTTTGAATAAATACCTGAAAGTGGGATTGCAGGATCATGTGGTAGTTCTACTTTTAATTCTCTGAGGAACCTTCATGCTGTTTTCCATAATGGCTTCATTATTTAAATTCACACCAACACTGCATGAGGGTTCCAATTTCTCTGCATCCTTGCCAACACTTGTTATTTTCTGTTCTTTTGCTAGTGGCCATCCTAATGGGTGCGAGGTAATATTTCATTGTGATTTTGATTTGCATCTCTCTTATGATTAGTGATGTTGATCCTCTTTTTGTATACCTATTGGCCATTTCTTCTTTGGGGAAATTTCTGTTCAAGTCCTTTGCCCATTTTTTAGTCAGGGTTTTTTGTTTTGTTTGTTTTTGCTGTTGACTTATAGGAGTTCCTTATATATTTTGGATAATAATCCCTTATCAGATATATGGTTTGCAAATATTTTCTTCCATTCCGTAGGTTGCATTTTTCTCTCTTGATTGTTTTCTTTGCTGTGCAGAAGCTTTTTATGATGTAGTCCTACCTGTCTATGCTTGCTTTTGTTGCTTGTGCTTCTTGGCAAGAAGTCATTGCCAAGACCAGTGTTACGTATTTTTTTCTCCCATGTTTTCTTCTAGGAGTTTGTAGCTCAGCTCTTATGTTTAAGTCTTTAATACATTTTAGTTGATTTTTG
The DNA here is from genome assembly GCF_949774975.1 of Lagenorhynchus albirostris. Classification (NCBI taxonomy): domain Eukaryota; kingdom Metazoa; phylum Chordata; class Mammalia; order Artiodactyla; family Delphinidae; genus Lagenorhynchus; species Lagenorhynchus albirostris. The sequence goes on along the minus strand of NC_083110.1, from coordinate 35,950,829 downwards.
TGTATGGTATAAGATACGGGTCCAGTTTCATTCTTTTGCATGTGGATATCCAGTTTTCCGAGCACCATTTATTGAAGAGACAGTCTCCATTGGTGAAGATCATTTGACTATATATGGATTTATTCATAGGCGTTCTATTCTGTACTGTTGGTCTATATATTTGTCTTTATGTCAGTACCCTACTGTTTTGATTACTGTAGCTTTGTAATGTTTTGAAATCAGCAGGTGTGGGGCCTTTGGTTTTTTTGTTCGTTCTCAAGATTGTTTTGGCTATTCAGGGTCCTTTGGGATTCCATATGAAGTTTAGGTTCATTCTGTCTATTTCTGTAAAAATTATTACTGGGATTTTGACAGGAACTGCATTGAATTTGTAGATCACTTTGGGTAGTATGACCATTTTAAGAGTATTAAGTCATCTAATCCATGAACAAAGGATGTCTTTCCATTTCTTTGTGCCTTTATTTTCAACATTTTGTAGTTGTCAGTGTACAAATCTTTTGCCTCCTTGGTTAAGTTTATTCTTAAGTATTTTATTCTTTTTGATGTTACTGTGAATGGAATTTTCTTCATTTCCTCTTTCGATTGTTTTTGCAGATGAGTTTTGTATCATACAGCTTTATTGAATACATTTATTTGTTCTCACAGGGTTCTTTTTTGATGGAATCTTTATGGTTTTCTATATACAAGATTATATATGTGAATAGAGAAAATTTTACTTCTTTCTTTCTGATTTGGATGCCTTTTATTTCTTTTTCTTGCCTAATTACTTCTGCTAGTATGTAGAATCAGTGAGCATCGGCATCCCTGCCTTGTTCCTGATCTTAGAGGAAAAGCTTTCAGTTTTTCATTGTTGAGTATGATGTTTTAAAATATGACCTCTATGTTGTGGCAATTTCCTTCTGTTCCTGTTGTTGAGTGATTTTTTCATGAAAGAGAGTTGAATTTTGTTAAATACTTTTTCTGCACCAATTGAGATGATTATGTGATTTTTGTCCTTCATTCTGTTAAGGTGGTGTATCACATTGGTTGGTTTTCATATGTTGAACCATCCTTACATCCCAGGGATACATCCTACATGGTTATGGTGTATGATCCTTTTAATGTGCTGTTGAATTTAGTTTTCTAGTGTTTTGTTGAGGATTTTTGCCTCTGTATTTATCAGGCATATCATTCAATTACTTTTGAGATGAATTAGAACAGTATATCCCAGTCTACTTTTTGTAATAATAGTATTTGTTAACAGAGTGTGTTCATGTCAGTTATCCCTTTTATTGCAGTCCTCTGTTATGTGGGTAGACCATATACTCCAATTCTTTTTATGAAGATGCTGAACTCAGAATTGCACATCATCACATAATTATTATAACTTGAATTATCAGCAATAAAACTTGTATAGCACATATTGTTTCAGGCACTCTAATATGTGTTTTACATATATTCATTTAATCCTCACAACAACCCTTTACAGTCGGTACTGTTATTAACCCCATTTTACAGATGAGAAAGATGTTTAGTAACAGGCAGTAGTAGAGCTTACTATTTATCTGGACCATCTGGTTCCTGTGTCTCCTTTATAACTGTTAGGTATATATTGCCACTCACAATTAACTGGAAGGGGGTCTGTTTAATTTATATATAATTTTTGGTATTAATCTTTCTAAAATTTTTATTGGAGTATAGTTGATTTACAGTGTTAGTTTCAGATGTACAGCAAAGTGAATCAGTTATTCATATACATATATCCACTCTTTTTCAGATTCTTTTCCCATATAGGCCATTACAGAGTACTGAGTAGAGTTCCCTGTGCTATCTAGTAGATCCTTATTAGTTATCTGTTTTATATATAGTAGTGTGTATATGTCAGTCCCAATCTCCAGGGTCTGTTTAATTTAGAACGTTGACCTGACTGTGCTATATTGTTATCTGTGGAACCAGATAATCTTTTTGTTATCCAAAAGATGGTTTGTTACCTGAAATCAGTGCTTTTTAAAAATAAGTAAAGTGCTTAAGCCTTGAGGCACCTATTCCTTTCAAAAGTCTGTTATCTTCCTGAGCTTATGGCTGTGCTTTGGGGATTAGAGGTTGCTTAAATGAGGGATCTAACAGTTAGCAGGCATGTAGATTATATAGATAATGTTTGAGAGGAAAATAGTAAGGAATAGAGCTAGGTTTAAAAATTTATGTTCAGTCTGCTCTGTATGGTTGTGCCTTAGGGGGCCTGATCAAGTCATTGCATGAGTGCATAAATTGCTTTAGATTACTAATGCTGCATTACTTTATGCTAACCTGATATATAAGAATAATACGTTCATATACACAATACAAATGAGACTGCTTTATGTAAGTTTCACAGTAGATTCCTTTTAGCATTAAGATTTTCTGACAAATTTAATATGTGAGTCAGTTTAAACTTTATCTTTTGAAAAACCAGTTCTTTTGGAGCTTACACTGTTGTCTTTGTCACAGCATGGTTATTTTGAAGATAATATTTGTATAAAAAGATAGCTTTGTATGATGCTTAATTCCAATTATGTTACTTCACTGCAGCTAATAAGGGAAGATGGTTAATTTTTTAATGCAGATTTTTGGCCAGTCTTGAAGTATGTTTCTCTTGTACTCTTTTTTTTAATGTAGTACTGAAAGTATGAAGATCATTAATTACAGTATTAAAAACAAAAAATTTCTAATGAGATTATTTATTTGAAGTTTAAAGGACATAATTTAATATCACTTTTGTAAAGGATGGAGAAAATGTCAGTCTGTTTAATTAGTCCCCTTTTGAAAGTGAGGATTTGTTCCTTTTATACAGATTTAATCCTATGGATTTGATCATGCAGGCTCACAGTTATTTATCCTCAATTCTGAAATTCAACGTGTTAAAACTGAAAGTTTTTTTTCATTAAGCTTATAGTATATTGATTTGGCAGCAAACTAATCTGAACTGGGGTGGGGCAATTTACATCTTTATCCCACCCGGTGTGAATTTTTATACATTTGCATGTATTTTAGTATATAGTACTGCTTTAGATTCCAGTGTGTTATGTAATATGTTATACATACCATAGTTACCTTTATAAAACCTGAAAACTTGAATAACGGCACTCATCTGGCCTCACCAGTTTCACTTAAATGAATAAGGACTTTTATCCCTTGTCATAACCTGCCTTATTTTCCGTGTTAGAAGAACGTGGGGCATGAATCAGCAGTTACGAGGAATAAAGAACAGGTTGAATTTAACTATATTGATTAGTTAATATAATTATAAGTTAATATAAGCCTGGCAAGAGGTTTAATTGCTTTTCTTGGTTGGTAATGACTGTCCGGAACACTGATTGTTGATTTTGTGTCAGAATAGCACTGTGACTCCATGTCTGCCATCGGCATGGGAGCGTGGTGGGAGTATAAGCCAGATATTGTTTATCCTGCTCTGTCTAGGATATATATTTATGTATTTAAATTACTCTATATGATTTTTAGTTTTAGTTTTAAAATGAGGTAATTTTATAAGGATGCAAAGTAAGATGGAAACAGTTGATCTTTTTCTCATTTCTCTAGTCTCCTACAAAAGCTGTATATAATGCCAGGCATTGGAATCATCCAGATTCAGAAGAACTACCTGGGCCACCAGCAGTAAAACCTCAGAGTGTCACAGTAAGTGAACTGTACTTTTTAATTTCATGTTTGTGTAATGAATTTTAAATTAAACAGTTGCTATCTTCATTCATAATTTGAAAGTCTCTGGCTTTTCTGTTTAACAGTTTATTTTCAACTTCCTCACTAAAATTTAGTGGCTTTAGTTCAACTCATTGGAAAAGTAAGGATTGTGGACAGGATAACAGAAATTCTGGTGTTGCTCGGTTATAAATGAAAGCCTTAAAAAATATTGGACTACTTTTTCACTCCTGACATTTTATGGAATTATAGTATTTAGTGTTTAAGGGAAAATTATTTGAAGTTTTTATTAACTGTTAAGAGCTATATTATAAATTACATATTTCAAGTTTGTATTAATGATTAAAAGCTATATTATAAATTATATCCTACATTGATCTTAAAGTGTCTTTGAGTGATTAATTTGTTTTTCAGAGCAGAACTTTTTCCTGCATTCCAGTAATACCTTTCAATTCAAAACACATTTGAAAAAGATTCTTATCAAATTACTTTTTTCAGAATAACTGGTAGGACCATGCATTAATACTTACAGATTAATGGTGACACCTCCGTCATCTGGAGCTATCAAGGAATGGGTTCTTTATAGACAACAACAAAAAATAGGGATAGAGATCATTCTAAAATGTAATGTACAGTTCCATGTCTTCTTGACATATTAAACTTCTTTCACTAGTATTAAACCATTATTGTGTATATTAGTAATTATATACCATGCTCTTATTATGGCTTTTTCCCCCTACCCCAAACTATGGACTCCTGTACTTAAAAAATTCTTTTGTCTATCTATTATAGTTTTCCTGTCTGTCCTGAGCTGCTTATCAATGCTATTTATGTATGTAATGGTGGTTCTTTATTCCTTGTAATGGTCCTGGAGATGATAACAAATTGTATGAAATGTAAAGTTAAAAAGACCAGAATAACTTCCTGAGTGGTTCTTTTGTGAATAAAATACATATGAGTCTTATCTTGTAGTGCATGGAATTTTAAAGTATCCCTTGTGACCTTTCAGAGGCCTCCTCCTACCTTTGAGGGGGAGAATAGGGGTTTTATTACTCTTAAGCTAAATTTGCCAAGTAGATGAGATGTTACTATTTTTATATATTTATTTAGAACAACTAATTTAATACCTTTATTAATAGGTGAGGCTGTCTTCAAAGGAGCAAAATCAAAAAGATGATGGAGTTTTTAAGGCTCCTGCACCACCACCCAAAGTGATAAAAACTGTGACAATACCTACTCAGCCCTACCAAGATATAGTTACTGCACTGAAATGCAGAAAAGAAGACAAAGAAGTAAGCAGCCATATACAGTTTTACTGCACGTGGATAGAATTTCGTATGTAATTTAGCCTTTTAATATCTTGAACACATATCAGTATACTGATACTCAGTTTTGAGCCACAAACTTATCTTGTCCTACTACTACCCATGTTTTTAAAACATTTCTTTTGGTTGCCATCTAATAAACTATTTTATACACTTTTAAATAAAGCATAGCAAGTGCTTTAAATATTTAAATATGCTACTTCATAGTTACAAAAGAGGTGGACATATTTTTTTCTTGGCAGTTGTATACTGTTGTTCAGCACGTGAAGCACTTCAATGATGTGGTGGAATTTGGTGAAAATCAAGAGTTCACTGATGACATTGAGTACTTGTTAAGTGGCTTAAAGAGCACTCAGCCTCTAAACACACGTTGCCTTAGGTAAGATCTTATTTTTATATTTGAAAATTGTGTGCATGCTTTCTCATTAAAATTTTCTAGCTCATTAGAGCCAAACATTTGTGATTTTTCTTATCATAGGTGTAGGTTATAGCCAGTGATGTTAAAATGTGATTGATTTCTTTTAAGGGACTTGATTCTACATGCACAAAGGAAAGTTGGATGATACAGCATTTTAGCACAGCATAGGCTTCAGTTTCCAGATGCTTAAAAGAGTGTTATGCCAAAGAATCTTTTAAGTACTTTTAGCCCCAGATTTTACACATGCAAGTGATAGATTTGATTTAATTTAAGCATGTTTTGATTTGGATCATCTTTTATATACTGTAATGGATTGAATATTTTGGTTTGATTGAGTTATCCAGTCATTTGGAATATGTCCAATTAGATATTTATAATCTTTATGGATCAGAAGCATTTTGAAAGGTAGCTGAGATTTTTTGCTTTTCATTTAATGGTAGTAGTAATGTAAGGAAAACACTGAAGATGATCATGGGTTATTCATATTTTTTATATAGCATACCTAATCACATCAGTAAATTTTTAATAACTTGTTTTGCCCGTGTTTTTAATATTGTGATCTGCATGGGCAATGCTTTGACACACATACACCCCCACCCCTGAGCACCCTTTTGCTTATTTTGGTATTATGCAAATAAAAAAACTTCAGCCCCCTTAACCTAGTCTATTTTCTTCTAGTGTTATTAGCTTGGCTACTAAATGTGCCATGCCCAGTTTTCGAATGCACCTGAGAGCACATGGAATGGTAGCAATGGTCTTTAAAACCTTGGATGATTCCCAGCATCATCAGGTATTTAAGTTTCTGGGATTGAGAAGCATTATTTTAGAATTCTAGTTTATTTGGCTACTGAGAAATACCTTCAGGAGTTCCCTGGTGGTCCAGTGCTTAGGACGCTGAACTTCCAATGCCAGGGGCCTGGGTTCGATCCCTGGTCAGGGAACTAAGATCCCACAAGCTGTGTGGCATGACCAAAATAGGAAAAAAAAGCAACCTTCATTGGATATTCATCTGTAAATATTTCTCATTATGGGTTGAGTTAGTTTTATGTGCTAAATATTTAGAGCTTAATGCCAGAATTCTTGCTTAATAAATCATTTAAGATTGTCTTCTCATGACATTTTTCCTCCTTAACTTGTCAGTATATCCTATTAACCGTTATATAACATACCATACATACCATACCATACTGGATACTGTAGCTAACATACCATGCCATACTGGATATTTAATTCTGTAAGTACTGATTTCCTCAAATTAGAAAGTACTGGAAAAAAAATCTTTTACTAGTTTTTGATAATAATAGCATGAAAAAAAGTTTTGATACTAATTTTTTTTTAGCATTCTGTCTGGATGTTGAATCCCACTGTGAAATGGAATCATATCCTCATTTTCATTATGACTTTGACACTTAAAAGCGTATTTACATATAAAAATCGGGTTTAACATTTTCAAAGTTAGAAAAATATCATTATTAATCATCAATAGTGATATTTTGAGATGGCTTTATTATATTTTTGTTCAGGGAAATTATGTTCCAAGTGCAGATTAGGTGACATAATCTAATATTGAGTCTTCTGAAACTGAAATCAGTATACTTAACCCCAAGTGAGGATAACTCCATTACCAAGTTGTAGCAGGTACAAAACAATGAGGGAGAAGAGAACTAAGAATTAATTTGCTTTCTTATGCAGTTATGAGAGGACCAAGGCATTAATATGTGTTCTTAGGGGCAGTGGATCTCCTAAGTCCTGTACTGTGACATCCTTATTTCCAAATATATTTTGCTGTGTAAGCATTTAATTAGTCACCTAGTCTGAATTTTGGGGATTCAAAGTTTAAATCTTTAGATAGTTAATTGTGTTTCTGTGCATTGAAATAAGTGTAAGATCAACTATACTTCAATAAAAATAAATACATATGTAGGAGGGAAAAAAAGTAATATCTCAAATGTTGGAATATTCAAACATAGACCTCTTTGTTATATTAATGCTTACCTATATCACCTTCAGTACTTGTAGATTTTATTATAAGCAGAGTGTGCTAACTACCAGATCTGAATGATTTTGAGAGCACATTATATTAATGATTTTAAAAAAATTACTTGGTTCAACCAGACCTGATAGGTTTATTTTAAAGAAATGAGTCTAAATATGTTTATTTGAGCATCCTAGTTTTATGTATTGACACAAACCCAGCTGTGTTTATTTTTACAAGAAAAAAATAAGTTTCTGATACAGATTTTAAAACACATTTACATTATTGATTTTGTTTTTGTTTTTTTTATTTTTTGGATGTGTTGGGTCTTCGTTGCTGCGCTTGGGCTTTCTGTAATTGCGGCGAGTGGGGGCTTCTCTTCTTTGCGGCGCGTGGGCTTCTCATTTGCGGTGGCTTCTCTTGTTGTGGAGCATGGGCTGTAGGCGCGCGGGCTTCAGTAGTTATGCACAGGCTCAGTAGTTGTGGCACACGGGCTTAGTTGCTCTGTGGCATGTGGGATCTTCCCAGACCAGGGCTCGAACCCGTGTGCCCTACACTGGCAGGCGGATTCTTAACCACTGCGCCACTAGTGAAGTCCCTACATTATTGATTTTAAATGGAAATTTGACTTTACTGTATCATAAAGGACAAAGAGTGAAGTGTATTGTAAAATAGGATTATATATCTGAAAAAAGGTTTTGTAAACTCATTTAGCACAGAATGGCCAAAAACATGTAATTCCACTTAAATGCTTCTAGCTGTGGCGCGTTCATATAGGGAAGGTCTGTAGAAAGGAAAATCTTAAGCAGTGGTGCTTTATTTATGTATTTATTTAATTCACATTTCCCTAGAATATTTTAAGAGTGAGGTTTTCACTGAATAAAACATTTTCAAGGTTTCCAACATATGAACAAATGTCAAAATAGTCTTGTTTCCTGAAATTGTCACTAATTGCTTACATTAACTTTTTTTTTTTTTTTTTTTTGCGGGGGGTCCGTTGAAGAATCTGTCCCTTTGTACAGCTGCCCTCATGTACATACTGAGTAGAGATCGTTTGAACATGGATCTTGATAGAGCTAGCCTAGATCTAATGATTCGACTTCTAGAACTGGAACAAGATGCTTCTTCAGCTAAGCTGCTGAATGAAAAAGACATGAACAAAATAAAAGAAAAAATTCGAAGGCTCTGTGAAACTGTACACAACAAGCACCTTGATCTAGAAAATATAACGGTGGGTTCCTTCCTTCTATTGTAAAATGAAAATTACTTTCAGAAAGTTTTTAATTTGTCACAGCAGCTGTATGACTTTGGACAAATCATTTAACCTCTTGGTTTACAATTTGGCAAATTCTTCTAAGGTTTAGCTCTGAGCATAATTCTGTTCCCTGCCTGAAATTCCTAAACTTGGCCCATTGGTATTTAGATTTCTTTTCCCAGTAAATTTTTTATTGTGTTTTGCCTAATCCTTCCCTTTTGAAAAAAATTTTTTTCCAGCGTAGAAACTACATTTAGGCTATTAGGAACTTCAGTTTTTAACCCTCTGTGGGTTTCAGGAATAAAGATTTAAAGGATCTTCAGAAAGAACCAGTTTCAATGAGCATTCATTTATTCCATAGTATCTTACGATGTCTGATTAACTGCTGCAAGGCACCAAGACTCGGAAGATTCCTAGGCACCTGCCCTTCTGTCAAGCAGTGTCCTTCATACTCAGGGTCATGGCCATGGCTACCCTTATGCTCAATACAACTCCCTAAGTTCAAGATGACTATGTTGCCTTTGGTTGATTTTAGTTCTACTTTCCTCTGGCTTTTTTTAACTTGTAGAATCCCCAAAGACTAGTAGGCCAGTAGAAGATGAATTGGCCTTGTCGTTTTGAAAAAATAAGATTATTTGTATATACCTGACTTTCAGATATTTCCAACATCTGAACTATATAAACATTCATTTTTCGACTGCCCACTAAACTGACAACTGAAGACATTTGCCTCAGAAAATTACAGAATGCTTTGTGCTACCCACATATGAACTTAGGGTTATTGCTCTGTTTAGTTAAGGTAGAGTAGGGAATAGATTCAGGTAGAGTGGAGGGTTGAGGGGTAAAGCACGTTAACATTAAAAAGCAGGATACAAAATTGACACGTATTCAGTACTTTCACTTATTAAAATTAGAAAATAGCTGTTACGTTCAAAGTGTGGCTAAACAATCTTTCTACCTCACCAAACTATTTGTATACTGCTTTTAAAATATATTCATAATTTTTATTTACTTTTAACAATTTTACAACATATACTAATTTTTAATGCTATAAAATAAATTTGAGCCTATAATTTTTATTTGCATAATGGAATAAATACAGCTTTTAAAAATTATTATTATTAGTTCATCTCCCATATTATTGAACATTTAGATTCTTTCCAGGCATTCGCTCTTAAATAACATGATGGGAAACTTGTTCATTGAATTTTCTCCATCTTTTGTGGAATTTATTAGGATGGTAAACACCAGATAATAACTTTGTTATACTGTGTTAAGTAGTTAACTCACATGATTAAAACCAGAACACACAGTTGCTAATATTAGGATGCCTGCCTCCCCCCACCCCAACTTCAGCTATTCTTGGATATTGTGTTTGTTTTAAATTTTAACAGTAGAATTGTTTCATACAGTGACTATCTCCTACACATTAATTTTGTTTGTTTCGTTAATTGCTCAACCTCTTCCTTGAAATACATTGCTTCTCCTGATGTGCCATGGAAAGATACTTTAAAACATTAATAATATTAAAATATAATTCAAATAACTGAGAGCTCACAATTGCTGAATAGCATTCTGATTAGTGATTTGGTTGTGCTTTAATGCTTTGAGGACTATTCCAGTTTCAAATAAAATGTTTGAATTGTAGGCTGTTACTAGCTTATTATATACTGAATATAGCCTAAAATATCAAACAGTCCTTTTTATGCCTACAGAAACAGTCAAGTCCCTTTTTTGCATAAAATCTTATGAGTCTTTGCTATATTAACATCAAATCTTCCTAAGCAAAGAAAGCCTCATTAGTCTTCAGTTTCACTTCTGTGACTCATATGCTAACCTGCCTGTACCGATCTCATTACATTACTCTTTCAGGGACTTAGAATGAGCAAAATTTAATTTGTTTTTGTAGTGTTGAATTCTAGTTATATATTTGTCACCTTGGATATCAACCTTGTTCTTTTTAAAGTATAGAGTAAAATCTATAAGGTACAGAATAAAATCTCTTCTAAATCAGTAATAGGAAGATTTTCACTGATAAGGTCTGTTTTTTGCATTTCTGAATATCTATTTTATATGCAGTTCCAAATAGGCCAGGAAGACTTAATGTAAACTTGGATCTTTCAAAGGAAAAAGCTTTGGGAAGATACCCAGGTCTTTTCAGCCTTGTTAACTAAAGCATTTCTTTTGTTACACTAACGTTCCTTTATTGCAACAGGAACCAAATTGCCCATTGTTGGTGGGTGGTTTTATGTTTTTTAAAAGAAATACAATAAAAAGTAAGATTAATAATTAAAGGCAAATAAAGAGAGGGAAAAACCGAAACTGGTTTATAAATATGGCTCTGACTGTTCTATGCTTCCTCTAGTGGTAGTCCTGAATCATTATTTATATATAATTTTGTCATGGTGGCCACATTATGTATATCTAAGCTGCTAATAACCCTGTAGTATAAAGTTTAAAACTGGTGAATCTGAAACCCTAAAAGTAACAAAGGATTTTTGTTCAGAATAGATAAGAAAATGTATAGAACAACAGGAAAAAGACAAGCAACTTTGCAAGAAAATAAGGAAAGAATATTTGACGGGACTTAACAGTAGAAGAAATACAGTTAACTGATAAATATATGAATACAAGCTCATTTGCTATAATTAGAAAAATGCAAAGTAAAGCAATAAGATACCAGTTTTTACCAACAGACAAAAATTTAGACACACCCACACCTTGTTCCTAGAGTATTACCTTTTACAGCCTTTGTGGTAAATTAATCCAACATATTGATTTGCAGTTAAAATACATGTACCCTTCAATTTGCCCTTGAGTCTTTATATGATGGTACCAGTATATATTTTATTGAACTGGCAAGTGATAGACTACTTTAAATAATGGATTTTCTCTGAAAACAACCCAATGGTTAAAAACATTTCAGCTTAAGAATTTAAATGTTTAATTTTATTTAAAAAAGCATTTTCTGTATTACTGTGGGCTGGTAGCATGCAGTATGTGTTTTAAAAAAAGCAGTCTCTAGAAGTGTTGCCTCAGAGTTATTGCTAAGAGTCAGTATTCATTAATGGTGCTTTTGATTTTCAGACTGGGCATTTAGCTATGGAGACATTACTGTCCCTTACTTCTAAACGAGCCGGAGACTGGTTTAAAGAAGAACTACGGCTTTTGGGTGGTCTGGATCATATTGTAGATAAAGGTATGATATACACACACGTATAACATTTTTATATATTATTTGAAGCCTGCGGAAAATATTCTATTTACATACTTCAAAGAATAATTGCATCAGTTTGAAAAGGTCTGTTCCTTTTCGTAGCATCTTGAAAATCTCTTAACTTTTAAAGGAAAGGCCATTAACAGTTTGATATTGGGGAATTATGGAAATAAAATAATTATAAATCAGATTTTCGTAAATTTCAGCATCTCACACTATAAAACTTAGAATAAACAGTGTTCGGAGAGGTTCCAGCATATTCATAGCATGTGTACAGATGGCTTTTAATGTTAGTAAAGGGGGTAAGTATTGAAGTGGTGAGACATGCTAATTTATGTCCATTTCTTTTCTCCTAGTGAAAGAATGTGTGGATCATTTAAGTAAAGATGAAGATGAAGAGAAACTAGTAGCCTCATTATGGGGAGCAGAGAGATGTTTACGAGTCTTAGAAAGTGTAAGTATGGACAACTATTTGGAGAAAATTATTTAATCTTAAATGTGACTCTGTATGTGAGACTGTCATAGTTTATATTACATATCCCTAGAGTTTTACTTTTGTTAATCCAAATTGAAATTGTAACTGTAATGCAGTCTATTTGTTCTTTGACTTTTATGAATGACTTAACCCAGTTCAGTGTAGATTAGAATTTATTCTGCCGGTGAATTTCAGGATGCATAGACTGTGTGTTGAGCAGATTGGATTAGCTAGGTACTTTATGAAACATCTATGGGAAAATAGTGTGAATGAAAAGTTCCTGGCACAGATGAAATTGAAATTGTTCCTTTTCTAGAGTGTCAGGTACATTTGATAAACAGATCTAATTTTTTAAAATTCTAAATGAATCTACTTAAGTAGTTTAAAATATTAGTTTATTAAGTTAGTGATTGCTCTTTTCTGACATTTAAAGTGCTTGGTAGTTCATTACAGTGAATGTATAGTACAGAATATATTAATTATGAGCAAGCAATTATAAGAGTGGTGTTTACATTCTGTAAAAAAGCTATAGCTCTATTATTTTAAATTTAGAACATGTGGGTTGTTATTCCCTTAGATGACAAGGGCTAATTATGCCTCATCTTTATGTCTTTTAGAGCACTGTGTGTTGTGTGTGAATGAATGAATGTTATGGATTGCCACAAAACTTCAAAATTTTCCCTTTTAGGTAACGGTGCATAATCCAGAGAATCAAAGCTACTTGATAGCATATAAAGATTCACAACTCATTGTTTCATCAGCTAAGTAAGTTTTTCTGAAATGTCATGCTATTTATTTAAAGCATTTGGATTGACCATAAAGGAAGTGCCATTGTATCACCTTCCTCCATAAAGTAACTTCTTTCTGTCAAGTTCTGTGAACCAGAAGTGGTGCAGTATAGTACAAAAGTTAGAGGAGTACAGATTCTGAAGCCAGAATAACTTGAGTTTGGATCCCAGCTTCAGAACTTCAGCCCTATAACCTTGGGCAAGAATACTTACAGGTTCCTCAGAAGGGGGGTGATAATTGTATCTACCCACCCAAGGTTGTTGTTGCAATAAAAAGAATTAGTATATGTTAATGTATCTTAAATTATATATGATATATATTTTAAATAATATTTTAATTCTAAAAATTTTTAAACTATCTTTTGTATATTGTATATAATATATATTATATACAATATATATTAAGGAGTTTTTATATATATATGTAAAGTCTAGAACAATGCTTGGCATATAGTAAGCACTAAGCATTAGTCCTTATTTTTATTGTAAATGAAGTTTACTAGCTGCCTTCTACTGTTTATTTATACCTGTTTCCCCAGATCTATATGTAGCTTCCTCCATTTCACACTCTCCACCCAACTTTCTTGACATTAGGCTAATGCTGTCACTCAGTGTGTGTAAAATTTCCAAGTATGTCTCCAGTCCTGGTTCTAGCTTATTACAGCAGCTTCTTCCTAATATGTCTATTTTAGTTTTTGATACCTCTGCCCTGGTACTCTGGCCTCTAGCCTCTCCAACATAATACCACAGGGGTTTAACTTTCCCCAGATTTCTGTCTTGTAAAAATAATCCCAAACTCCTAATCTCTGTGATCCCTTGTCTTTGGATGTATGTTCAAAGTCCTTAGTAGAGTATCAAAGGTCCACTACAGCCTGACTCAAGTTTATCTGTTTTTTAAGTTCTTATTTTGGAGAATTTCAAACAGAGACAAAAGTAGACAATAGTTTGATAAACCCCAGTGTACACTTCATGCAGCTTGAATAATCATCAAACATTGGCCAGTCTTGTTTCCATGTATAACCCTATCCATTCCCCCCTCTACATTATTTTGGAGCAAATTACAGATTTCATCCATAAATACTTGAGTATATAATCTCTAAAAGAGGACTCTAAAAAGTATAACCACAATACCATTTTCATCTCTTAAAAATTATTAATTGCTTAATATTATCATAAATCCAGTCAGTATTCAAATTTCCCATAGTCTCAAATTTCTAATAGTCTCTAGGTCCCAATAGACTTGTTTTTAATCTGTAGGTTTCCCCTCCATCTCTTTAAATTTTGTATCACAGTTAGTATCCTTAAGGCATGTGTTGTTGTTTTGTTAGCATGTTTTACCCTCCCTCACCAAAGAGTATTCTTGCAAGTTAAATCTATTTCTTATTTTTAAAACGTCTCCTGTATACTTCATGACCCCTGACAAATGGACTTCTAAAAGGAGGTTAGGAACCTTTGCGATTAGGAACTTGTGTCAGATGTCTTAGAAGTGGCAGTAGACGTCAGAATTGGATGTTTGTGAAAGACTTTTTGAAACTTTCAGTAGAACCCTGATAAATGCAGGGATAGCATATTGAACGATTAAATGGTGTACCCTTACTGTTCTCCCCTCACCTCCCAACAGATTTAGCTCAGTACTACTTAAGGCAGTTAACAGTAACGGCATGGTAATTCTGGCGAACATCCTCAAACATCTAAACAAATTATTTTAGGTTAGACACGAACACCTTCCTCACTAGAGGATGTGTTTTAAGGAGCAGCTAGAGGGGGATTAGATATAGTACAGTTTTCTTTAAGGGTTTTGTGTGGTATATAATACATGAAGAATCAACTGACAGAGTCAGCTTACCTCATTCTCTCATAGACTTTTTTAAGTTAATGGACTTAGTGATTTAAAGAGAGTCTTGAGAAATACTAGACCCACTTAAAAATTACATTTCCTTGTTATTTTGGGTAGCATCTTGAGAGTCCTTGGATGTTTCTGGTACCCTTGTATGTCTGCCAGGAGACATGTCAGTTAAATGACCTCATGTTTAAAAAAAAAGATTTGCTCTGATGTTTATGAAGTATTTAACATCCATTTACATAAGGTTATTATGCAATGTTAATATAAATAATATACTTTACTTGCTAAGAGCTTACATTCTAAAGGAAAAACATTAAATCAAATTCAGAAGTGTCCAGTGTTAGCTTTTAAAGGTTTTACCTTGTTTGGAGTGGGGTAGTGGTAGTTCTGTTATGTTGGAGAGATTGGTAAAATGGGGGACAGCTGTAGGTAGTATAGTTATAAACTTCTGCATTGACTTTATAATTTTAACTTTGCTTAGAAAAATTTATATTACCAGGTTTTCCCAAAATAAAATTGAGCACCTGGTGTGATATCAGACATGTTTGGTACATGACTGGATAGTTGATATAACTTTTGGGGTAGAAAAAAATTAATTTGGCAGCATTTATGACAGATTTATCTTTTTTCTTTGTATGTTTTAAAAATATTTATTTACTTATTTATTGGCTGCGTCGGGTCATAGTACTGGCACGCAGGATCTTTAGTTGCCGCATGCATGTGGGATCTAGTTCCCCGACCAGGGATTGAACCTGGGCCCCCTGCATTGGGAGCACGGAGTCTTACCCACTGGACCACCAGGGTGGTCCTCATGACAGATTTAAAACATTAAGGTCGAAGTAGGTAGAAATTCTTAGTGTAACTATTTTAGTTTAGCATAATAGTCTGTATTTTATCTTCTCTTCAAGAGCATTACAGCATTGTGAAGAATTGATTAAGCAGTATAACCGTGCTGAGAACAGTATATGCTTACCTGACAGTAAGCCTCTGCCTCACCAGAATGTAACTAATCACGTGGGCAAAGCAGTGGAAGACTGCATGAGAGCCATCATTGGGGTGTTACTCAATTTAACTAATGATAATGGTAAGTCATATTTTCTACATATATTCTCAATGATAGATTGTATTACATGTTTAAGAAAGTTAATCCCCCCCCCCTTTTTTTTTTACTCTTTTGTTTATTTTGGCTGTGTTGTGTCTTTGTTGTTGTGCATGGGCTCTCTCTCTCTAGCGGTGAGCACGGGCTACGCTTGGTTGCAGTGTGTGGGCTTCTCATTGTGGTGGCCTCTCTCGTTGTGGAGCATGGGCTCCAGGTGTGCAGGCCTCAGTAGCTATGGTATGTGGGCTCAGCAGTTGTGGCTTGCGGGCTCTAGAGCACAGGCTTAGCACTTGTGGCACACGGGCTTAGTTGCTCTGTGGCATGTGGGATCTTCCTGGACCAGGGCTCGAACCCGTGTCCTCTGCATTGGCAGGCGGATTCCCAACCACTGTGCCACCAGGGAAGCCTCTCCCTTGTTTCTTGTCTTGATGTAGTGATTTTTAAATTGCCATCATGTAATTCACTTATTCATGTATAGATTTAACTGCTTTTAGGAGTTGATATTTTTAGAACCGGCTTGGTAGCTTGGCTCAGAAATATTATAATCAACGATGTATTTTAATAAAGGAATAGCTATACTTTTTTTCAAGATACATGTTTTTAACTTTTAATATTCATGTTAATAAGTATTGGTTGTCATAAAGAATCAGTAACAATTTTCATACTCTTCCCATTCTCCATTTTAGAATGGGGCAGCACCAAAACAGGAGAACAGGATGGCTTGATTGGCACAGCGATGAACTGTGTGCTTCAGGTTCCAAAGTACCTACCTCAGGAGCAGAGATTTGATATTCGAGTGCTGGTGAGTTGAAGTGTGACTGTTTCAGAAATGAGTACTTGATCTATTAAGATAAAAACTTCATCTTAGTTTTGGATTTAAGAACCAGCTGTTTAATATGTTGTGGGTTTCAATTGATTCCTTATGAATATACCTCTTATTGTACAAAAGAGAGCTATGAAGGGCCCTGTGTAAAAATAAAAAGTATAAGAACTAAAAGTGGTGACTTTTAAAAGTGGTGAAATCTTTGTTTGGGAAGATCATATACTGGTTTTTAACCACTTTGTAGATGGTAGAGCACTGATTAGTTTTCTGGCTGCCAGTAAGAGTTATGTATATTGTGTTCATTTGCTTTTAATTCTTCCCTGTGGTAACATGCATGTTTTAATTTTTATAGGGTTTAGGTCTACTGATAAATCTAGTGGAGTATAGTGCTCGGAATCGGCACTGTCTTGTCAACATGGAAACATCGTGTTCTTTTGATTCTTCCTTCTGTAGTGGAGAAGGAGATGATAGTTTAAGGATAGCTGGACAAGTTCACGCAGTTCAGGCGTTAGTGCAGGTAAGCAACAATTTAAAACCTAACACTTTCAGTTTGTTGCATCTGTCCAATTTCTTGATCAGTTGCATCTTCTCTCTCCCCCCTACCTCCCCTCTCCCTTTCTCTAACTCTCACCAGTTCTGTGAGAGGTACACTGGGTTAGAATGTATACCATTACTTCTCTGCTGACTGTTTTCAACTACTATAATCACTTGTTAGACATTGTTAGCAAAAAGCAGAAACAAGGCATATTTGTTTATGAATCAAGGTAGATGATTAACAACAAATTAGGAATTAAGTTCTAGCGCTATCCTGGTTCAAGTCCTCCAGCATTTACTTACTGGTCTGATCTGTGCAACTAAATATTGGGACGTACTTTTCAAAGTATAATTTCCTGGCTTAGGAATTGTGTCAGAATATGTGTTTTAAAATTGATGTCTCCAACTCGCTCCACCCCAAAAACCGAACACTCCCTCTCCCCTCTATTTATACTCCCCCCCAAACCGTATGTGAGTTTTTGTTTTTTGACAATGCTGGGCATTACAGTTTTTACTTTTTGCCAGTTCCTAGCTACCTTTGTAATTTTCTTAAATGACAATTTGTACATGTTCACAAGTGATAGAGAACCATTCTTTTCATTTTTTTCTGAAGCCTTTGCTAACCTTTAATCCTTTCGGCCTTTTTGAAACTAGAAGTGCTTGAACTGTGTCTTGAGGTAATCTTCAACAACTTGGATCTTTTCCTGAGTCATAACTAGAAGCCCATCATTCTCTTTTCAAACATTTTGATCTCAGGACTTCTCTATACTCTTAACAATTATTGGGAACTCCAAAGAACTTTTGTTTATGTGTGCTTTATCTATTGATATTTACTAAATTAGAAATCAAAACAGAGAAAAGTGTAAAATACAGGCACTCATTCTATTAACCACTGGAGCAATAACATAATCACATAGCATGTAGATTCTGGAACACTCCATCATACAGTCATGAGAGAATGAAAGAAGTCAGTTGACCTTTTAATATTCTTATGAATGCAGTTTTGACTTCACCGACTCCCTGAAAGGATCTTGCGTTCCCCTAGGGATCCTTGAACCCAATTTTAAGAAATATTGCTTTATATAAAGCTTAAATTTTATTTTCTTAAGGGTATTAAAGTTTACATACCACTCTTGTATATACTCAGCAAGTTTTTGAGATCTACTTGGCATTTAGTTTTCAGGTAGTTGTCATTAGTAACTTGGGATTTTCTCCAAATTGTATCAGCAAATATATGAAATGCTTTCTGTACATTCAACACTGTATCAGCACAGGGAAGTAAGTGAAGGCAAAAGATTTTAGTGTGTGTTCCCTTTCAGACTTTTTGGTGTATACTTCCATTGACAATTGTACTTCCATTGTTTGTTTTTAATTGAAGTATAGTTGATTTAAAACGTTGTGTTAATTTCTGCTGTACAGAAGAGTGACTCAGTTACACATATACATTCTTTTTCATATTCTTTTCCATTATGGTTTATCCCAGAACACTGACTATAGTTCCCTGTCCTGTACAGTAGGACCTGTTGTCCGCCCATTCTATATGTAATAGTTTGCATCTACTAACCGTAAACTCCCAGTCCATCCCTCCCCCACTCCCCTCCCCCTTGGCAACAAATCTGTCGCTGTATCTGTGGGTCTGTTTCTGCTTTGTAGATAGGTTCATTTGTGTCATATTTTAGATTCCACATATAAGTGGTATCATATGGTATTTTTTTCTTTGTGACTTACTTCACTTAGTATGATAATCTCTAGTTGTAAAAAGTATGGAACACTTCACGAATTTGTGTGTCATCCTTGTGCAGGCGCCAGGCTAATCTATTGTTCCAATTTTAGTATATGTGCTGCTGAAGTGAGCACTGTACTTTTTTTTTTAACATCTTTATTGGAGTATAATTGCTTTACAATGGTGTGTTAGTTTCTGCTTCATAACAAAGTGAATCAATTATACATATACAAATGTTCCCGTATCTCTTCCCTCTTGCATCTCCCTCCCTCCCACCCTCCCTATCCCACCCCTCTAGGTGGTCACAAAGCATCGAGCTGATCTCCCTGTGCTATGCAGATGCTTCCCACTAGCTATCTGTTTTATGTTTCGTAGTGTATATATGTCCATGCCACTCTCTCACTTTATCACAGCTTACCCTTCCCCCTCCCCATATCCTCAAGTCCATTCTCTAGTAGGTCTGTCTTTATTCCCGTCTTGCCCCTAGGTTCTTCATGACATTATTTTTTCCCCTTAGATTCCATATATATGTGTTAGCATACAGTATTTTTCTCTTTCAAAGACTTACTTCACTCTGTATGACAGACTCTAGGTCCATCCACCTCATTACAAATAGCTCAATTTCGTTTCTTTTTATGGCTGAGTAATATTCTATTGTATATATGTGCCACATCTTTATTCATTCATCTGTTGATGGGCACTTAGGTTGCTTCCATGTCCTGGCTATTGTAAATAGAGCTGCAATGATACATGACTCTTTTTGAATTATGGTTTTCTCAGGGTATATGCCCAGTAGTGGGATTGCTGGGTCGTATGGTAGTTCTATTTTTAGTTTTTTAAGGAACCTCCATACTGCTCTCATAGTGGCTGTATCAATTTACATTCCCACCAACAGTGCAAGAGGGTTCCCTTTTCTCCACACCCGGTACTTCTATTGTTAATAATACTAGTTGAGATTCACTTCTGAGTCTTTCTCTGAAAACTGGCCTTTTACTTTCACTGGTTCTTGTTTATTTCTTTAAATTTCTTTTAAAGAAGCTATGTTGCTTTTCCCCAATACTATGTAGCTTTATTCAGTGTCCTTCCTTCCCTCCTTCCAGTTAATTTATCCAGGCTGCTTAGGTTTAAAGAATTTTTAACTCTTTTAATTTTAACCTTTAATTTGTAGTTTTTGCTTGAATTTCCTGTCAGTATTATCTAAATTAAGGGAAGGAGTTAAGATTTTCATTTTTAAAAACAATGTATGCATAAAAACAATGTATGCATCATCAGTAGATTGCACTTGATTGAACCCCAGTGGCATTTATATTTTTGTTTTGGCCTTCAGTTGGATGTAGAGTGAAGGCTTTTATTGATACCCTTTTTACCAAACAGCATGCTTCTTAGGGTTAGTGATGTTTAAAAGCAAATAGAGCCTTATATTTGGGTACATACATGTTGGTTGGTGATCCTTTTAATGATCTTCAAAAATGATGTTTATCAGCTATTCCTTGAGAGAGAGCGAGCAGCACAGTTGGCAGAAAGTAAAACAGATGAATTGATCAAAGATGCTCCCACCACTCAGCATGATAAGAGTGGAGAGTGGCAAGAAACAAGTGGAGAAATACAGTGGGTATCAACTGAAAAGACTGATGGTACAGAAGAGAAACATAAGAAGGAGGAGGACGATGAAGAACTTGACCTCAATAAAGGTATATTTATTTTGACTGGTGTATTAAAAAAAGTAATGTGGTTTTTTTCCTGCAAGACTTTCTTTTAATTCGTGTGTTGTAATAATCTTGCTATTTTATGGCCTCTCTAGTTCAGTGCAGACAAGCTTTGCTTTTTCATAGTTCTTCTTCATTGGCTTCCTAGCAGTGAGGAAGGTATATGTGCAGTGTGGGGGAGGTTTGCTTTTCCTCCCTGGTTCGTTCTTTACTCATCTGTAAAGAGAAGCAGCCAAATAATGTGACCTCTAAAGGTTTTAGAGTTTTGAAATTTTGCCCGTATTTTAAATTGGGTTGTCTTTTTTTGTTGTTGTTGAGTTTTAAGAATTCTGTGTATTTTAGAGACTTGACTCTTATCAAGTACATGATTTGCAGGTAAATTCGGTGAGTTGTCTTCACTTTTTTGATGGTGAAGCTTTAAATTTGATGAAGTCTAACTTAATCTGTTTTTTATGTTGTCACTTGTGGTTTTGGTGTTGTGTCTAAGAAACCATTTCCTAACCCAAGGTCACAAAGATTTAGTCCTGTGTTTTCTTCTGAAAGTTTTATGGTTTTAGCTTTTAATTAAGGTCCCTCTTCCACTTGTGTTATTTTTTTGTTAATTTGTGTGGATATCCCATCTTCCTAGCACCATTTATTGATGTTCAGCAGTTGGTTTCCTGGGGGCGTTTGTTTTCTTGTGGGCTTTTTTTTGGATGTGCTGTTACGGTTTTGTTTTAATACTTTCAGCCCTTCAGCATGCTGGCAAACACATGGAGGACTGCATTGTGGCCTCATACACAGCACTACTTCTCGGGTGTCTCTGCCAGGAGAGTCCAGTAAGTTCAGTGTTGTTTTATGTATCTTAAAAGGATTCCATTGCGATCACTTCACATCATTACCTAATTATTATTTATTTCCCCTCATGCTAAAAACATTTATATATTTGGTGAGCTTTAGAAGGTGCATTTCAAAGTAAGAGTATATTGGGTTTGATGAGTAAGTTCCAGATTGATGGAGGAATGATTTCACATGTCTTTGGTTGAAGTAAAAGAACATCATATAAAACCTGCACTCAGCTGACTTAAGGTGGAAAAGTCTAGCCTCAGTGATATCATCAAGGACTCATAATTTCTATTCTTAAACTCTGCTGTCCTCTGCATATTGTCTTATCCTTTGCTAGCTCTCTTCATGGCCCTATGCTGACTCTGGCTATGTGTCTCATCTAGTTAAATAATGTCCAGCAGAAGAACGTGGCCTCTTTGTTTCTTTGTAAGAGCAATGGTTTCTTTTCTCTAGGACCTCTCCACACCCACTGCAAAAAGTAGACTTCCCTTTACCTTGGCCAACATTAGCTCACATGATTTTGTTTGATCTACTCACTGGCCGGGAAAATGGGATTACTATGTGAGATTTAGATCATCATTATGTAACTATGAGAAGCATGTGAGTGTCTACACAACTGGGCTGGATCAGCACAAAAGTGGACAGGTTCTGGCTGTTCAGACAGTCTGCTTTAAAATCGGGGACATGTGGATTTTTTCTTTTTTTTTTTTAACATAAAGGCCCAGTAGAAGAGCCAAATTTTACAAAAAAAGGAGTTGTTTTTTTCCCTTACAAGCAAGGGCATTCAGGACGCAAGAAAGAGTGGAGATGTATTGTATAGGAGGATTAGAAGAACATAATTATGATATGAAGGGCTTCTATCAGCCTACCCTTATTTCCTCATTTTTGCCATTGAGTTTTCTGCATTGCCCTGTATCTGTCTTAAGTCCTGTGCATTTTTCTGAATCCTTCTTGTTCATCTCTTCCATATTTATATTATAGACAGCTCAGATCTAAATGCACAGTAGCCCACTTCGTTGTGGCCTTTGCTGGCACAGCTGCTTTCAGGATCAAGACCAGAGTTCTTACTGTGGCTCTGGAGTCTCTGCAAATCTTTATTCCTTTTCCTGAATCCTTCAGCTCAGCTCTTTTCCTTATTTCCTTAAAATCCGGAGATTAAGGACAAATGAGAAACACATACCAAGCAAAGGGAAGGAGGAAGACTCCCCCCTCGCCCCCTCAAAAGAAAAAAACAATGGGTATGCTATTTAAATTTAAAGATTTTTAGGTATTGTATTTTGTATACACCTGGTTTCAATCATGTTCTTTCTTAAATAATCATTCTTAAAATTAATTATCAGGTGTGATTTATTTAGGGCCATCTTTCCCATGTTAATAATTTCCTATTTGTCTATTTCTCTCCTGTCTCTAAAGAGATAAGCTCCTTAGGTTGTAAACAATATTGTGAATTCATAGAGCCCAGGATGTCTTTGTTGCCTTGGGAATCATTATGATTATAACCCCAAAGAGCTAGCTGATGCCACAAAATCTGAAAGAAACTGGTTTGCCCAATGTTTAAGTCGAGGAGAGACAAGAAAGCAGGTGGTTATATGCAGTTAAGTGCTGCTTTATGGTAAAGGACAACATGCTTAGGAAGCCCAGGAGACTCTGGTGTCATTTTCCATTACCCACTATACATCTTGGTGCATTGCAATGGTCAGTCTTCTCTCTGGTCTTTCTGTCCTTGCTGCTCTCGACACTCTCCATTCCTGAAATCCTGCACACTGCCACCATAGCTGACTTCCTTAAGAGCACATCTGATCATGTAACTCCTCTCTCATCAGTCTTTCCTGACTCACCATCATTTAGGGAATGATGACTTTGTTTACTGTAAGACTCCAAACTTAAATGCTTCTCCAATTTTTCTTATTTTAAATTTTATTTTATTGAAGTATAGTTGATCCAATATTAAAATCTGTCATACCCTGTGGGTACTTTTTCTAAATTTCCCAAATAGGCCATGCCATTTCACACCTTTTCTTTTTATACCTGCTGCACACTATTTAAAAATAAATGCTCAGGGACTTCCCTGGTGGTCCAGTGGTAAAGAGTCCACCTTTCAATGCAGGGGATACAGGTTCGATCCCTGGTCAGGGAACTAAGATCCCACATGCCATGCAGCGCGGCCAAAAAAAAAAAATTGCTCAGGCTCTCCTTCCTATGCCTCAGCTACTTTTTATGTTGTATTCTGTAGTGTGTTGATAGAAAAGGATTTGATTTGGGTTGTTGAGGGCTTTCACTCAAAATCTAGGATCTCATCATTTATTCTGAATGATAGAAGTACACTTTTCTATTGAGCACTCTTCATAGACAACATAGCCACTGTTCTTCCCACCACGGTGCTATCATGTCCCTTTCCTAGAAACTGGTTAAAGATGTCATTAAATCCAGCGTTCCTTTACCTCTGCAGTTAGTTACCATAGCTATTGCCCTTATAACATACTCTCCACTTTTCAGTATATTTAAAAAATATAAGTATTTTAAAGATTTTAGCTCCAAGATCTAACCCAGTAGCAGTTAAAGTTGGAAGGAGGGGATTGGTTGCAAATTTCCTAAGAGATAATATGTACTCTTTCCTCCCCTGCCTCCATCAACAAAAGTCAAATCGGAAGCTTCCCACTTCCCCCCCATCTTGTGGCCCAAAACTCGGGACAACATTTTTTTGTATGTGCTTTTTATTATAGGTGAGCCTCCTTAGAAGAGCTATGCTTAAAATGCTTAAAGCATTTAAAAAATATATTGAAATAAAACAGTTTTTAAAGCAGGCCATCTATTTTTCTTACAACAAATTGGTTTATATATAGTTTGGCTGCTTCTTGGTAATAATGGAGGGAAACATTTTAATCTTCTCTCCTGGCATTGCCTACATTTTCCTTCTCATAGATAATATTATATTATCTTTGGAAAGATACAGTTAATTCCTAGCCTACATAGGAACACTAAGAATTTTCTTTGATCTTTTTCTTTGTATTCCTAAGCAGCTTTTTGGATACATTCTAAGTCTGTACTCCTTCCCTCTCCCTCCATCTCCTTCCATCTCCACCACCCTTCACCCCCCCAACACACACATTCAACAGTGCATTTTGTTATTTCAGGCATCTTTCTGTGCATTTACAAAAGTAAACATGCACATGTTTCTTTGTAGCCTTTGTCAGCTTTACCTTTTTTCCTTTCTTTCTGAGAATGGGATAGAGTAGGGAATGGACACACACACTTACAGAATTAAGGAGTGTGGAAAAGGAAATCACATAGGTCCTTGAACTACTATCTACAAGGAGTTCAAGGACCTTGTAGAAGTTTGAAATAGGGTGTGTGTGCCAAAACCAACAACACAGTGCAAGGTTCAAGCTTATGGTTTGTGTCACCTGATCAATGTTTCCATGTTTCCTCAGATCAATGTGACCACTGTGCGTGAGTATCTGCCAGAAGGGGACTTTTCAATAATGACAGAGATGCTCAAAAAATTCCTGAGCTTCATGAATCTTACTGTAAGTGGCTTCTGTTGCAGCTTCTGTGGTTTTAATTATGATACATTAATGACAGTAGAAATACAAATACTTGGCCATAGTGAATAGAAGCAAAAAAAAAGATTCTCTTAATAATTGTGTTCTGTTTCTTTAAGATAACTGAATTATTATGGCCAAATATATTGATACTGTATTATCAAAGCCACAATTTAATCTGTTTTGATTCATAGTGTTTGTTTGGTTTAGTAAAGCTAAAGAATTTAAGCTCTTATTCAATACTTTTGAAAATTTGATAAATATTAATTGTTACTTCCTCTCCCCCCCCCCGACCTCAAATCCTCCCCTTTTCAGTGTGCTGTTGGAACCACAGGCCAGAAATCTATCTCTAGAGTGATTGAATACTTGGAACATTGCTAGCTGCTTTACCTTTGCTTCAGGTGCTCGGTAATGCTGGAGCTATTCTTAGACAAAGAAAAGTCACGAAAGAAGTCCTTGAAGATATACCAAGAACATTCATCAGTATCATTCATATGTGGATTTTTAAGGCCACCTGATTTCTTCTTCGTCATGCATTCTGCATTTGCTAAATGACAGTTACTACATCAATCTGCAACTATCAAAAATGAGGGAAAAGGTTCAGGCTGTTAACAGTTCCACACAGTATTTAAACACACTTTGGCAGAATTTATACTCTCCCCTTGTTTTCTTGCTTCTATTCTGGGCAAGTTTTAAGGGGAAAATTTGTGCTGCTGTTAGTGCAACTGCTGTGTATGTTGAGCCACTGTTGTCATGCCAGCCAGGTGCAAAGGCAGCTTAGCTACTGAGGTATCGAATGTTCTGGGGACATTCTAGACAACAGCTTAGTTCCTTTTTCAGGCTCATTTGCTTTTGCTTTTTTGTTGAATGATTCCGATCGTAAATAAAGCTTTTAATAATTTTGTGAATTTTTTTTGTTGTTGTTCCCTGAACTACTGTCTATATTTAAAATTAGATGGAATCCAAAGACACAAGGGATTAATAGTATATTTTTTTATTCTTGATTTGGTTTGGGTTGTCAAAACTATTTTTCACCTTTGAGACCATGACCATATTCATTATCATATCATAATGAGTCATAGCTATAGACGCAAGAAAACAAATAACAGTTTGAGGGAATATAAGATGATGTGCCCTGTTAAAAGGATGAAGCAAAATAGACAAACCCAGGGTAGTTTACCCTTAATGTTAGGGGAGGCTCTTGAAACATGATTAAGTTTTGAGGGAGAACTCTCTAGATATATTTTCTAATGTTCAGTACAGTAAATATAAGTAAGCTAAAACACCAATGTAGAATTCATGTTTCCAGATAACATGTATATTCTTCTATAAGAGTGACAGGATCAAATGCATAAACGCAAAGCCTTAAATTGTTGGTTTAGAGAAGATCCTTTTTTTCATTCAGATTCTTTTAGTTCATAGAACAGTGTGTTGTTTGGAACACACAAAACACATTTTATGTATTTAATTTCACAACACTGCAAATTTTTATTATATTAATTATTGTTCAGACCACTGGTTAATACATTTTTTCTTTTTTCTTGATCAGGCCTGAATACAGGCTTTCCAGAGATTTCGTTTAATACATTAAAATACCTTTCAGGTAGTTATGTTTCTTCATTGGATTTGTAAAACTTGAAGCCATAAAAATATTAGTTTGGTGTGTATTGGGGAAAATAGCTGAAAGTCTAATTTTTACCCATTTAGACTTTGTTATTTCCTTGTATAAAGTGACAAATTGGGGCTCTTGGATCAGTGCCACCTGTAATGTTTTTTAATGCAGTGGCTGCCTTTTATTGTCTTCCTATTTTTGATAATGCAGATTGTTGGGAAATCTATAACGAAGTAACTGATTCCAGTCAAATTGTTTTCTTCTTCCTCCTACCCACCCCAAACCCCACCCATCACCTTTTAAGAGCATAGTATGCCAGTGTAACTTGGGAAAGATTGAGGTTGTATTTGCCCTGAGTATAAAAGCTAGCTTAGCAAACTATTTTAAAAGCTTATTGGTAAATGATATCCATAAAATTGAATTAGTTAAATTATTTTAAAATACACTGATATTTATTACTCATTGGATTTAGGAAGAGATTTTTAGTGTTGATCAAACTGACTTGTGGCAGATGGTAAGGGGTATTATAAAACATTTGGATAAGAACAATCAGGGCGAACTACATTTTTCTGTTACACTGGTAATCATTTGAGAATTGATTTACCTCAGTGTTTAACAGTTTTTTTGTTTTGTTTTTTAAATAATAACTAATTGTCAAGCACTGATAGAGATGCAGATTTTGGTGGGGAGTGGTGGGGGAGAAATCACCTCACCAACCGCAGTGCATTTGTGTGTTTTTAACCCTCAGAGAACTCTGCATTTTAGGGTACTTGAGGCTGACTTGCAATTTAAAGTTTTAAAGTAACCTTTTTTTCCATTGTAAATATTTCTGTAAATACTATCAATCGGAAATTAGAAGGTAGAGTACTTTTTTGAATCCAATCCTATTTTTATTTTATACAGTATTTCTCAGCTGTGATCTTTGGAGCAAAAGCCAACGGCAGGAAAAAACTAGTTTGTACCAGTTTCATGAAGTATGTCTTTGGGTTTTTGTAAATAATTTTAACTCAAATAAAATTGCTACTTTCAATACACATGTTGTCTTTAACATAAATCTATTGAACTATTTTGGAGGAGGAAGTCTCACGAACTTGATATAGCCAACTAATGGGGAACATGATGTGTCACTTAAGTGAGTTTCACACTTTGAATATGCACATAAAAATTTAACCAATTTTTGTTAAACACTATATCTCCCCATGTTTTTAATAATACTCATCTGAATGTAATGTCAACTGAGCAGCTCACATATTAGGGATGGTAGTTTTCTGGTTAAGCAGTCATGCCCTCGGTGTGTTTATTAAGTTGCTTTAATCCTTTTGCTCCTCTGAATATGACCCAAGACTTCTTTGCGTTTGAGTTTTTAGAGCTGCTTTTTAGTTTTTCAGTTTTCTTCTTAGTTGACAGCCTTTAAGTTTCCTGTATTTACTCAAGTGGGTTCCTCAACCTCTCCTCAGTGCTTTTAACTACAAACCTAGATGAAAGGATCTGTCCTGGAAGTTCCCATCTACTTTCCCCTCTTACCCACATAGAGATAGTATATAACCTGTTTAAGAGTGCAGGCTAAGGATATAGAAAGATCGTAAAAAAAATGCATAAATTTTGAATATTAGTGATGTTTATGGACTTTGAATAAATTCCTGAACTTTTATTCTGTTTACTCAGCCAGAAATGGGGGATAGTACTTAACCTCAGTGTTGTGACAATTAAGATGGTACATGTGAAGCATTCAGTGTTTCAAACAGGTCTTGGTAAACAGTAGCTTTTATCAAACAATTTTGTTTTCACTCCATCAGGAAATGGAAGAACAAATGTGAAGAACAATTTTAAACACCTGGGATAATACCTTTTCATATCACTGTGGGTACTGGGTTTGGGTTACTTTAAAGGCAAATCTCTAAAATTGTTGTTTCAAAACATATTATTAATATCTTGGTAGTGACTAATAAAGCAGGGGAAAAATGGAATAAAATTAAGTAATCATTAAAATGTTTCAAATAAGATTTTTCCTTACATTAGAAGCAAGGACCAGAAGAAGTTTGCACAATTCACTGTCAGTTAATTGGTATCCTGATACTGGATGCATAGATAATTTCATACAGAAAGTTTTTAAACTGAAGAAAAAAATTGAATAAATACTGTTGAGTGTTTTGGTCAAACCTCTATTTCCTTAGCTTCTGTGTTTGCAATTTGAATACTCCAAAGGCCGTGCACTGGCTCAAGGAGCAAAAATAGAAAACCATACCTGTACACCACCTAGATTAAAAGGACCTGTCTGCCAGAGTTGTATAACGGAGACTATGGGTAAATAGAACTATACTGTTACAAGGCTCAGAAATCTTAATGTAAAGTAGTGTAATACTTAGTAGACTGAAGTCAATTAAAGATGCCTGTTATAATGCCTAAAGCATCCAGTAAAAAGTAATGCAAAAAGATTCCTTACAGGAATCGAAGTCAAACACTGGAAAATATTTGATTAACCAAAGGTAGGGAAAGAGTAGCAGTAACAAAAACTGATGAGAAAAATAGAAAACACATGTAAGTAAAAAGCAAAAACTGCTTTCCTCCTAAGACAGGAACAAGCCAAGGTTGTTCACTAAATCTAATGATACCAGTAATTATTTTAAATTATTTTAACACTCCAATTAAATCACAGAGATTGTCAAATTGAAAAATGAAGAGTCATACAATAAACACAAATGTACAAATAATTTCAAAGAAAATGGATATACAAATAGTTTCAAAGAAGATGGATGGGAAAAGATACATTGTGCAAGAATTAATCATAAGAAAATTGGAGTGATTAAAATCAGGCAAAGTAGACTTTCAAGACAAAGGAATATTAACAAGTCTAAAAAGCATTGCATAATGATTAGGGAAAGGGAAAAATCTGTATCAGTAAGAAATAACAATTATGGCTATGCACCTAGCAGTAGAACTTTTAAAATGCACAGTAAAAACTGAAATTAAAGGGAGTGTCTACTGAAGAAAAACAGCCTAAAAGTTGTGAGTTAAGTTTTATTTGGGGACCTTACTGAGGACTATAGCCCGAGAGCTTCTCATATAGCTCTGAGGAACTCCTCCAAAGAGGTGAGGGTGGAGCCAGAACACATAGGAGTTTTTGCTGAAAAGAACATGTAGTCAAACATTGAAAGATTACTGCTGATCACAAAAACTTCAAGCTAATGGTTTTAGTGCTTTTCTGTGCATGGGAAGATGCAAGCGTCGGCTCACAAATCATTCCTTAGATATGCATCTTAACTACCTAGGGCCAGTATCCAGATCACAGAATCTTAACTTTTTTCTTCCATCCTGAATTCCCCTCAGGGTATGCCTTCGTGGTGGTGGGGAGAGGGGGTGTGCAGTGGCTGAGGGCAGGCAACATTCTTTTTCCACAGGAGAAATAGATACAGTCACAGTAACAGTTTGATATTTTAACACCTCTCAGGAATTGATACATTTTACAAATCTGTAAGAAAAGAAGAACTGAATGACAATATCAACTACCTTGACCTAACTGACATTTGTGGGACATTTACACTGAACCGTTTTTCCAATGCATGTGAAACCTTTACCAAGACAGACCACAGATGGTGGTCTCAGTGAATTTCAGATGACTGAAGCCTTGATCACAAGGAATTATATCAGAAGGCAATACAGTACAATATCTAGAACATAATATTTGAAAATTAAATACACTTCTAAATAACAGATCAGAAAGGAAAACTAGAAAAAAAATTGAACTAAATGACAAAATACAAAAAAAAATTTGTTGGATGCAGATAAAGCAGTGCTTAGAGGAAAATTAGCTTGAAGAAGCTAATTACTGGAAGAAGCTAGAAAAAGATGAGCAATTAAAGCCAAGTAAGTTGTTGAAGGAAAGAAGTCAAAACAAGAGCAGAACTCAATAAAATAAAAAAGACAAGCAATGGAGAAATTTTACCAAAGCCAAAATTTTGTTGTTTGAAAAGTTAATAGAATTGATAAACACTTAGCAAGACTAATCAAGAAAAAGGAAGTTACAAGTTACCAATGCCAGGAATGAAAGATGGAATATCACTATAGATACTGCAGACCTTTGAAAGGATGATAAAGACTTATGAACAACTTAAGCCAGTAAGTTTTACAACTTAAGTGAAATGAGCAAATTCTTTGAAAAACAAAACTTACCAAGGCTGACTCAAGAAATAGGAAACCTGATTTGCCCTCTATCTATAAAAATAATTTATATTTTAAAATCTTCTTACAAATAAAAGTCCTGTCCCAGAAGAACACTAGTGTATCATAAAACATTTAAGGAAGAGTATCAATCTTAAATAGACTTATTGAGAAGGCAGAGAATGGAATACTTCTCAAATCACTTTTATGGTCTTACCCATATATCCCTAATACTAAAGGCAGACAATGGAAAAAATAAACAGCAAAGGGAAAAAATACCACTACAGACCAAATTTTATGAATAAAGATGCAAAAGCTTTAACAAAATACTAGAAAATAAAATCCATTATTATATAAAAAGTATAATACATCACAAGTGGGGTTTATCAAAGGAATACAAGGTTGTTTTAACATGAAAATCAAGATAATAAACCATATTAACAAAATAAAGGACTAAAATAATATGATCAGCTCTTTAGATACAGAAAAAGTATTTGACCAAATGCACCCCCCCATTCATGATTTTAAAACCCCCCAACTCTTGGCAAACTAGAAATAGATGGGAACCACCATAATAAGAAAAAGAGCATATAGGAAAAGTACAGTAATGTATAATACTTTACTCCTAATATTGAGAAAAAGGCAGAGATGTCCAATCTCAATACTTTTTTTTAAGAAGACTTGGCACACGGACCTAAAATTCACATGAAAATGCAAAGGACCTAAAGTAGTCAAAATAATCTTGAATAACAAAGGACGTACACTACTGAACTTCAGGTTTCACTATAAAACTACAGTAGTCAAAACCTTGTGATATTAGCATAAGGGCAAATAGATCAGTACAGTAAATAGAGCCTAGAAACAGAAGCACATATATATCACCAACTGATTTGTGGCAGAGGCAGCAAAGCAATTTAATGCAGAAACTACTTTTTAACAATGGTTCTGAAACAACTAGATATCCATTTAAAACAAAATCTTGATCCCACATCATACCAAACAAAAAATTCATTCCAGATGGTTCCTAGATCCAAGTGTAAAAGCTAAAACTATAAAGCTGTGCAAAAGCTTTGACGTTTCATTAGGTCCCATTTGTTTATTTTTGTTTTTATTTCCATTTCTCTAGGAGGTGGGTCAAAAAGGATCTTGCTGTGATTTATGTCAGTGTTCTGCCTATGTTTTCCTCTAAGAGTTTGATAGTTTCTGGCCTTACATTTAGGTCTTTAATCCATTTTGAGCTTATTTTTATGTATGGTGTTAGGGAGTGATCTAATCTCATACTTTTACATGTACCTGTCCAGTTTTCCCAGCACCACTTATTGAAGAGGCTGTCCTTTCTCCACTGTACATTCCTGCCTCCTTTATCAAAGATAAGGTGACCATATGTGCGTGGGTTTATCTCTGGGCTTTCTATCCTGTTCCATTGATCTATCTGTTTTTGTGCCAGTACCATACTGTCTTGATTACTGTAGCTTTGTAGTATAGTCTGAAGTCAGGGAGCCTGATTCCTCCAACTCCGTTTTTCGTTCTCAAGATTTCTTTGGCTATTCGGGGTCTTTTGTGTTTCCATACAAATTGTGAAATTTTTTGTTCTAGTTCTGTGAAAAACGCCATTGGTAGTTTGATAGGGATTGCATTGAATCTGTAGAATGAGACTTCAAAGCTTTTACACAGCAAAGGAAACCATAAACAAGACCAAAAGACAGGCCTCAGAATGGGAGAAAATATTTGCAAATGAAGCAACTGACAAAGGATTAATCTCCAAAATTTACAAGCAGCTTATGCAGCTCAATAACAAAAAAAACAAAAACCCAATCCAAAAATGAGCAGAAGACCTAAATAGACATTTCTCCAAAGAAGATATACAGACTGCCAACAAACACATGAAAGAATGCTCAACATCATTAATCATTAGAGAAATGCAAATCAAAACTACAATGAGATATCATCTCACACCAGTCAGAATGGCCATCATCAAAAAATCTAGAAACAATAAATGCTGGAGAGCGTGTGGAGGAAAGGGAACGCTCTTGCACTGCTGGTGGGAATGTGAATTGGTACAGCCACTATGGAAAACAGTATGGAGGTTCCTTAAAAAACTACAAATAGAACTACCATATGACTCAGCAATCCCACTGCTGGGCATATACCCTGAGAAAACCATAATTCAAAAAGAGTCACGTACCAAAATGTTCACTGCAGCTCTATTTACAATAGCCAGGAGATGGA
Source organism: Lagenorhynchus albirostris (assembly GCF_949774975.1). NCBI lineage: Eukaryota > Metazoa > Chordata > Mammalia > Artiodactyla > Delphinidae > Lagenorhynchus > Lagenorhynchus albirostris. The sequence continues at coordinate 35,917,610 of NC_083110.1, read as the reverse complement.
AACAACCTAAGTGTCCATCATCGGATGAATGGATAAAGAAGATGTGGCACATATATACAATGGAATATTACTCAGCCATAAAAAGAAACGAAATTGAGCTATTTGTAATGAGGTGGATGGACCTAGAGTCTGTCATACAGAGTGAAGTAAGTCAGAAAGAAAAAAACAAATACTGTATGCTAACACATATATATGGAATTTAAGAAAAAAAAATGTCATGAAGAACCTAGGGGTAAGACAGGAATAAAGACACAAACCAACTAGAGAATGGACTTGAGGATATGTGTAGGGAGAAGGGTAAGCTGTGACAAAGTGAGAGAGTGGCATGGACATATGTAAAATAGATAGCTAGTGGGAAGCAGCCGCATAGCACAGGGAGTTCAGCTCAGTGCTTTGTGACTACCTAGAGGGGTGGGATAGGGAGGGTGGGAGGGAGGGAGATGCAAGAGGGAAGAGATATGGGATCATATGTATATGTATAACTGATTCACTTTGTTATAAAGCAGAAACTAACACACCATTGTAAAGCAATTATACTCCAATAAAGATGTAAAAAAAAATTAAAAAGTAAGATATATCTGTATTGATTAAACCAACAAGCTTAAGCTAGCTTTAATACCAGATATTGACTCAAAATTAAATATTTACTAGATCACATGACCCTAAAGTTCATTCTAGCCAGCTACCTTGATATTTAGAAATATTTAATTTGTAAGTGATTATTTCTAAGTCAATCAAATAGAAGTTTTGTTTTTTTTTAATAAAGATGTACCACCTACTACCTATAAAAAAAACCCAACAACTATAAAGCTTTTAGAAGAAAGCATGAAAGAACATCATCATGATTTGGGGATTGGCAAGAATTTTCTTGACAAGATACAGAAATCAATAACCAAAAAATTATTCGTTAAATTTTATGAAAATCAAAAACGCCTGTTCATAAAGGTACACCATTAAGAAAATGAAAAGGCAAGTTTTAGACTGGGAGAAAATATTCACAAATCATATGCTTGATGAAGGACTTGTATCCAGAATATAGAAAGAACTACAACTCAAAAAAAAAGCAGTCTAATTTTTAAATGAACTTGAATAGGTACTTCACAAAGGATGATGTATGAATTAATAAACACATTTAAAAGCGCTCAACATCATTAGTAATCATGGAAAATGCACGTTTAAATTACGAGATACTACTCTATTCAACTGAACAGCCAAAATTCAACCAAATATAACACTAAATGTTGGCACAAATGAGCAACTGGAACTTTGTTAATGTTGCTGGTGGGAATGTAAAGTCATAACACCACTTTGAAAAAGTTTTGGGATGTGATTGTAAAATTAAAAATACATTTCTCTTTCAACTCAGTATTTCCATTTTGTCCAGGAGAAATGAAAACATTCAACAGAAAAATGTGTGAAAAAATGTTCATAGCCATTTTTTATTAACAATAGCCAAACACTGGAAACAACATAGATGTCCATCAACAGGCAACGGATAAACAAATTGTGATTTATTTATGCAACATAATTTAGCAATAAAGAGGAATGACCTACTCTTTCAATCAACAATGTAGATAAATCTCATATTTATAATGATGAGTGGAAGAAGCCTAACAAAAAAAAACTTACATATAGCATGAATCAATTGATACAAATTTGTAGAACTGGCAAAACAAGCCTAAGGTGAAAACATTCACAACAATTAGTCTGGAAAAAAATAACAGAAAGTTAAATGAAAAAATCTTTTTTTAGAAAGTTTAAAACAAACCTCCTGATAATTTATGGGTTAGAGAAATTATGATGGAAATTCTTCAAAAATTAGAACTAAATGATGACAAAAATAAAATATCAAAAGTCATAAGAAGCAGCAAAACAATACTAAGGATAAACGTTTAACCTTAAATGTTTATATTTGAAAAACAGAATGACTGAAAACTCTAAAGGACAAACTTTCCACTTTAAAGATAGAACAGCAATAGAATAAACCTTTGATAAGTAGAAGTTAACAGGCATTAGGCTCTGCTGTGCTGCGCCCTGGAGACAGCCCCCGGGGGCGAAGCAGTTCCAGCTAGAGGAAGAGGATAGTGAGTCTTCACCTCCCCTTTTTTCCCCAACTGACAAACTGAGGCTAAAGGTGCCTGGCTTCCTGACTGTGCTTGGGCTAAAGCTCTCCAAGATGGCAGAGGAGTAAGATGTGGAGATCACCTTCCTCCCCACAAATATACCAGAAGTACATCCACAAGTGGAACACCTCCTACAGAACACCTACGGAACGGTGGCAGAAGACCTCTGAACCAGCCTTAGCCACTGGGGCAGACACCAAAAACAGCAGGAACTATGAACCTGCAGCCTGCAAAAAGGAGACCCCAAACAAAGTAAATTAAGAAAAATGAGAAGACACAGAAACACACAGCAGATGAAGGAGCAAGGTAAAAACCCACCAGACCAAACAAATGAAGAGGAAATAAGCAGTCTACCTGAAAAGGAATTCAGAGTAATGACAGTAAAGATGATCCAAAATCTTGGAAATAGAATGGAAAAAATACAAGAAATGTTTAACAAGGACCTAGAAGAACTAAAGAGCAAACAAACAATGCTGAACACCACAATAAATGAAATTAAAAATTCTCTAGAAGAAATCAATAGCAGAATAACTGAGGCAGAAGAACGGATAAGTGACCTGGAAGATAAAATAGTGGAAATAACTACTGCAGAGCAGAATAAAGATAAAAGAATGAAAAGAATTGAGGACAGTCTTAGAGACCTCTAGGACAACATTAAATTCACCAACATTCGAATTATAGGGGTCCCAGAAGAAGAAGAGAGAAAGAAAGGGACTGAGAAAATATTTGAAGAGACTATAGTTGAAAACTTCCCTAATATGGGAAAGGAAATAGTCAATCAAGTCCAGGAAGCGCAGAGAGTCCCATACAGGATAAATCCAAGGAGAAATACGCCAAGACACATATTAATCAAACTATCAAAAATTAAATACAATGGAAAAATATTAAAAGCAGCAAGGGAAAAGCAACATTTAATGGAATCCTCATAAGGTTAACAGCTGATCTTTCAGAAGAAACTCTACAAGTCAGAAGGGAGTGGCAAGACATATTTAAAGTGATGAAAGGGAAATATCTACAACCAAGATTACTCTACCCAGCAAGGATCTCATTCAGATTCAACAGAGAAATTAAAACCTTTACAGACAAACAAAAGCTAAGAGAATTCAGCACCACCAAACCAGCTCTACAACAAATGCTAAAGGAACTTCTCTAGGCAGGAACTTCTCTAGGCAGGAAACACAAGAGAAGGAAAACACAATAACAAACCCGAAACAATTAAGAAAGTGGTAATAGGAACATACCTATTATGTTCCTATTATGTTCCTATGTTCCTATGTTCCTATTATGTTCCTATAGGAACATACCTATTATGTTCCTATAGGTATGTTCCTATAACTACCTTAAGTGTAAATGGATTAAATGCTCCAACCAAAAGACACAGGCTTGCTGAATGGATATAAAAACAAGACCTGTATATATGCTGTCTGCAAGAGACCCACTTCAGACCTAGGGACACATACAGACTGAAAGTGAGGGGATAGAAAAATATATTCCATGCAAATGGAAATCAAAAGAAAGCTGGAGTAGCAATACTCATATCAGATAAAATAGACTTTAAAATAAAGAATGTTACAAGAGACAAGGAAGGACACTACAAAATGATCAGGGGATCAATCCAAGAAGAAGATATAACAATTATAAATATATATGCACCCAACATAGGAGCACCTCAATACATAAGGCAACAGCTAACAGCTATAGAAAGGGAAATTGACAGTAACACAATCATAGTAGGGGACTTTAACACCCCACTTTCACCAATGGACAGATCATCCAAAATGAAAATAAATAAGGAAACACAAGCTTTAAATGATACATTAAATAAGATGGACTTAATTGATATTTATAGGACATTCCATCCAAAAACAGCAGATTACACTTTCTTCTCAAGTGTTCATGGAACATTCTCCAGGATACATCATATCTTGGGTCACAAATCAAGCCTTGGTAAATTTAAGAAAACTGAAATCATATCAAGTATCTTTTCTGACCACAATACTGTGAGACTAGATATCAATTACAGGACAAAATCTGTAAAAAATACAAACACATGGAGGCTAAACAATACACTACTAAATAACCAAGAGATCACTGAAGAAATCAAAGAGTAAATAAAAAAATACCTAGAAACAAATGACAATGAAAACACAACAACCCAAATCCTATGGGATGTAGCAAAAGCAGTTCTAAGAGGGAAGTTTATAGCAATAGAATCCTAACTCAAGGAACGAGAAACAACTCAAATAAACAACCTAACCTTACACCTAAAGCAATTAGAGAAAGAACAAAAAACCCTCAAATTTAGCAGAAGGAAAAATATCATAGAGATCAGATCAGAAATAAATGAAAAAGAAATGAAGGGAACAATAGCAAAGATCAATAAAACTAAAAGCTGCTTCTTTGAGAAGATAAACAAAATTGATAAACCATTAGCCAGACTCATCAGGAAAAAAAGGCAGAGGATGCAAATCGATAGAATTAGAAATGAAAAGGAGAAGTAACAACTGACACTGCAGAAATACAAAGGATCATGAGAGATTACTACAAGCAACTATATGCCAATAAGATGGACAACCTGGAAGTAATGGACAAATTCTTAGAAAAGCACAACCTTCCAAGATTGAACCAGGAAAAAATAGAAAATATAAACAGACCAATCACAAGCACTGAAATTGAGACTGATTAAAAATCTTCCAACAAACAAAAGCCCAGGACCAGATGGCTTCACAGGCAAATTCTATCAAACATTTAGAGAAGAGCTAACACCTATCCCTCTCAAACTCTTCCAAAATATAGCAGAGGGAGGAACACTCCCAAACTCATTCTATGAGGCCACAATCACCCTGATACCAAAACCAAAGATGTCACAAAAAAAGAAAACTACAGGCCAATATCACTGATGAACATAGATGCAGAAATCCTCAATAAAATACTAGCAAACAGAATCCAACAGCACATTAAAAGGATCATACACCATGATCAAGTGGGGTTTATCTCAGGAATGCAAGGATTCCTCAATATATGCAAATCAATCAATGTGATAAACCATATTAACAAATTGAAGGAGATAAAGCATATGATCATCTCAATAGATGCAGAGAAAGCTTTTGACATAATTCAACACCCATTTATGATAAAAACCCTCCAGAAAGTGGGCATTGAGGGAACTTTCCTCAACATAATAAAGGCCATATATGAGAAACCCACAGCCAACATCGTTCTCAATGGTGAAAATCTGAAGCCATTTCCACTAAGATCAGGACCAAGACAAGGTTGTCCACTCTCACCACTATTATTCAACATAGTTTTAGAAGTTTTAGCCACACCAATCAGAGTAGAAAAAGAAATAAAAGGAATCCAAATCGGAAAAGAAGTAAAGCTGTCACTGTTTGCAGATGACATGATACTATACATAGAGAATCCTAAAGATGCTACCAGAAAACTACTAGCGCTAGTCCATGAATTTGGTAAAGTAGCAGGATACAAAATTAATGCACAAAATCTCTTGCATTCATATACAAGAATCTTTTACATGAATCTTTTCATGTGATTGTTGGCCATTTACATATCTTCATTGGAGAACTGTCTATTGAATTGCTTTGCCTATTTTTGAAACTGGGTTATTTGTTCTTTTTTTTTGTTGTGTTGTAACAGTTCTCTCTATATTCTGGATACTAGACCCTAATCGGATATAGAAATTGCAAATTTTTTTTTCCGTTTTGTGGGCTGTCTTTTTACTTTCTTGATAGCTTCTTTTTTAATTTTAGGAAAACATGCATAAAATAAAAGTATCAGTTTAACCATTTTAAAGTGAAAAAAAAAGAAGTTAAAAAAAAAAAAAGAAGTTAATAGAAAAAAAATTTTTAATTGGCCAAAAATAGATTCTTTGAAGAGGGTAACCTAACTTTGGGGATACTGACCAAGAACGAAGACATAAAGTACACATTTAAAAATTAACTATAAAAATACAAAAGTACAGAGATAGTGATTTAAAAGACATTAACTGAATACTCTGAATAGATATATGCTAATGAAATAGATAAGAGACATTATCAAATCAGAAAAATTAAGTGAACAAAACACACAAAAAGAAATGAAAAGCAGAAGAGTTTTATAACTTCTAAAGAAATCAACATTAAGAAAAAAATTCCATAACATATATAACAGAAAGTTCATGGTTTTGAAAGGTATTTTTGGGCTTCCCTGGTGGTGCAGTGGTTGAGAGTCTGCCTGCCGATGCAGGGGACATGGGTTCGTACCCCAGTCCGGGAGGATCCCACATGCCGTGGAGCGGCTGGGCCCGTGAGCCATGGCCACTGAGCCTGTGCGTCCGGAGCCTGTGCTCCGCAACGGGAGAGGCCACAACAGTGAGAGGCCCGCGTACCACAAAAAGAAAAAAAAAAAAAAAAAGAAAGAAAGAAAGAAAGAAAGTTATTTCCACTAAATTTCCAAGCAATAAACAGTTCCAATTTTACACAAATTCTTCTAGAGCATTGAAAAAGAGGAAACTTGCCTAAATACTCGATGAAGTCCATATAACACTAATAACAAAATAAGACAAGGACAACAAGGAAAAGGAAATTGCAGGCTTCTCCCACTGAAAACCATAGACACTAAATTCCTTTAAAACATGTTAGCAAATTGAGTCCAGCAATTTATTAAAAAAATACAGAACATGTCCAAGTTGGATCTATCACAGGAAAGCAATGGTAAATTAACATTAGGGAAATCAGTATCTGTAACTCTTCACATTAATAAATGACAAAAACCGTGGGATCTTCTCAGTGGATGCACAAAAAGCATTTAATTAAATTCAAATAATATTCAAAATAAATCGAAAGCCTAGCTGAAAGAATTATTTTATTTGAAGATTCAGTATTAACAAAACAAATTCAAAAATATTCAAAGAAAAAAAGATCTTTTAGCAAGGTAGGAATAGAAGGGAATTTCCTTGAAACAATCAAAGGTATCTAGTATAAATCTACAGAAATGTATCTTTTTTTTTTTTTTTTTTGTGGTTCGCGAGCCTCTCACTGTTGTGGCCTCTCCTGTTGCGGAGCACAGGCTCCAGACGCGCAGGCTCAGTGGCCATGACTCACAGGCCCAGCCGCTCCACGGCATGTGGGATCTTCCCGGACCAGGGCACGAATCCGTGTCCCCTGCGTCGGCAGGCAGACTCTCAACCACTGCGCCACCAGAGAAGCCCCAGAAATGTATCTTAATAGTAAAATCCTAGAAGCATTTTCTTTAAAGTCTGTAACAAAATAAGGATTTCCAATGTCAGTACTTCTATTTAACATTATTTAGAGGTTCTAGCCAGTGTGATGACAAGTAATTATAGACATAGAAGTTGAAAATAAAGAAAACCTGAAACCACTTGCAGATATGATTGTCTAATACAAAATCCAAATAAATCCATAGAGAATTTGTTAGAAATAAAAAGATAGTTTAGCAATATAGTAGATAAGAATTAAAAAAAACTGAACAGCCAACAGAAGAGTTCAAACCATCCTGCTGAAGACAAATTAAAATGCTGGCAAAAAAAATTCTTTTAAACCTTTTAAGAAAAGCACTGAAGAACTAACAGGCTAGTGAATCATTACTTGGCTTAACAAAGAGGTGAGAAGGAAGAACCCAGCACTCACAATCACTTTTGCCCTGAGGGATTTCCTTGTCCCCAGGTAATAATAGTGAAACTTTTTTTAAAAATTTATTTTATTCTTGGCTGCGTTGGGTCTTCATTGCTGCACGTGGGGTTTCTCTAGTTGCGGCAAGCGGGGGCTACTCTTCATTGTGGTGCACGGTCTTCTCATCAGGGTGGCTTTTCCTTTTTTTTTTCTTTTTTTTTTTTTTTTTGCGGTACGCAGGCCTCTCACTGCTGTGGCCTCTCCCGTTGCCGAGCACAAGCTCCGGACGCACAGGCTCAGCGGCCATGACTCACGGGCCCAGCCGCTCCGCGGCATGTGGGATCTTCCCAGACCGGGGCATGAACCCGTGTCCCCTGCATTGGCAGGCGGACTCTCAACCACTGCGCCACCAGGGAAGCCCAGGGTGGCTTTTCTTGTTGCGGAGCACAGGCTCTAGGCTCGTGGGCTTCAGTAGCTGTGGCTCACTGGCTCTAGCACGCAGGCTCAGTAGTTGCGGCACACGGGCTTAGCTGCTCCACAGCATGTGGGATCTTCCCGGACCAGGGCTCCGACCTGTGTCCCCTGCATTGGCTGGTGGATTCTTAACCACTGCACCACTAGGGAAGCCCCAACAGTGAAACTTTAAAAAGGATTATGCGTCATAAACATTACATAGGCACATCTCTGAAATACCATACATCTGTGCAAAGAAAGAGATCATTCTTCTACTGACACGATCTCAAAGTCGTATTGTTAGGGGGATATTTAAGTTGCACAGTAATATGTACAGTGCATCATAATCAGTTAAAGTACATATTTATATGATATCTAGATATGCTTATGAGTGCATAGACAGAAAAATTCTGGAAGGCTACTTATCAAACTGATAACGATGATTTTTATGTTGGAAGATGAGGTGAAGGGAGATGTCAGGGTGAACTTTGTTTAATCGGTATCGATTTGGATTTCTTTTAAATAAGAACATATTTATTCATTTCATATGTATTAAAAATAAACTTGAAAGGCCAGAAAATCAAATGAACAGACATAAAGCTGGTATTTTTGCCACTGCTACCTAGTAGCTATCTACAGAGGATTCTAAATATTGAGCCTAAATGGTGATCTGGTTACATTCAAGAGCATCCCAGCAAACCGCCCTCAACTTAGTTCAAATAGTCCTAATATCTCAGTGGAAACTTGAGCTTTGTGGGGGCAAGTTATCATTATTTAGTGCCAGACGTAGGCAGTAAATATAATAAACATGTTACATGCAACTAAGAGTCCTTGAGAGGTTAACAGGTACTGTATATTTCAACCAGCATCATATGAATAGCTTAATGCAAAACTGGGAATGATTTTTAGATCTTTTTAATGAATGTCTTGATCCCTGGAAAAAAGCAAATACTATTGAAAACAGAGTCGATTTCCAAATAACAGTCTGTTTAAGGCATTTAAAGTGTTTTAAAACATCAAGAGCAGAAGCAACTCAAAACAACTCTGTTCAAGGATGTGATGAGAACGGGACCACTATTTGCTGATAAACGATCAAGACTTTGGGAGGGAAAGCAGGCCTGTGAGCAGCAGAAACCTGACCCTCCGACGAAGAGCCAAGTTGAGGATGACACCATAGGGCAGTCGCACTTTTCAGCTTTCAAGTAATACTCCCTGATGGCTGATTTGAAACCTTATAATTCTCTTAGAATATGAAACATCAGAATTTTTACTGGGGCGATTTTTCTCACAACCACCGCCAGAATGTCTGACACACAAAACTTGAGTCTAGCTCTGAAATGGGGATGAACTGAAACAAAGGTTTTACCTTCCAGTAAAGTTGAGCTTTTTACTCCCCTAGTTACAAAACTGTAAAAGCCCGGAGTTTGTATGGTGGTTTTGGGGAGGATGACTGCAATATGAAATCAACGTTGGCACAAATCCTAAGGTATGTGAAGCTTGGATTTTATTTAGAGAGTTTTTTTGTGACTGCTACGGGCCCAACGTGGTACTCGGTGCTTTCACATGTCTCTTCTCTGATATAATCTCTCCGACATCCTGGAAGGGTGAGTGGTATCTGTATTTCATTGAGAAATAAATTGAGGCTCTGGGAGGTCAGGTTGGTTACCTGAGGTCCCACAGGGGGCAGAATCAGGATTCAAACCCACAACTGCCTGATTCCAAAGGTAAGCACCCACGCTGTCCCACCTGGGGTAACCTCTCATTGTATCCCCTGCAAGGGTCTCTGCATCTTTCTGTTTCATGGGTTTCCCCATCCACACTGAGTTTATTGAGGGCAGGAAGCATGGCTTATTCATGTTTGAATGCTCAGGGTCCTGATGAAACTAGCTTAAAATAACTTTTTATTTTTCTCTCATCCAATTTCTAAAATAAATTCTGATTTCTTACAGCAAAGAAGAAACCATTTAAAGTTCTAAGGAAGAGAGTAATTAGAAGCAGTAGGACTCCAGGAGGGACATAGTTAAGAAAAAAAAATTAGGCTGCTGGATACCTCATTAGTTTGAATATGCTGAGAAGCAATTTATATGTCAGTTGGCAATTTGGGATGAATTAAAGACAGGTACTTAGAAAACTAAGCAAATTATTAACTTAGAGGTAACCAAAGTTACACAAGAAAAGAAATGTAATCGAGGTATATTATATATAGCTCATCTGGGAGCAATATTTACACAATTGTTATTATGAATATTGAATATTGATTTCACCAAAACTTGTGATATAGATATGTTGGAAGGGTAAATATGGGGCGGGGGCCATAGGAGAGGGAATCTGAGTCTTCCAGGGTGGCTAGTTGATGAAAATACCAAGAAATAGCAGTACAAGCATATTGTTTAGAAATAAGGAGGTGTGACTTCCCTGGTGGTCCAGTGGCTAAGACTCTGCTCTCCCAATACAGGGGGCCTGGGTTCGATCCCTGGTCGGGAAAATAGAACCCGCATGCATGCCACAACTAAGAGTTCGCATGCTGCAACTAAGACCTGGCACAGCCAAATAAATAAATAAATATTTTTAAAAAAACTTAAAAAAAAGAAATAAGGAAGTAACAGGCATAAGAAACAGCTGAAAGAGCAGGATGTGGGTACTTCTGGGGAACGGGGATGAGGGTGCGTTGGAGGAAAGCCAAGGGAACTGTTATATTTCATTGTAAGCATCTTCACTGTAAAACTGACTTTTTAAGGTACATACATCTATTACCTTGACAGAGATAAAACTTAAATTATAAAGTAAAGTGAGTGGTAGCTGGGACTGTCTTCAGGGTGGAACCCACATCCTGAGTTGAACCTTTAGACCATGGAACTGTTTCTGAAGTACCTGAGTGTGAATTCTTGCATGATTAGCCATGTGGAGCATCAAATAATTTTTGGTGACTAAACTGAAACAAAAATAAACATTCAGGGTTTTAGTACTGTAGCTGTCAGTACTCTAGCCATACAGCACATCATGGAAAATAAAACAGTACAAATCAAACATTACTTAAGCACATACTGCTACTCCAGCTTTTTCTGTTTTCTGTTGCTGTCATTCAAGGTGAAAATGTAAGCACAGTTTTCATAAAAATAATTCACCTACACTGAACATTCGCTGTATCTATGCCAGACGCTGAATAAACCACTTCCTGCCTTTAACCTCTGCATCACTGAAGAGTTTCTGAGACGGTAAGCATGAATTACTGCACGATCTACCGTGGCCAGCCAGAAATAGCTTAAGTGGGCTAATATTAAATACAGCATTTATTTTTAGGGTTTTAGGAGTGACAGAGCAAAACCACATTCAAGAGAAACTAAAATGGAATAAAGTAAACCATCTTTTTAAAGCACCTGTTAATTTTCCAATGACTACCTCACCTTGCCTCTCCAACCTAGGATGACATTTTGAGGGACGTTTTAATATAAACTGCTAACCTTTACTGAGCACCTAGGATATGCCTGGCATAGCCTTCAATATTTAGATACTTCCAGAAGAGCTGATGTTTCAGTTATGGGGTTCTAAGTCTATGCTTGAAGACTTTATAAAGTGTGAACAAGCTAACTCTTAATTTTCAAGGCAGTATGACGGTAAAAAGCAATGAAAATTAACTTTAGGGCTTGCTTGGAAGTTAATGAGTTATTTATCATGCAGTGTGTAGCTCCCTTACATGCTACATCAAATTAATACAATGACGTTTGAATCAAATCTTCTACATGGTAAAATGACCTGCCAGTGCTGGACCCACTAGGGGTGAGCCACAGGTGTATATAGCCTCATGTGGTAGGAAAATGAACAACTCCTTTGGAAGAGGCAGTGCCGAGTGGGGAGAGCCTACCAGGGCCTGGTTCCATGACACTCGATAAAGTGGTTGGACATGGCCAGCTGTTTGCAGGGCTGGGCTGCTCCAGTAGTCCCAGTAAAAGCCAACATCTACTGCATATCTACAAGGTGCTATGTATGGTGCTAGGGGCTTCCTGTGCACTCCCTCAGTAATTGTCACACTGGCAGGAACTGCAGCCTGGAGAAGGCCAGGATCACAGTTAGCAGATAAGGGCTAACTCAGTGCTGTAACCCAATGCTCTAAGCCTGTCCTGTACCAGCAATGCTCCCTGTGTCTGCAAGCTCTGAAGGGCAGTTATGTCCTGCTGAGCTCCATGGATGTTTCCTGAAATAATCTGCTGGGTTAGAAGACTGACTGATGTATTTTATCTGTGCAGTATTTGACATTTATTTCTGTTTTGCTCCATCTACATTTTTTACTAATACTTTGGTTTTTTGAAGATGTAGCCTGAATGACATATCCAGGAAGAAGCTGGGTGTATTGGGGAACAGTGTCAAAAGGGGAGACTGAGTTAATTGTCCACTCATGGGTTCACCCAAAGTAACGTTTTCTTTTTTCTTTCGTGAAAGAAGTAAAATAAAGAATCTTAGTCTCCTAATTACAGAAAGGATAATACCTCTGTGTGTTTCCTTAACCAAGGTTTCTTAGACACACAGTGGACATCTGATGCTGATGCAAAGCCTAAGGCCCTGGTTTAGCGTGATTTTATGTTTGTTTTAGGGATTGTGGCAGCCATTATGTGAAAGTTTCACAAGACCTCAATGGGAAAGGAGATGATGTATTAAAGTAATGCCTAATGAGCAGGCATTGTTAAGAAGAGGGAAGCCCTAGTTGAGACGTTCCCGATGACACCATGTGGAGAAGAAGCCATGTCCACTGAGCCCAGCTCAAATTTCTGACCCACAGAATCATAACTGACAAAAGGACTGTTGTTTTAAGCTACTAAGTTTGAGTGTACTTTGTGACACAGCTATAGCTGACTGAGACAGACCCTTATTAGGAACAGCCTAAGTTGGAAAGATTCATAGCCCAAGGTTGAATCCAAGCAAGTTAAACTCGGGAGCATAAAAAGTACACAGAGAAGAGGGTGAAAAGGTGACAGAATGAGGCAGGTACAGAGGGAAACAAACTATGAAGGGGAAGATGAAGCTAGTTCTATTGCTAAGGGATGAACAAGATGGCCTGATCCTTAGAGGAGAACTTCGCACTATGTCTGCACATGGCAGAAGTTCAAAAAGTATTTGTTGAATAAACAAATGAATTCATGGGGCAGTCAGCTTTCCTGTCCTACTTATCTCCATTCCATCAACAAAATACATTCCTCTCAACTGTGTCAGCTGGTTTCTTGTTTATCTTGTGAGCCATATTGTGCCCCTAATAATACTCAGTTTCTTTGCTGTCTTTGCTCACTGTGATTCAAGTGGCTTTCCTCAGGCAAAATGTCAAAGATTCCAAAATTCTTATACAGGGCATGCTGGGGAGGAGAAACCTGGTTGAAAGAGGACACTAGAAAAAAAATTTTTTAATGGTATGGCCTACATAAAGTACACTACACAAATCTTAATTGTACAATGCTATAAAATGTGCATACGTATACACCATGGAACCACCACTCAGATCTAGAACATCCATCATCCCAGAGGTTCCCTCATGCATTTCCTAGGTACCATGAGGTAACCACTACTCTGACTTCTATCATCACAGATTAATTAACCTGTTCTTGAACTTCATACATATGGAAATACACAGCATGTGTGTCTTTGACTCCTTTTGCTCCACATAACGTCGAAAATTCATCCATGTTGTATCAGTAATTTGTTTTTATTGTACAAATATACCAACATTTATATACCTTGTTGATGAACATGAAGGTCATTTCCAGTCTGGGGCTATTATGAATAAGGCTGTGATGAACATTTTCCTACATATTTGTAGACATATGCCCTCATTTCTCTTGGGTAAATACCTAGGAGTGAAATTGCTGATTCATAGGGTTGAGCATATGTTTAGCTTTAGTAGATAATGTCCAACAGTTTTCTGAAGTGGATAAAATAATTTACTCTCCCTCTGAAAATGAAGCGTGCTCCATGTCCTTGTTAGCACTTAATACTGTCAGACTTTTATATTTTAGCTACCCTGTCTGGTATGTAGTGATATCTCACTGAGGTTTTAATTTGCATTTTCCACATGAATGATGAGGTTGAGCACTTTTTCAAATGCTTATTGACCATTTGGATGCCTCTTTATGAAGTGTCTGTTCAAATCTTTTGCCCATTTTTTAATTGTTTTTCCTTTTCTTATTGATATGTAGGCGTTCTTTTGTCAGATAGATGTGTTGTGAATCTATTCTCCCAGTTGCTGGCTTGCCTATTAGTGATATCTTTTGCTTAACCTAAGTATTTACTTTTAATGAACCAGGACTTATCTTTTTAAAAATATGATGAATATGTAAATTATAATAATAATAAAATGAATACCTGCAAACTCACCCCAAATTTCTGATCTAGAACATGACCCCTACTTTGGAGCAGCTTGCCCTTCAAGTCAACTACTCCCTCCCTGCTACTCCCTCAGAGATAACTCCTGCCTTGAATTTTGTATTTATCATTCACATACTTTTAAAAATAGTGTTACCTAATATGGATGTATCCCTAAACAACATGTTGCTCCACTTGTCTGTTTCTGAGATTTATAAAAATAGTCTCTTATACTGTGTTGTCTTCTTAGGCTTTCTGTTTTCCTCCTACTCACTTTATGTTTCCAAGATTCATCTTTATTTCTGCATGGAGTTGTAAATCATCCATTTTCACAGTTGGATAACATTCTATGTGATTTTTCCCCCCACAATTTATTTATGGATTAGCCCATCCATGTTGTTCTCAGTATTTTTTTTTTTATTTCAAAGAATGCTGTTAGGATCCATCTTGCAAATATCTTCTTGTGCACCTGTGCGAGAGTTTCTCTAGGGTATATACAAAGGAGTGGAATATACAGCTCATAGAATGTGGTCATATTCTGTTTTGCAAAATACTGTCGAATTGTTTTCCAAAGTGGTTGTACCAATTTATACTTCCACCTGCAGTTAAAGGTGCCCCCGTTTCTCCATATTTCCTCCAACACTTTGAACTATCAGATTTAAAAATTTTTCTAATTTGGTGGATATAAAATGATATCTCATTGTCATCTTCCGCTTTCTTCATTACTAATAAGCTGGAGCATATTTATGGACCACTGGTCTTTAATCCATTTTTCTATTAGGTTATCATTTCCTTATTGATTGTTATAATTATTTATTCTCAATACTATTCCTTTGTTGGTTATATATGTTGTGAATATGTTCTCCCAGTTTGTGGCTTGACTCTTCACTTTCTTTATAGTGTCTTCTAACAAAGAGAAGTTTTTGATTTTAATGTAGTTGCATTATTAATCTTTTCTTTCATGATTAGAAAAATATTTTTTTTGGCTGCACCGTGTGGCTTGCAGGATCTTAGTTCCCTGACCAGGGATTGAACCTGGGGCTATGGCAGTGAAAGTGCCCAGTCCTAACCACTGGACCACCAGGGGACTCCCAGAATTTTTAAATATTGTTTAGTAAACTATTCTCTACCCAAGTTGATAAAGACATTCATCTGTATTAACTTCTAAAAGTATTAAACTTCGCTTTCACATTTAAGTGTTTGATTTGGAATTGACTTTTGTGTTACAAATATCAATTTCATTTTTTCCATATGAATAACAAATTGTCCAAGCTTGATATGTCTTCATTCTCTATTGGTCTTTGTGGTAGGGTGAATAATGGTTCCCCAAAGATGTCTACCTTCCTAATCCTTGGAACCTGAGAATGTGTTACCTTTTATAGCAAAAGGGAATTTGCAGGTATTCATTAAGTTAAGGATCTTGAGAATGGGAGATTAACTTGGATTACGTGGGCGGGCGAACCCAATGTAATCAGAAGGATCTTCATAAGAGGGAGGAGTAGACTTAGAGAAATACAAGGACAGAAGCAGAGGTCAGAGATGGAGTTATATACTCTGAAGACAGAGGAAGGGGTCACAAGCCAAGGAATGCAGGCGTCTTTAGAAATTGGAAAAGGAATAACAATACATTCTTCTCTAGAGCTTCTTTCTAAAAGGAACAAAGCCCCGTGGACACATTTTAGAATTCTGACCTCCAGAATGATGTGATATTCAATCTGTGCTGCTTTAAGCCACGTAGTCTTTGGTAATTTGTTGCAGCAGCCACCGGAAACTAATATAGTCTTCATCATCACCTTTGTCATATATCAAGGTTTCATATTCTCCTGAGGCTTTCTAGGCTCTCTATTCTGCTTTATAATAATTATTGATCCTGGTAAAGCAGGTCCTTCATCCTCCTCCTCCCTATGTCTTGGCTAACTGACTCCTCTTAGGCCTTTGCTTTTCCAGATAAATTTCAGAATCTGCTTGTCAAGCTCCTCGTAAGACCCTATTGTGGCTTTGTTTAGAAATATATTGACTCTATGAATAGTCATTTTGGGAAAAATTAACCTCTTTCAATCTTGAGTTTTCCTAAGAACACAGTATACTCCTGTATTCACTTAGGTCTTTGATGTATTACAAGAAGCTTCAAATTTTTTTCATACTGGTGTTGTACATCTTGTGTAAGATTTTTCCATGGATATCTTGTGGGTTTTTTGTTCCTAATGAAAATACGTTATTATTAAGATTTTATTCTAACTACTGTTGAGGTATAGAAGTGTGATTGATTTTTAGATAAGTTTTTATTAACATAATAGTTGGTCTATAGATTTCTTTGGTTTCTATTAGACAATGATATCACTTGTGTAATGACAATTTTGTTTCTACCTTTCCTTTTTTTTTTTTGCGGTACGCGGGCCTCTCACTGTTGTGGCCTCTCCCGTTGCGGAGCACAGGCTCCGGACATGCAGGCCCAGCAGCCATGGCTCACGGGCCCAGCTGCTCCGCGGCATGTGGGATCTTCCCGGACCGGGGCACGAACCCGCGTCCCCTGCATTGGCAGGCGGACTCTCAACCACTGAGCCACTAGGGAAGCCCTACCTTTCCATTTTTTTATACATTTTCTTTTTCTTCTCTTACTACATTGGCTAGGATCACCAATGGAATATTGAATAGAGGTGGTGATTGTGGTCATCCTTTATATATTTCTAGTTTTAAAGGAACTTTAACATTTTCCCATTGACAACAATCTCTGATGTAGACTTTTTTAAAGTTAAGACCTGGTGTTGAACTTCACCAAATGCTCCCTCTCATATTTTCCTTTCAGTGAGATGCAGCAATGTATTTCAATAAGAATAGACTGTCCCTGCTATTGCTTTTGATTGCTTCTCTTCAGCATTTCTACCAGACATGTCATTCAACTTCTGATCTAATCTGCTTTGCCAAAGCTCAAGAAGGGGCAGCCCTGGGTGACCCCACCCAAGAGTAGATACATGACCCAACACATACGTAGTTCAATGCTGGACAAGTATTCCCATGTCAAGATCCCAAACTGTTCATAACTGTGCAGCACTGGAACTTTCAGGTCACAGAGATAAGAGGTCAGAATTGGTGCCATGGTAACCCTGGACCACTGCAGAATGAAGTCACAGGGAACAGAAACCTGGAACCGTGGAGAACAGGGTAGAGTCTCAGAGAGGAGAGACAAGGACCACACATAAAAAGAGGAGCCTCCTCTGATCTTAATGCTTCCCAGATACGAGCCTTGTTCCCATGAGGCCTGATTCTGCTTCATTTCTGCCCTTATAGAAGACATCCCTTTCCCCACTATTTGCAGCCTGAATGGGCTTGTCCACATGATTAAATAAATAAGCCTAACCCATATCTCTTCCATATCAGTCTTTGTGATGCTGGCCTCCACAGCATCTGTCACACTGACCCCCTGCTTTTCCATCTCCACCACCTCATTCAGGTCCTTCTCATGTCCCACTAGGGCTCTTGTGCTGGTGCCAAACCAGTCTCTAGGCTCACCCTTAGGTAAATCATTTCCCCAGCTTCCAGATACATAAGTCTGCAACCTAGCTCTGAATCTGCCTTGCCCAACCTTGCAATTGGCCATGGCTGCCCATCCCCTCTGGAGTCTGAGCATCTCCCCATGGCATTCAAGGACTCCCATGGTTTGTTTTCATCACCTCTCAAACTTCTCTCTCCTCTCAGCTACAAGTGACCCGAACTGATCAGAACTGTACTTACTTTGGGTCTTGGTGTGCTCACACTTTGGTCCCCAGAAGCCTTTGCTCCTGTGCTTTACTCCATCTGCCCTGCCCGTGCTCCTTAGGTCTTTGCAGGCTGCACAGAACAAGGAACCTCTCAGGTCCCTTAGGGATGGACACACAGGGAACTTAGGACACATCTCAGTAGTGGTGACCAGCCCTCAGGAGCACGTGTGCATCAGTCCTCTGCCGGCTGTCCTGTGATTCCCATGCCTCATGTGCCATCTGTCACTTCCCCTCCTATGGTTCCCCTGCTCCATCTACTGCCCCCTCTGTTCTCACTGCAGACACTGGTGTGTCCTTCCCTCCTGTCAGCACCCGAGGGCAGTGGAGCCGGGCTGACTCGCCCTTCTACCCCCAAGACCAGCTCAAAGCTGACAAGGAGCAGTAAGGAGGGCAGGAGATTGCCCTTGGTGGACTCCAAGTCCAGGGCTCCAGTCCCTGCGTGCATCTCTACACTGGCTAGATTGTGGAGGAAACTGCACTGCTGACCCCAGCCAGCTGGATGTCCCCTCCACTTAGCTCTCTTCACCCAGGGGTGGAATCAGAGGCCCCAGGAGGAGCAAGCCTCCCAAGGGCTACCTGGAGAGGAGGCTGACGCTGGCAGCTGCTGACAGCCATCTTAGGCCCCACGCCTGCCTAAACTTGTCCTTGTCTGACCTCTCCTGGGGTCTCGCCAGCACCCTGGGGCCGGCGGCACAGGGCCAGGATTCGCAGGTGTCACCGCGTGGGTAAGTAGGTAGGCAGAGTGACACATCCTGGCGTAGGCATCACCTCCCTGGACCTCGCCCTGCTCTGCTCCTTCCCCTGGGGGCCTTAGGAGGTGCTGGCACCTTGGCCCCCATTCAAACCCATGGCCTCGTGCTCCCAGCCTTCAGTCACGGGAAGATCCACCTCTCCCACTCCCCACAGTCCCTAGGGGAGCCCATCAGCTCCAATTTTGACCTCCTCTGTCCCTGCGCCACCATCCTCTCTGGATCGACTGGCCCTTCCTCCGAGCCTGGAAGATGTGGGTGTGGGGGAACTTGCAGGGTGGCGAGGCTGACCCCAACGAGTGCAAACAGCTCCAGAGCCCAAGTCAGGCTGGGGTCCGCCTGAGCGGGATGCAGGGGAAGTCCGAGAGGTAGGCAACTGCCATCGGCATCAGCCCAATCAAAGGAGCCACCGGGACAAGCAGAGCTTGGCAGTCAGCCAGCCGTGGGGTCGGGGGGTGGGGGGGCGGTGGGCCGCCTCCTCCTGGACCAGATTGTTGGCTGGGGCTCAGCGAACTGCACATTTCCACCCTCCTGTGCCTGGCTGCAGGCCAGTTCTCTGGGTGCTCAGGGCCACGTGCCCAGGCCTGCCTGTCCAACCCTGGGGCTGACGTCAACCAGCTGCGGAGCTCAGATCCCCGACGCCCTCTTCACTGTCTGCTCTCCGGTTCTGAGTTGGACTGGAGAGGTCTCTGGGCTTCCCAGGAGTTAGGTCAAAAAACTGTAGTCCTTTCCTTGATTCCAGTGTGCCTACAGCGCTCCCTGCAGTGAGTCTCCAGTATGGGTAGCAGGGGACCCATTTCCCAACCTTGCCTTAACTAGAGATCCCTGGAGCCTTCCTTTTTTCTACCTGACAGACTCTGCCTCTGTGGGCTGTAGCCTTGGGTGTTGGAGTTAGAAGTTCTTAGTCTGTATCAAATATCCAATGTATAGAAAATGACACAAAACAAATGGGAAGCTTAGTGAATTATTACAAAAAGAATAACCTTGTATGGTTCAACACCTGCAAATGAATGTGATATATACCACATTAACAAACTGAAGAATTAAAATCATACGTTCATTTCAACAGATTCAGAAAAAGCTTTTGACAAAATTCAACATCCACTTATGATAAAAAACTCTCCAGAAAGTAGGCATAGAGGGAACATACCTAAACATAATAAAAGCCATACATGATAAGCCCACAGCTAATATATCATACTTAACAGTAAAAAGCTGAAAACATTTCCTCTAAGATCAGTAACAAGACAAGGATGCCAACTCTTGCCACTTTTATTCAACATAGTATGAGAAATCCTAGCCATAGCAATTGCACAAGAAAAAGAATTAAAGGAATCTAAAATGGAAGAAATAAACCTGTTACTGTTTGCAGATGACATGATACTATACATAGAAAATCCTAAAGATGCCACCAAAATACTACTAGAGCTCATCAATCAATTAAGTAAACTTTCAAGATACAAAATTAATATCCAGAAATCTGTTGCATTTCTGTATACTAAGAACAAACTATCAGAGAAATTAAGAGAACAATCTCATTTGCCATCACATCAGAAAGAATAAAATACCTAGGAATAAATATAA